>NC_091510.1:17504291-17809358 GCF_947461875.1 Haliaeetus albicilla
AATTAGGTTTAGTCCATTCTCCTTCATCTTCTACACTTTTCAATCCAGCACGTAAGGAAACTCAGTCACAATTTAGCCTCTAAAAAGTCTATGCCATAAAAGTATGTGTACATTGCAGTCCAAAGGTGAACTTACAGGTCAGGAAAATCTACTCAAGCTAATTGTATATTGCCAGCTCAGCCTTTTGCGTGCCCTGTACAACCCTGTCTTCAGCTCCAGGTAATCGTGTTGTATCTACAGCCTAAATCACTGCCATGACATCTTTCAGAGTCTGTGCTACCTAGCTGAAGATAGCTCAGTGCATCTACGTAATATCCAAACACGGACAATAATGCAGACCAGCCCTTATTCGCATGCCGTAGCAAGCACAGCAGTTTCAAATTGCTGCAGGAGGAATATACTCTTGGAAGGTGCTTTGATTATTGAAACCAAAACCTTTAATTTTCCACAGAAGAGAAAAAGGACTGGGTGAAGGGCTTGGACTGTGGTACAGTGTACTTTTACAGTAAACGTGATCTCTTCTGCTGCTCAGGATCAGGAATAGGTAATCAAATTTGTCTACTTGAGGCAGAGGCAAAATGGAGACGCTGAAGAGAAGGATGTTTTGATACGCCACTTTGAGGTATTCTTTATCTTTCACATAAGATACCTAGACACCCCCCCACACACTCCACACAAAATTCTAAGGCATACCTAAAAAAGTGACAATAATTTAAATTATGATGGGCTACATTTAAAGCCATACGAGAGCTAGAAGTCCCATTACGTAAGAGGCTTCTGAATGGGAACAAACTTGCTTCCTCCTCTGATCTATTTGGAAATTTTCAATGACGGAAACTTAGACGTCCCATATTGTTTTGGGATATTCAAAATGTCTTAGCATCAACTTTTAAGAATTTTGCATTTATACAGAAAAACAAAGAGGTATTTCTGGTGCTTTTAGAAGTCTTCCCATAACTCCAATTTTATTACAGAATAAAACTCTAGTGAAACATCCTAAACTGAGGAAGCCATGCAATTTCAGAGAAGTATCTATCACACTATGAAAATTTCATCACCAAACCCTAGATGACATCCATACAGCCAGGAAGGATTGAAGTACAAAGACTGCAGCATAACCTGAATTTCCCTTCTAGCAATTAGAAAATAAACTGATATGGAAGAATAAAAACAGCTGTGTCTGGAACCTTTTGTCATCTATAACAGACAGCTGTAGAAAGACCCATTACCCTCAAATGGGCAGAAGCAGCAGGTAGAGATGAAATGTCTTTGAATTAAGCGATTACACTTTTTGGAATAGCCTCCCTCCAAACAACACAATCTGGAAATATCCAGCATGCCTGCTGGAGCAGAAACAACACGCAGTCTGGGCTTTCCCAAGAACTACTGTACTGTTGGCAACGTGTAGATATGTTGCTATAGTAAAACATCCCTATCTGGGCAAGGCTCAGCCCACTTCAATTATCGTCTTGTTTGAGGACTTGATTCATTCAGCATTTTCACCTGTCTCTGCTGTCAGCCAATCCTAAATTACCATCTGTCCCTCTTGCTGACCAATCCCACTCAGCCTTTCAGGTATACATAGATGGATATGCACACAGCTGCTCCCCTCCTATAGCTCTCTAAGCCTTATATGAGGCCTTTATGTTTAGGTTGTGGGTTCTTTGTTGTTGTTTTAAAAAGCTGTTTGGGGGTTTCTTAAGCAGTCCCTGTGTAAGGATCTGTTGCTAATGTCTGGAGTTAGTTTCTAGCTACAGCAGCATGCAAGGTAAGACTAATTCTCTTGTGCTGATAAACTTTTCCTGTATGTGTTGCTATGTTGGTATTTTGTCCTGGTTTCAGCTGGGATGTAGTTAACTGTCTTCCTAGTAGCTGGTACAGCGCTATGTTTTGAGTTCAGTATGTGAAGAATGTTGATAACACTGATGTTTTCAGTTGTTGCTCAGTAGTGTTTAGACTATAGTCAAGGATTTTTCAGCTTCTCATGCCCAGCCAGGGCACCTGACCCAAACTGGCCAACAGTGTATTCCATACCATGTGATGTCCCGTCTCGTTTAGGAACTGGGAAGTGGGGGGCAGGGAATCGCTGCTCGGGGACTGGCTGGGTGTCAGTCGGCAGGTGGTGAGCCATTGCCCTGCGCATCATTTGTACATTCCAATCCTTTTATTACTACTGTTGTCATTTTATTAGTGGTATCATTATCATTATTAGTTTCTTCTTTTCTGTTCTATTAAACCGTTCTTATCTCAACCCAGGAGTTTTACTTCTTTTCCTGATTTTCTCCCCCATCCCACTGGATGGGGGGGGAGTGAGTGAGCGGCTGCATGGTGCTTAGTTGCCGGCTGGGGTTAAACCACGACATATTTTTTTCTGCTGTTCTACATGGTGATTTGTTTTGGGGGTTGTTGTTGTTTATTATTATTGTTGGAAAGGACACATGCCAGACAAAAGTGGAGCAGGCTTGCTTGCTTTCTCACAGGGAGCTCTATAAGGGTTGTAGAACTATACCTGGTTGCTAATAGTTTGTTGTTTCCTGGTTAAGAGACTGGTTTGGTTTGGATCACTACTGTCTGCTTCTAGGCCTAAGGCTCTTTTTCTGATGTAAAACCACATGTCTGAAGGGCAAGCCTTAAGTTCATGTGGGCTTATAGAAACAGTCTTTGCTCCTGAATCTGTGGAAGTAAACAGTTCCTGTGCCCTCCATGCTGTTTTGCCTACGAAGGTATTATTAAAAGTACTTGTGAATCTTGTGGGTTGATAAATAGAGTAGTCTTGGAAACCTCTCCCTGAATTCTGAGGGAGGAACTGAGAATAAAGCCTAAGCTAGAGCACTGTACTACCCTATGCTAAGTAATCTGATTTGCTGACTGGTCTTTTTGTCTAGATCCCTGCCTAAGAGGCATCTTGCATATCCTTGGCACACTCTGTTCTTGCTGGGTATTCTCTCGGTGAATCCTCATATTTTCTGTTTAGCTGCCATAAATGAAGACTTCAAGGACAGCCAGCAAGAACTTCAATGGGTCGGTGGTCGCAAAAGCAGCCCTTTGACTCAAATGGACGCTTCATTGCGCATGATCAGATGTAGGCAGTACTAAGATAATCAGTTGTGATCCAGCGCTGCAATAAAGAATGCCTGCTTTCTAAAACTCCAAAACGAGTCTTAAGAGAGTTTCTTTGACCGGCTTTTCGGTATCAATATAGAATAAGTAACTGCATATTAATCTAATTAGTATACATACACATAAAAATGATCGCCCCTCAGCGACGGCGGTAGCGCCTCTGGGAGAAGAGATTTCAGAAGGGGAACGAACGCCCCGTGAGGGAGTCGGGGGAGCGGGATGTGAGAGGAACCCCTCTGCGGATCCCGAGGTCAGGGAAGGAGGAGGGGATGCCCCCGCAGCCCGCGGGGAGGCGGCAGGCTGTCCCCCCCAGCCCGTGGAGGGGAGCGGGGGAGCGGATGTCCCCCAAAATGGCGGCGGCTCCCGCGCTGGAGCAGTCTGTGACGGAAGGACTGCACCCTGCCTGTGGAAGGGACCCGCGCTGGAGGAGTCTGTGAGGAACTGCAGCCCGCGGGAAGGACCCACGCTGGAGAAGTTGGGGAAGGGCTGTCTCCCGCGGGAGGGACGGACCCCACGGCGGAGCAGGGGCCGAGCGCGGAGTCCTCCTCCCCCTGAGGAGGAAGGAGCGGCAGAGACAAGGGGTGAGGAGCCGACCCCAGCCCCCGTCCCCGTCCCCTGTTCCCCTGCGCCGCCGGGGGGAGGAGGTGGAGAGAACGGGGAGTGGAGTTGAGGCGGGAGGGCTCCCCGGGGGGAAGCTGTTCTCAGGCTGGGTTTTGCTTCCTCATAGCCTTGTTGTGATTTGATGGGTAGCAGGTTACATTGGTTTGGTTTCTTCCCCAGGTTGAGCCTGTCTTGTGACCGTGCCTGCAAGTGGGGAGTGATCTCTCCCTGTCCTTAACTTTGATGAACTTGTTTTGAATTAAATTTGATTTGATTTGAAGTCAGGTATTCTGTTCTTCAGAGGTAGGGAGGAGATCTGACTGAAGGGTGCTAATTGTACTTTGTCAGCGGAGCTAGACTTACAGATGAGGATGGGTTCTCTGAGTGACATGCAAGAGGTACCTGGTGACTCTTGGAAATAAATGTAAAAAGATCATCCATAGAAATATTTTGGCATTTGAATGTCTGCTGGGAAAAGTTGCAATTTCAGCAGAAAAGAAGTATGTTTTTTTGATAGGAGTCCTTCAGTGATATCTCAAATCTGTAATTTAAGCACTAAGAAACTCAACGATTAATATTGTATTGACTTGGTACTTTGTTTTCTGGTTAGTTCTTTGGCTTAAAATACAGCCACGCCAATACATGCTAAGCTATAAGTTAATGTGGAGAGGATGGTTTTTACTGAGATGTGACAACTCCCTGTTCTGTAACCAAATCTTTTGATGGGAAGCATTGTGGTCTTGGACTCGGAATGAGCTGAAAGTTAGTGCTTATTTCCACTTGGAGCTTTATTTTGGGTTTTCAGGCTTAATCCCAAACTGGTGGTGATGCAAAGGTAAAAAGTTCAGAGAGCATCTTTGTTTTGCAGACTGCTGAGAGGCTGGACAGTAGGCCTATGAATGTATTTTGCTGACTGTCTGGTTTTGCAGGGTCTAAATGACAGAACTGCTTGTGGAACACCATTATCGGTGGGCTGACCGGCAACCTCAAGGAAAGGCCAAAGCCGACCATCATCAGTGACCCTAGACCTCCTGAAGAAAGCTTAGCGGATGAACTACCAGCAGTGGACAGTCCTGAGGCATTGGTGAAAACATCTTTCAGGTCTGGCGGATATGAGCTTACTTTGTTTATCCTTGAGAGGATATGTTTTTAAGACTAAGTCTGCAGTGTGGGTTTGGTGGGAGAAGTCAGTCCCGAAGGATTCCGCAATGCTGCGTATCTGTCCTGAACAACAGTGAAAAAAGAGGTCCATAAATAATACTGGCTGGACTTGTCCTTTGCTTCTCTGACCTCATTAGCCTTCCTAAAAGATGAAGAACTAGACAGATAAAAAGTCTGTAACTAGTCAAAATGGTCAGGAAAGACAGCTCATTATAGGAGGATGTCTTTGAAGGTTGGCACTGTTTCTTCTGAAAGTGGTTTAGTGATGAAGACTTGCACTTTAGGTCAGATGGTGTGCTTTATTGATGCGAGGGAGAGCTAACCCTTTTCCTGTTGATGTGATGTCTTGAGAAGTGTCTAGCATTAATTTATTTTGCCAAGGAGAAGGATTCTGGCCAGGGGCTTGCAAGCAAGCGATCGCTGCTGTTGTAAAGAGCGTGATAGATCTATTGCTGGGTTTTACCCAGCAATACCTCTTATTTAATCATGTGGACGTACAGTTGTCCGATGTTTCTTGGAGGCATGTTTTCTGAAAATGATTTTCTCAAAGTGAGGTAAACTGGAGAAGCCGAGTGATCTTTTGACCAAAATGTGAAAATCGGTGTGCCCAGCAAAAGCGGAGTGAGTGGCAGAATTTATTTTTTCCAAGTGTTTTTCGAGCCTTTTTTTGGTTGTTGTCGAAAACCTATGCTCTACTTTTCTTTTATAGTAAACATACATGTGTGCAAGCATGAAATGGTTTTTGCTTTGCATAAATTTCTCTTGACTACAGTGATTTTGATGATACCTCAGTCTGTCAAACTTATTTCAGTCTTCGTAGAATTGTGATTTTGAAGGCGCTGAAGTTCAAGTCATTGTATTAGGTGGTAATTTCAGATACCTTGTTTATACTGCTTGACGTTTAAAAACACGTTACCACAAAGTGAGTTTGTCAGTCTATATAAATGAATCCTGTAATTCCATGGGGCATTTTCATCCTTTAATATTTCCATTGAAATGATCCAGGACAAGTGTTTCAGAATCTTTTATGGTTTTATGGTGAGCAGTGGTATTGAATGGCTTTTAAACACGTTGTGTCTCTGGTATTTTAAATGTATAATTTCAAGAGATCTAACTCTTTTTCAGCTTTCACTTCTCATACCAAATTCTGGGTATCTGCAGTCCTTAGGTTGCCGTCGTCACGATAATTTCAACCTTTTTATATGCCAAAATAATGTCAGAGTGTTTCAAGTGGCGTGATTTGATCATGTGAGTAGGGGTGAGTCTTGGAAGAAGTGAGCCTGTATATAGCATGAAGGGTTGGAAAATGTATTTAAGCAAAATAGTTTTGCTCATGCAGTTTAAATGGCTTTATAAACATTATTGAACCTTTGTATTTCACCAGTAGAGCAATTACTGTACAATGTGGCAATTTTGGAGGCTTTTATAGATGGGAATCCAAACAAATTGTTGTTACAAAGTAAATTTTGTCTAGTTTCATAAAGAAAGGAAGCCCCCTGTGCGCTTGAGCTGTGCAGGGGAGTGGAAGAGAAGAGGGTACATTGCAATTACTGTCCAAAGACACGAGAAAATAAAAACACTGCGGTGTTTTTATTGAGTCTGGGATCTTGTTGATATTATGGTGCAAACTGGGGCTTAGGAGGCAGTAGCATCTTTTGTATGATGGGCTGCATGTTTGATTCATCAAGGTCTTCTGTGGGTGGTGATTCTTCAAGTACTTCCCTGACAGAGTTTGCCTGGTGTGTCTGAGGGTAAGTGATTGCCTGGCAAGCATGGGCTTTCCTTGTTTCTTGTTTACTAGAGGCTAGTGGAAGCTCTTGCTACCCTGTTGCCTTTTGGGGACTGAAATGTGCTTTCCAAGTTGTCCAGTTCAGCATGTCTTAATTGGGAATCTGGTGGCTGAATCGCAGGGAGTGCGTGGGGCCACGTTGGGCTTGCATGAACTGGTTTTACAGAGAGAAAAACCAGGCCTTTCTTTGGAACGTGGCTGCTACGAACTGTGAAATGTAGCGACTCCCTTACTAGTTCTGATTCACTGCTGTTGGAGCAGTGTATGGTGAAACTATCCCTTCCATGCACAGCTAGAAAGAGAATGCCTCTCCAGTGTCAAATGAGTGACGCTTGCTTGTGATTGCATATTGTGATAAATGAATTTGCTCTCAAACAGGATTCCAATCAAAGTTTACAATTTATTAAATGAATGAAGGCAAGCAAACAGCGCTGGGCACGCCGGGAGCTTCTGCTCTACCAAGAGGCGCGCCGTGAAAAACAAAACAGCTTCTTTTATAATCTAACATTAGTTAGATATTCATACTAGGGGTGTCCTTCGAAGAGACTCTCCACCTCCTGGTTGTGTGGGTGCAGTAGTTCTCCTAGAAACTTCTCTCTGACCAGGCTCCCCACTGCTCGGTCCAGACAGCAGATATCCTGGGTAACAGCCGACACCTTGCACAGCACCAGCTGGGATCACCAGAACCCAAACAAGTTCAGAGCAGACACCTCCCCCTCAACAAATGCATACAACAAATTGCCCATCAAGACCCTAAGTACTGCAATCTCTGAGGCTAAGTATACATTTAAATGCCTCAGTTCTGCCCTAGGATCTCTTGTTTAACCCTGAGCAGTTAACAGCAAAGCCGGTTTTGGGCTGGATACCTATCATCTGTCTCCTCCAGCCTTCGGTTATAGGAGGACCGACAAAATGGTTAAAGATTACATATATCGTGAGGGGCACATCTTATTATGCGGCCCTAGCATTGTTTATATTGACATGAATCAGATGAACACATTTCACAATATCTTTTTATGTGAATACATACGAGCAGCATGAAATCCCAGCTGCCACCTCTTGTATTAGATCTTGTTTTCTGCTGTGTGGTACTTACTGTTCTGTAGCTTGGAAAATTAGGAAGAGATCTATGTTTGATTTTGTTCCACTTCCAGATACGAGCTTGAAACGCATTGAAACATGGAAGGAGGAATGTGACTATTTCAATCATTTTGGTTGTACTTTTCCTGTGGTAATAATCCATCTTTAAGATGTAAAGCAAAACCCAAATGAAACCAACCCCCTCTCTATGCCCTGCATAAGTCTAGTGCATGATCCCTCCCTAATGAAAAAGTGTTCTGATGGGTCTTGATTGTCTTATACAATTATTTTACTATCTCTTTTCTGAAGATACCAAGAACCAGCCCCAGATTGGTCTAAACAAGGCTGATTACCTTTCTAAAGAGAGAATTGAAAGAGTTTGTAGTATCATCTTGTTTGGAGTATTGCAGTGAGGGAGCAGTTGTGAGTAATTCTGTGTCTTGACTAGTTCTACTACTCCAGTGCTTAAAATGTAGATTTAAAATCCATTCTCACTGGCATTTAGTCTATTTGTCTAGTAAAGGCAGGGGAGGCCCCAACTTGAATTACATTGAAAATACAGTGGAATATGGAGAATGGTGGATTATCCCCTTCTGACAAGGGAAAAAAGTATCATGAGACACATAGAAGTGATTAGCTTCTTGGCCCCCACTTTATGCAACAAACCCGATATATCCACTGTCTTCCTTTGCACCAAGGTGCAAGTTCACAATTACAGGGGCTGTGATCCCTTTCTTTTTGAATAGCTGTGCGTGGATCAGCATCCATGTACGTACAGTCGTTGGCAGTGGCTGTGGACTGATGCCAGTGTGGAATATTAGGTGGTGGGCGTACGGCCTTGGCAGGGCTGCGTGATCTGGCTGTTGGCTGGAGATGTCAGCAGTTGCTGGCACTGAAGCCTGTAACTCAGAAACTCTCTTCCTGGATCTGCTTTTTGATCTGCTTGGTCCCTGTAAAGAGTAGTGGTGCTATTGGTCTTGGTAAGAATTAACAGTGGTAATTACTGAGCTCTTTGGGAGACTGTGTAGTAACTTTACAGCCTGCTTTAGCTTCTGTGTGCTGCTGCCTGGCAGCGCTACCCAAGCAGGCATTTTGATAATGCTGGGCTGGCACCCAGCAGGGGGAGCAGAGAAACGAGAGACCGTTTGGGTGCTGTTCTCCCAATACCACCTAGAAGTTTGTGGAAGTGCTTTATATTGGAGGATAGGAGAGAAACGGCTGCGTTTGTCCCCAGACTGCTGCCTGGAGTGAACCAAGTCACCAGGGTGGCACTGTTCCAGCTGAAAACTCGATGTGTCCAAGATGTCATCATGTCTGCTAGACTTGTTTGGTTTTGATGTACGGGAGAGACGGGCTGTTCTTTTGAGTCCGAAGACCTGGGACACTGGATTGGGGTGTATGACTGTGGTGGTGCTTATGGGATGTAATGGCTGTGCTGGATCTTGTGGCAGGAGAGATCCCATGGTACAAGGTGACGGTGACATCCAGGGAGGAGTGGAGATGCTCGTCTGAGACAAAATGTTCAGTGCAACCTGCCATCCTGGTCCAGGGCCTGTGTGACAGCTGAAGTTGGTCTGGAATCATGGAGCAGTCCAGCTGGCTCCATCTAGCACGTGGGGGCTTGGGGCAGCAGTGATTCCAAAGTGATCAGTCAGGGTAGCAGGCAGCTGAACAGTCAGCAGGTGAGGCAAAGACCCTCTGTCCTGTACCAGAAAAGCCTTACAGGACACCTATGTAGCTATACTGAACTAGGAAGTGATCTATATCATCTGTTACTGAGGCCATCTGTCCTGGGAACCAGAAAGGCAGATTGAGTTCCTTCAAGGTCAGAGTGTTTTTAAGCTCAAGGCTTGCATGGGTTCTTAATTGCTGTCACCTTTCAAGATGCTTTTAGCTTGAGACTGGTAACACCCCTGCTTACCTTACTAGCTGCTTTTCCTGTGTCAGCTGCAAAGTTTCTTTATCTTTCCAAGGATGGTTTGCTTTGCTTCCCTTATCTGCTTCTGTTCTGCTTTGGGAGTCTTAAATCACCCTGGCAGCTAATCTTCCTGTATTTCGGGTTCGGTTGTGAGTGATGTAAACTGTTGCTCGTGCCAGCTACTGGCCATTTGATCGACAGGATAGAGATGATACTGCAGCGCTCCAAATGCGAGAACTTAATTCACAGCACCGCGTGCTGGGAGTCAGCCCACGAGGCTCAATCATGTGGGTCAAGGTGGCATCAGTGGGAATAAGGGGTATGAGCCAGCCTTCCCCCTACTTTGCCTGAGTCCTAGCAAGAGCGCATCTCTAGTGACCTGGTGGAGAGGGACCTCCAGGACTCCTTTAGCACCTCTCACGTTTTGACACTCTCTGGGCAGCACCGAAGCTTGACTGTAGCTACCTAAGCTAGTATGTGAGGTGTGAAAATCAGAGAGGGAGGTGATGCTATGCGGGAGAGCTGTGACCATGACCGCAGAAGAACAGGAGTTGAGGGCTAGTCGTGGGGTAGAATAAAGCCCGCCTTCCCTCCCAGGTCTCAGTATTTGTTTATTGCTTTTTTCATTTGGATTTTCTTCTTCTTTTTTTAAAGAGCACACAAAAATGAGAGATGAATCTCACTTGCCCTAACTTTTTTAAAAAAAAAGAGACATTTTCTCATTGTGTTTTGTACCCATCTACTGCAGATTCAGGTCTCGCTAAACATGAAAATGTAAGCAGTCTCTCTGAAAACCACCCTTCTCAACATCTTTTTCAATCCAGACTTGTTATAAGGCACTTTGCTTGCATTAAACTTAAATTCATCGGTGTTGTATTCAAACCTGTTGCTTCTTCCTGTTATTTATTGGTAGTCATTGTGACGAATAAGAAGGGAAGAGTGTTCTGTTCATTAAGGAAATGGCTCCCATATCATTTGTGTCTCTTGTCTTTTCTTTTAATTGTGCCTCCCTTCTAGGTGCATGTCATGCTTTGTGAGAGCTGTGCACTATTTTCTTGGTAGATTGAGACTTATGAGTCAGAGGGGGAATGATCAGAGGAGACAGATTTATCCCAGTTACTGTTCAAAGGCTGCATTCTCTCTCTCTTTGCGTATATCCACAGGGGTCCAGGAGGAAGGTGTTTTTTCAGGCAGTTGAAAGAGAAATGGACTTCTCTGTCTTTTGGTTTGGGGTTTTTTTTGGTGTCGCAGTCTTCTTGTTCTTCATAGGATAGATGTATTATTGATGACAAGCAAAGCCAGAGATTCTGTCCCTGTAAATATCAGACACATGAAAAGACCCAAGTTGAGAAATTCAGATGGACTGTGGGTGTCCTAACAGAGCTGTGCCTCTGAAAGGCAGGGAAGAAATCCACTTCCAAAATGGGAATGAGAGTTTGAGCTTGAAGCTCCATGGCTAAACAAAGTCCTGGTAGTAAAGAAGTCCTGCTTTGAGGACTGCCCAATGCCTGTCCTTGAGCACCCTTCTCTGCCTGACGTACGTCGCGTGAATCTGGTACGATAATAAACTCTGAGCATTTGTTTTGCAGCTGTGCAAGGCTTCCAGTTCTGTCTTCGAAAGTGTGTAGATCACCCCCATTCCTTGACATGGACTACAGTACCCCCACCACACACAGAGGGCAAACGTATTTTTAGATCCAGATGGTGGTATACCTCTCCAACCACGGGAGTCTCAAATGTCCGTGCGGCACTCCTGTGGGTATACAAGGCTGTTCCCGGGTCTGTGCTTAGTTGCTTGGCTTATGGAAGCTGCTAGCCCAGTCTTCCTTGCAGGTTTTCAGAAGAAACTGTATATGGGCAGGGAGTTGTATATAGGAAAAGACACTAATTTAAGGATAGCCTTTATTCTGATAAGGAAGTGTTTAATAATGCACTATTTAGTTGTCTCCACCATGAGCGATTAAAAGCCTCTACGTACTAATATCAAACTGGGATGCCTTGCAATTCCCGTTGACATAATTTTTAGCCTGGTTTCCTAAGGAAAACTGGCTATCCTTTTCCAAAGGAAATTGCTGTATATCTCTCCGTCAGCCTTCCGGTGAAGTTCTTAAACATAGCTGAACTTGATCAGTAGCTTAACAGAATGGTAGACATCTCAAAGGTATTGTTGTGGTTTAACCCCAGCCAGCAACTAAGCACCACGCAGCCACTCACTCACTTCCCCCCCCCAGTGGGATGGGGGAGAAAATTGGGAAAAGAAGTGAAACTCGTGGGTTGAGATAAGAATGGTTTAATAGAAGAGAAAGGAAGAGACTAATAATGATAACGATAACACTAATAAAATGACAACAGCAATAATAAAAGGATTGGAATGTACAAATGATGCGCAGGGCAATTGCTCACCACCCGCTGACTGACACCCAGCCAGTCCCCGAGTGGCGATTCCCTGCCCCCACTTTCCAGTTCCTAAACGAGACGGGACATCACATGGTATGGAATACACTGTTGGCCAGTTTGGGTCAGGTGCCCTGGCTGGGCATGAGAAGCTGAAAAATCCTTGACTATAGTCTAAACACTACTGAGCAACAACTGAAAACATCAGTGTTATCAACATTCTTCACATACTGAACTCAAAACATAGCACTGTACCAGCTACTAGGAAGACAGTTAACTCTATCCCAGCTGAAACCAGGACAGGTATTTAGTTCCTCTCTGCTTTGTGAAAACTGCTGGTAGGATAAGAAAGGGTCCCAGTGAAGGAATGGATAGGAGAGAGAGAAGCTGACTTCCCAGAGTTGCTGTCTGGCTGACCAGTGCTAACATCCTCTGTATGTAATCAGCACATCTGTAGCTGTGAATGAGGCGCCATATGTGACCACGCAAGCAGGCAGGGCGCTATTTGGAGGAAAAGCCCAAGGAGAGCAGAGCAGCAGGAGACGCAGCAGATCAGAGAATGTGTTGCTGTGGGGAAGGTAGGAAAGATGTAAAGTACAAGTGCCTAAGAAACCAGTCACAGCTTGTGCTGCAGCTTTGAGTACTCTTAAGTGCTGCTAATGAAAGGTACTCTTGTCACTACTGTTATGCTATAAATTGTGTCTAATCACCCTGGTGGAGTGGCCCACGTATCTTATTTGGGTAGATTAAGTGAATTCTATGCCATGCCCCCCTGGCCTCTTGGCATGTGGTGACACCCAGCGTGGTCCTTCTGTGCACATGCAGAGGTCGAGGGTTTCCTGATGTGAACTGACTGTCCTGGCGTGTCACCTAATGGGGAGGAGCAGCTGGGTTTTCAGGCAAAATAGCCCTGGAAAGGGGCTGGTGGCCACCTGGCCTATTCCTCCAGCCTGCAGCTTGCCCTTGAAGGGCACTTGGGAGGAGGGGAATGCGGGCTCTGGAAGAGATTTATTGTCCTGGCACTCTGTGCGTGTCCTGTGGTCCATAAGTTGCTCATCCTGTTATTGAATTAAGGCTGTCGTGGTGTATATTTGATTCCCAATGAGAAAATGGGATAGTGGCTTTCTTACTCTTGGCAGTCAGAGAGAGTGTGATGAGCTGAGCTAAGTGTCTTTGATGAATTGCTGAAGCTTTGAGTTCTTTAATTTGCATAAGCAAGAAGCATTAACAAGGCACTCCAAAGGAAATTCCTGTACAGTTTCATCTGCTTTTAAATGGCTGGCTGATGGCAATGAAGTTACGTGGTATGTTGTACTGTGATGCTTTCCTAAAGGATGTGGTAAAACATTCTCCACGTCCAATCCAATCAAGGACAGATTTGGTTTGGTTTTGAGACCACAAAACCTGCAAGTAAGAGTTCAGGAATATTTTGAAGGGAATAGCAACAATAGCAATCATGCAATTACCCAAAATAATCTTAAGGCTGATGGATAAGAGCTTGATCTTTGCTAACGTCCTGCGTTTCTTCTTCGTGTGAAGAGCTTTGAAGGAGGAGGAAAAAGGGATACTTAGCTCCAATTAATTGAGTATGACAATCAGATCTGGAGAGAAAACTGTGTTCCGTCTTGGGAAAACACTAGCCATTTATGCATTGAAATATCAATTTGAGATTTGTTTTTTTGATGAAACCCAAGAGAGAATCTATGCTAAACCTTTACCTGGGACACACTGGAAATGCCCATGCCTGTTGCAGGTGTCATGCATCCAATGGACTGAATTGTTGATTCCCCCAGGAATGCTATGACTACCAGCTATGGGTTGCTTGGAGTCCCCTGTTTGCACTCCCTGCTCTGTGTATCTCTCTTTTGACCCTGTGCTTTCTGATGAAGGTTTTGTCTGGTTTGCCTCCCCATGCAGAATGATTTTTGGTAACTGCTGTATTTTGCTGGAGATTCTTTTGCCAGAAATTCTAAAGCCCAGCCTAGCAGTGCCTTTGCAGATAGATAGCAAGGTCTAGGTAAGCTGCCGTGAACTGTCGACACCCCTTACCCACCTAACTTGCTAATGGCTGTTCTTTGTCTGGTTTTTGCCTGTTAGGCTGCCAACTGGCAATTTCTAGAAACTGTTTTATGTAATAGAAAGGTCTCATTTGGAAATGATCACACTATCCATCTGAGTGCTCGGCACTTGCTGATGTCAGAGCCGCTGTGTCTGTAGCTTGCAGATTGGGACATTTATTTGTAGTTGTAATAATTTTTGGATCTGAATCTACTGAAGTGTTGACAGCAAGACTGCTAAAGCTATCATGTGTCAGCTGGTTTCCACGTGAACTTTATAAATTGATCTAAACTTTAGAAATTGACTCCGGTTGTTTTGAAACCAGGCCTGTAGTTTAAATTTGCTGTCAGTGCAGCACCAGTACTCTCTGGCAAAGAGCAATCTTGTATCTTCTTTTGGTGGAAAGGCCTTTATTCTGAGGTGTGGCAATCGACCCAGGAATGTGGGCTTTGGGTCCCCATTTGTGCCCAGGGCTTCCTTCTGTTATGTATGTAGCTTTGATCTGTCTCTTCTTTCATGTGAGCTCTTGCAGTTCCTTGTCAGAGCAACTTTTCTCTCAGCTCAGCTGAGAAAGGGCTAGACCTGAAGTTGTGTTTCTTTTAAATGAGAGCTCCTGAAGAGCATTTCTTGTAAAAAGGAAAACTCTCAGAAGCTTCTTTTGCTTCCTCTTAAATGATGTGCGCAAGCAGCATTTAGATCAGTGTGAGTGTTGGAGTTTCTAAGAAGAAGGTAACATTTCTCTTTCCAGTACTTGGAACCTCAAGACTGATTTTTGTCATGTAATTGTCACCAGTAGTATCTGCTCCTGAATCAAAAAGATGCTTGTTATCCTACTGGCTGCTTGTAGCAGTTACAATTAAGTCTGCCCTAATTCCAAACAGTATTACTCATAATAAAGTAATACTCAGATTCATTCTGAAGATGTTGAGAAAGTTGGATTCCTCTTCTGGCACTGTACCTCCTTGTGAGAGTTTCTTCGCTTCCTAAATAGTTTTAAAGTTGCTTATAATGGGATTACCTGCAACGTCTGCAGTACTTGAGTAAAAGAAAGAGAGAGTGTAGTAGTGTAAATGGGGTGGGCCAAAATTGGTGTAAATTGGCATAAAACTCAGTTGACTTCTGTGGAGTTATACTGATTTACTGCAGGTGAGTGTGTGGCTTGGTATTTCAAAACAGTGCTCGTGCACTGAAACGTGCCTCTTTGTTGATTAATGTTAGAAATCTGCTAAACTTGGCGGAGTGTTTTTGCTGAATCATGAGCGATGCTGTTGAATGATGTGTTAATCAAAGTGGTCTGGGCTAGATACAGCAAATTCCCATCTGTGGAATGCCCACTGGCTTTCGCAAAAACTCTGTGAAGCTTGCAGACTTGGAATCAGTATGGCCTTTAATTGGGCTTTGCGTGTTTGCTCATTGCATTAGTTCTCAGAAAAAAAAAAAGTGCTTAGTGCTTTTCTGCTTTATAATTTGTTATATAATATAAATAATTGTGTTATCCTGATATATCGGCTCTTCTGCTAGCAAAACTGTCTTAATTTCTTACAAAAACTGCTGGTTCATATCAACAGAATACAGGCTCCTTAGTTTTGTGCTGCAGCAGAATATCAGCTGTATTGCTCTCTTTTTTCCAAACTCATTCCATTTTTTTCTGAATTGAGGTTAAACTCAGATTTGTCATCTTCTATATGTCATTCTTTTTGAAGCAGCGGTACAATAATGAGTGAAAATTTTATAATAGCAGAAATTGATTCAATCTATTTTACGCAGATCGGTTTCTGCTCCGGTCGCCCGTGCCCCAGCATGGCTGTGTTATGGCCTATACAACTGTGGTTTGTGCTGTTTAACATTAATGACCCGGATGATGGGGCACAGCGCACCCTCAGCAAGTTTGTAGATGAACACCCCCCCCCCCCCCCCCAAAAGAGGGGGTGTGGTTGGTAGACCTGGTGGGCGTGTTGCCATCCAGAGGGACCTCCACAGGCTGGAGAACTGGGCTGACAGGAACCTCATGCAGTTCAGCAAGGGGAGGCACAAAGTCCTGCTCCGCGGCAGGGAAAAGCCCCATGCCCCAGTATGTGCTGGGGGCTGACTGACTGGAAAGCAGCTTTGCTGAGAAGAAGCTTGGGGTCCTGGTGGACAACAACTTGGACCATGAGCCGGCAACGTGACCTTGCAGCAAAGGCGTCGGCCAACAGCATCCTGGGTGGCATTAGGAAGAGCATCACCAGCAGGTCCATCTTCTGCTCTGCTCAGCACTGGTGAGGCCACATGTGGAGTGCTGGGTCCAGTTCTGGATTCCGCAGTGCAAGAGAGACAGGGGCATGCTGGAAAGAGTCCAGCAAAGCACCATGAAGAAGATGAAGAGACTGGAGCATGTGACATAGAAGGGGAGGCCAGGAGAGCTGGGACTGTTCAGCCTGGAGGCAAGAAGGCTTGGGGGAAGCTTATCAATGTAAATACCTGACGGAAGGGAGCACACAAGATGGGGCCAGGCTCTTCTCGGTAGTGCCCAGTGACAGGACAAGAGGCAGAGGGCAAAAATGGAAATTCAGGAAATACCATTCAAACATAAGAAGCAGCTCTTTTTTTTTTTTTTTTCTTAAATGGTTTTTGGGTTGGATTTTTTGTTTGTTTTGGGTTTTTTTTTTTTACTGTGAGGGGTAGTCAGACACTGGCAGAGGTTGTCCGACACTGGCAGAGGTTGTCCAGAGAAGTTGTGGAATCTCCATCCTTGGAGATATTCAGAACATGATGGGACAGAGTCCTGAGCAACCTGCTGTAGCTGACGCTGCTTTGAGCAAGGGGTTGGACTAGATGATCTCCAGAGGCCCCCTCTAGCCTCAGCATTTCTGTGATTCTGTAGTGGGCACAGCGAAGCTGAATTATCACCCTGTGAGTAAAATCCTAGCATCTGATCTGCATTGCGGATCTGTTGTCTGCGTTGCAGATTTTTGTTGCGTTGTCTGTACACATCTGCTGGGTGGAACTCCCTCTAACATCAGTATGAAGTAGAGGTCTGCAGTGCAGATGGACAGCTGGGATTTTTCTCTGGAGCGTTTCCCCATCTGTGTTTGAGACCAACCAGGATAACATATTTTAAGTTTTTTTCCTCTGTAAACGGAGTGTTTTGTGAGTTGAGTGTTGCATAGAGAAGTTTATTAAAAGGCAAGCTTCATCTCCCAGTCCTCAAAAAAAAAGTGGCACTGAGTTCACAGCTCAGGTGATAGGAAAGAAGAAACTCATGTGACGAGATACTAATACAGGTCCGCAAGTGTAATTTAAATTTGTCTGAAGAAGTTTCCTCTAAGGAGGGAGGGGAAGTGCAAATGACAGAGACAACTTCCATAGAGAAGCAGTGAAAACTTCTTTTTATCAGTTCATTGTGGGTTGGGTAATGGTCTTAGTGAGATTATCTGTAGCCTTAGAAAGCATTAGTTCATTTCCAGGGTCAGCCAAGTGCTTTGATCTGTTTTGAATCGAAGCCTGGTCGCAGAGGTTGCTGCTTGTTGTTTCTGCAGAAGCATTTCTGGGGGTCCTGCTGAGCTTTCTCTAGGTCTTAAAAAATACTGCTTAAGTTTTGATCTTTGCAGAGATACTAGACTAAGGTGGCATCTATTTTTAACCAGTACTCTCTACTAATGTCGATGTCAACAGAGAACTTGGCCTAAAATACTACATGGGAAATTTTCTAGTGTATTTCCTCCAGCCCTGAGATAAGACAAAGTGATAGGAAAGCAAATAAGCCCATTCTCTCATTAATCTTTCAATTGCTGAATTTGTGTGTCTATTGATATGCAAAATGTGATTCTACTTTTCCTTTGTCTTGTCAAAGGTGAAGTCATCTTAATGACACTCCTCTGTCCACAGACACTTTCTTGGGAACTACCTGTTAAATCCTTTCAGTAGCTGGCTTCTAAAAGTCTCTATTTTTGTTTGGTTTTGTTGGCCCAGGCGTGGCCTCAGATGGGAGACCAGATTCTCTGCCAGTTTTATCCGTGCAGTTTTATCAGAGTACCTGCCTTTAGCAGGGCTGTACCAGTATATGCCTAAGGCAACTAAGATGTCACAAGCTGAATGGCATTAGCTAATGGAGTGCAATTCAGATGGAGAGCAAGGTAATCAATCAACCAGTTCTCTGTTCTCTTCTGAGTGCCTTCATACTTCTGTGGGAATTTCAAGGACTCTGTGATAGAAACAAAGCACCAAAAGCTAACTTGACTCAAAATTTCAGATGGGTAGCATGAACAGCGACCATCTGTGTCTTTTTTTTTTTTTTTTGAACAGGAGATATTTTCTGGAGAGGAGGTGAAAGAAACAGGTTTGCTATGTGACCCCATTGAGATAAACACTGGCTTTGTTGAACTCTGAGACAAAATGCTGGCTTTTGAGGGCCAAGTATGTGCAATTTTTAGAGTCAGTCCCCATGGCTGTAGCTCTGGCTAGACAACTGCACCATGTTCATGCTGTTTGACATCCCCAGTAGAGAAAGGCTGAGTGCTGCGAGGGATCCTTGCTATTCCACAGCACCTGACTACGGTCTGCCTAGTCTTGGCGAGCATTTGTGCCATACTTGACTTCTCTGTAACGATGCGGACCCCAGGGCCACCTGACTGTTTGTTACCTTTGTAAGTGGCTCTGCCCCGTGTCCTCCTTGGCTGTTCTCCGGTGACCATGGAGGGATTATTTTTCAGTGGGATGTTACTAACAAGACAGGAAAGGCAGGAGGGGTTCAGCTGTTTTGTGAGGGACAGCCAGAGCTGCAGGTAAGAGAGCTGAGGTGACCTGCGGTGACCTCCTCGTGGTCGTGGATAACCAGCTAGTTCACATGCAGGGGGGGTCTAGCTCCTGTGCCAGTTTTATGTTGTGTGTGGGATTTTGTGTGATTTTGTTTTTGGGTTTGGTTTTTTTTTGTGATTCTTACTGAACCAAGGCCTGTCACCTCAGGCTGTTTCTGGCAGAGTGACACCAGCAGCCCTTGGTAGGACTGGATTTGCAGGACTGGGCTGTGGGCTAAATGAGCTGGCGGAAAGTCTGGAGTAGTGCCAGGTCTGGGATGAGCTGCCCAGTCCAGGAGGAGAGGGTGGTGGTCATCATCCTCTGCCTGCACTAAACTCGCATTACCTTGCGGCTTTCCTCGCTTGGCACCAGCCTGTTCAATGTCAGCACTGGAGCGTGCAGGTGTGTGAAACTACAGCCATCTGGCTTGTCCTCGACTTAGCGATGAACCTAACAGTCGCTTTCTGACAGAAGGCCATCCTTGGCTGGGCTGGGCATGTCCACGGGTTCCCTGTTGTGTGGCATCTACTGGAGGATAGTGTCCATTTGTGTGGCACTTAGCATTTTCCTGGGATGACTGCCATAAGCATTCCATTTATGCTAGTGTTGCTGATCAAGTCTACGATTTCTGCATGTTTTAGGGCTTTTGTATGGCCCAAACTTGTAAGCAGTCAAGACCCAGGTGTTAGTTTAGTCTTGTGAAGCCCAGTGGCAGTTACCTGATCAGCAACCTCCTTGCTTGGTGCCCGTGTTGAGATGACATCATGACTGGTTACGGTGAGGCGTCGTTGCATCTAGTTTTCTGGGCCACACTGGCTATAGCATCGTGCTGACCTGGCCATGTAACTACAGTGTTTTGGGCTATGCCTCTTCTCCAGGTGTACATTGACTAGTGATGCTTCAGGTGGCTTGCGTCCAGAAGATGCATCCAAACTACATATGAGTGCCGACTGGAAAGTGCATCAAAAGCCCACTATTTTCAAGGCGTTACTGCTTGTTGAACAAAGGCTGGTGCCTTGCTGCAGCCTAGGCAGTGTGGACATATGGCCAACTTAGCCTGCAAAGCGGCTTTGAGAAGATCGTCTCAATAGAACCAATGGAGAGTTGAGAGAAGATCGCTGAGTTCATTTTATACCTATTTCCTGAAATTTCTTCTTCTCAGCTTCATTCTTCTTGGTCATATATTCTTAAAATGAAACTCTTCTTTACAAAAAAAAAGAAAATAATTCTGGCTCTGTAGTTTCCAGGCAGCATGGATTATAAAATGAAATAACCCAACTGTATATTTAGAAGCATGCAAGTAAGTGTCTCGTAGCTAAACTTAATATAAAGGTACAGCTAATTGGAAGTAGTATGTTAACACAGAGAATAATGGTGTATTTATTTCCCATTTCACAAGGTAGAAAACAGACTTCAGTTAAATGAAATTGCAATGAAAATCATAATTATTTTGTTGTATTCCTGAGGAAGAAAGTAAACCTTGGAAATTTCTTAGGTGATTTTGGAACTTTCTTCTATTGTGGATGTTCTTTCAACTTGAAAACATTTTCATCAGAATTTTTTGATGCCTGCAAAAATAGTAATAAAGTAGGAGACTAGCAATAGCAGATAAACAATTGCCAATTAAATCAATCTCACTGTTAAAACACAATATGAAAATGTACACTGCAAAGCAGCATGAAAAAATTGCATAGAAAAATGGTAATGCATGATTTTCAGAATCATGTGCTTTATGGTTTTTACATGCCTGTTTAGTGGTTTGTCATAGTCCTTACCAAACAGTCGTGTAAGGAACCAGCTTTGCCAAGGACCTTCCTTGCAACGCTCTCCTTGGGATACCTAGTTTGTGACAGCAAAAATGGGAATGCCACGGAAAGGAAAATGAGGAATGAGAGTAGATGGATGGTTTTCTGTGTGTGTGCATGTGTAGGTAGGGAGAGCCCTGGAGCATTTCATGAATGTCAGGCCAGGATCCTGCTGAGAGATGCTGGTGGTGCTGCAGGATAACTCAGCCCCGGATTGTCTTCCTTCTTCAAGTGCTCTGTCTGTGAGAAGCCTGAAAAAGGTGGCATACGTTGGAAAAGCAGGGCGTGTGGTACCAAGTACCTGCTTTTTTTTTACCCTGATAGGAGAGGAGGATTTGTGGCCTGTCACAGACTGCAAGTTTCCTCTCTAGTGTCAGCAAGTGGGAATTTTGCTCCTTGCAGGGCAATATCGTAGGTTGAGACCTATGAACACACTGCAACAACTCAGCCAGGTGGGAAGCCTGAAACCATACTGAGGGACAAAACTTAGCTGCTAGAAGAAGCATTAGAAACTGGCAGTGAAGTTTGTCATGAACAGGTCCAGTGAGGAACCCGCTATGTTGTGCTCATCTCTGAGGAGATGCAAAACCCACAGCTGAATACTAAGCAAAAAGGGGGGAAAAAAGAAGGAGGAAGAAAAAAACCAAGCAGCATCGTTTGGAGGAAAGCATGTATTTTTCACTCTCATGTAGAATACAGGAAGTTGGTTTCAAAAGTTTTGTTGTTGTCATTACCTCTTTGATAGGAGTAGTTCATGCTGCTGCAGGAGAATCACAATTAAAACTGATGACGGTGTGAGGGTAGCATCCATGATAGGAGGCAGCGCATTCCCCTCTCTCTGTGTTGGCTTGCAGACCCTCGCTCCTCAGTGAGGGGGGCGGGCTGCCACACCGCTCTGAGCATGGAGGCGGGTGATTTTGATGCTGAAGGTCATGCCCAGCTCCTCTTTCATGTGCCACAGGTCTGTGACTAGCTGATGAGTGTAGCTGCCCATTATGTATATGCAACGGGAGAGAAGAGGGCTGTTTTGCTGTGGCTCTACAAAAGCTGTGGACAAGAAGACCCAGTGACAGAGGAGCGATAGCTCTGATAAGCCAGACCTCTACGCAGTGTCTAATGTTAGTGTTTATCTGACCAGTGGGTAACTGGAAGTGTTGTCAAATGGCAGATAAAACCCTAAAAACGTGCACTGTGACCATCCTTTTATCATTTGTTGCAAGTAACCATGGGGCTAGGGATGCAAGAAGTCCGTTTTTGTTTCCCCGTTGTTCAGTTCAAGAGTGAAATCAGGAATAACTTTTAAGTGAGAGTCAAATGGACTCCAAGCCTGTAGATGAAACGAAGTACAGGGACGGAGACTCTGACCTTGCCTATCCACAAAAATAGCAGTGATTTAGAGATCAGTTTATGAACTTATTACTTGCATCTATTTAATTTAATTCAGTAACTGATGTGTGCAGCATTCCCTTTCTAGCACACCTGGGTGGAAGAAGATGTTATCATGCCCCAGTTCAGGCACTCATGCAGCAGCAGGAAATCGTGAATAGAATAGCTGTTGTTTTCTTCCTTCACTTCCTCTAGATGACCATCTGAAGTAAGGCAGAGGGGCATCTTTCCACACTGTCATTCTGTGTATTTCTCTTTCTTCAGCCTGTTTCCACTGTACTTTAATTTTGTGCAGAAGTGATGGCTTGCCCATGACACCTGGCTGATGGTTGTTCTCTCATTTGGCCCTTGTCATGGCAGAAGCAGGCGTACTGTGATTGCTTTACTCGCCACGTTAGGCTATCAACCAGCATTTGTTGATCGCTTATGCGCTTGCAGATTTGAAGTTGTCATTCTTTCCATTTGCCACAGTTCTCTTTTCTTTTCTCTTTTTCTTTTTTTTTTTTTTTTCTTGTAAAGCTTCTGGCACGGGACACAGCCCTCGCTGTACTTTAAGTAATCCTCTCTGCACCCTTCCCAAAATTCGTCATAGCTATTATTCAAGAAAGTAAAGAAGGGTTCAATGAACAACACTGAGACAGAAAGAATTAAGTCCTGTCAGTTTATATTTCATGGATGGCATTTTTTTAAATTCCTAATTAAATACCACAACCTTTTCTCATTTCAATTGTTGGCAATAGTTTTGCAGTAGCCCAGTGTGAATTTACTGTTCTCAGGCAAGAGAAGGAGCCCTGTTGGTGGGAGAATTGTGCGGGTGGTGTAACACATAGAGCTTCCAGCTCACCTTCCTGTTATTCAGATGCCAGAGCCTGTGATCAGTTGTATACAGCAAGTTGCCTATATTTGTGTTTCACATTTTGGTGGCACTTGCAAGATACCTACTGCTGTGTATTAGTCTTGTATTTTGCCACTAGTAAGAGATTGCTGCTGAGCTGGCTCATCGTTGTGGAGAGTGAAGTCATATATGTAAAAAGTAAATTATTTGGCATGTGCTTGACTTACTACCCTGACTTTTTATGATGTTGTGAGTCAAATTCAGAGTGTTTGTCCTCGCCTTCAGTGATCTGGATTGGCTGTAGTTCAAGCTGCAAGTCAACAGCCTTCTGGACAGTGGAGCTTTTTCTACAAGCGTACCAGTCTGTATAGGAAATGGAAATAACTTTAGCTTTCAAGGTTTTTCTGCATTTTAATGGCAACTTACAATTCTGAACAAATCCTGTGTGCAAAGGTGGCTGGGTTAAAATCTAAGAGTGACTCCTAGGCACACAAGAACAAGGGGAAGTTTGACAGAAACTGGTCCAAATTCATGCAAGCATTTGGACGAGTTAGCACAATTATTTTTTTTTTAATACACTTGAGGAGATCTTCTTGGCCTCGTTAAGGTATCTTTCAAGGTTGTTAGTTCCTGCAACAGAGAGGTTTCGTTTCCATAGTCATCCTGAGACCTTTCAAGCATGGGATGTTTGGCTGAGCAATATTAATTGAGTGAGGAGTTTGTGGAGTCTGCTATTAATAGAGGAGTACTAATAAGGTGATCCAGGAGAATGTAATAGTTTATGAGGGTGGGGGGGGGGGTATAAAAGAGGTGCAGGAGGGGAAAATATTCCTCAGGTGAATCATTCTGATTTAGATAAATGGTTCTCATTCCACCTCCCAAACTGTGGGTTAAATATTCAGAACAAGTAATTGTGAAGTAATGGACAAAACCTGACATGCACCTGCTGCATCATTTCTACCTCTTAATGAACAGTAAATGATGCAGCTGCTTTGCCACACTGGGTGTGTTTAGCTACAGAAATGGGGAGATGGCAATAGAGAGCTGTGATGAGGCTGTGGTAGGTTTCTGTTTTTAACAAAGGCTGCCAAATGTCAATGTGTAATTTATGATCATTTCAATAAAGGCTGCTTTTAGATTGAATGCAGAGGGGAAATAGGCATGTCCTGTGTGGCAGATTTATGCCCAAAGTCCTGTACTTTCAAGAATATAAGTGAAATTTGAGAACAAGTAATTCTTAAACCATATTTACTCTGTCCACTGTAAGTTAGGAGTAAGTAGGTGCGTATCAGGCTGATAAAGGAGAACTCAGATGCTGTTATCTGATTTTACTGAATGAACCTAGTCTATAGCGCCTCTCTTGGTTCTTCTCTTAGAGACAATATAGTGCTCTCTTTTTCTCATCTGCATGGCGATGCTGTTGCATTTGTTTTTTCCTTGATGACAATTTTGTTGCCCAGTTGACAGCTTAAGAAAATGTCTTCTCTAAGCAAATTACCTGCAGTTTGCCAAGGGCAGGACTGAGGTTTGTGTGGGAAACCATCTTAGTTGTTGTTCATTGCTGATTTTGTTTGGTGTCAGAGGTCTTTGCTGTGCTGGAGGTCTCAATTTCAGGACAGAGTGACAATTAGAGCAGTCAAAAATTCCCTCCTTTTGAGGTTCTTTGCATATTGATGCAGCTCCCCAAACGTTTTCCAGAGGCAGCCAGCCATATAATTTGCTGGAACAGCAGTAAGGTAACCTTCCAGGTGCTTTCTACATTGCTTGTCTTCTCATACCTCTGAAAAGGGATTTGATCATGGGGAAAAGAAAGTGGACTAGCAGCAGAGAGTGCGTGTAATTTTTGCATAGCTTTTTTTTGGTACCGCGGTTCTAGATCAGGACAGGGTGTGGTGTGTCAAAGCCAGGGCAGATGAAATGTTAGTACACAAACTTCCTAATTTGTCTTTCCTTCCTGTACAAATAAGCCAGTACTTTATCATGCATGAACACAGCTAATGTTGATGAATGGTGAAACAGTGTAGCATGGAGGCAGCAGTGTTTTGGGATTACCATATTCCCCAGTGGATATCTGCAAGTGCTGCAAAAGAAAGAAACAATACGGAGAAAATGTAGGATGTGACTGATGCGCAGTTATCCCGCGTGCTGCCAAGCAGAGAGAGTCTGTGACTTCTGTGTCCAGAGGGACTGTGTATTAAGGAGAAAATGTACAATTGTTTTGTGTCTCCTTCAAGTGGCTTGGATTACGTGCCTTTGCATGCTCGCAGCAGCATAATTCCTCTGGGAATGTCCACCCAAGGAGAACCGATGTGGATGTGCAGAGCTCTGAGGTGTCCTGGGAGTTGTGGAGTGGCAGGGCTGCAAGGCAGCAGGAGCATTTCTTTGCTCCCACATGATGCAGAGGCTGCATGCAGAAATATAATACCAAATTATAGATCTTTGTGAGTCCCAAGCAGTGTGAAAAATCTGCCCGTTGTCCTTTTAGGCAATAGTGGGGTGGAGGAAGAGATCTCCATAGCCATACCTGGTCTATGGGTTTTCCATGTGGGCAATGAAAGGATGTGCCTTGGCATTTTTGAAATCAGCATTTTCTACTTGTGTGTTTTTCCATCCAGCCTGAATTTTCAGTGATATTAAAGCATCTTTTTACCTTCCCTGGTAATGGAAAAGAGTCTACGCTGGCACATACTGCATTGTACCCACCTCAGGAACATTGTGCTTGGTGAAAGACCTGTGATGTAAATGAGCATCAGACTGGCGGATTTACAGGCGAGGGATGTTTTGGAGTTGCACTTACAACTGGACTGCTGTAAAACTTAGAGAAGTTTTAAAACTGAAAAAGTGTTTTTAAAACCTGAAATCAGTTGTTTGTTTTGAGTGGGCCCATGTTTAGAGATGGAAATATTGAGTACAGTGTAAAACAGTTGGAATTACAGAAATGAAGGATCTCGCCCAACTGGCTTACCAGTGGTGGAGATGTAAGGATAAAAATGAAACAAATTGCAAATTAACCTCTTAACACTGTTGTACGTGTGACATAGACAAATCGCTGATCTACCTGTGCTGATTCCCATTTCTCTATTATTCATTGTCGTGGTTTCAGCCCAGCGGGTAACAAAGGACCATGCAGCCACTCGCTCACTCCTCCCGCCCCCCTCCGGTGGGATAGCAGGGAGACGAAGGAGAGAAAAGGAAAAAAAACCAAACCAAACCGGAACCTCGAGGGTTGAGACAATGGCAGTTTACTGGGATCACACACACACACACAAAAAGTTACAATGACAACAACGGTACTAATGAAAGAATATACAAAAAGAGTGATGCACAGTGGAACTGCTCACCACCCGGAACCTGATGCTCCACCACTTCCCCCACCGAAAGTCGAGAGAGCTCCCCCCAGCCTGCTCGCCATTTATATACCGAGCATGATGTCCCATGGTATGGAATAGCTCCTTGGGTAGTTGAGGTCAGCTGCCCCTGGTATGCCCCCCACCTCCCAGGTTCCTGTAAAAATTAACTCTATCCCACCTGAAGCCAGGACATTCATGTACAAAACCTCACAGTCTCCAGAATGTGTGAAAGATGGTCAGCCTTTCAAGCCATATCACTGCGTAATTTTGGTAGTAATCACAGAGCAAAAACTTGAAATAACACTCAGGGTAGGTGAAAACAGCATTGGACTCTAGTCTTTCTGTTGCCATCTTCACCTCTGGAAAGAAACTAAAACTGTAAGGTGTGTTGCAGTGAAGCTTACAACTTGCAGTTGAGTGAGTAGGTGTATACTTGTTTTCTCACGTTGAGATATGTTTCTTCAGCTATGAAATGAATAACTGATCATTTGAAATGAACACATGCCTATGTATTTTATAATCTGAGGTATGTAGTTACAGGACAGCAAGTTCCATGCTGGTGGATAGCAGTATAAAGATAATATACAGCAGGTTTTTCCAATAGCTCAGCTAAGTTTGAGTAGAAAACTTGCTTCCAACAATTACAAACTGAGATTCAGAAGAAAAAAAAGCCATCAGTACAGTGTGAAGTAAGTATTTTCAAAGCTAAACTGTGTGCATGTGTTTTTCCTTTGGAGGCAGGGCTACAAACCATGCAGAAACACACAAGCATACTTGAAGAGCTGTTGACATCTACTACTTCCTGGTAATTTCTTCTGGAAAAACAAACAAAACCCCCATCAAGCCCAAACACACCCTAAGGGTGTGACAAATACACTTGTATTTGTCAAGTATGTACAAGTGGAGAAGGACTGTTAAGTACTCAGCTCAAAGGAGTCCTCTTAGCTGCAGATTTTTGAAAACAGTTAATAAAAGCGGCAGCTCTTGCTCTTGAGAAGAGTATTGTCCAGTTTCAGAAGGCAAATCCTCTTCCACTTTCTCCCTTCTCACCCAGTAAATTCACTGTATGGCGTGAATCTTAGTCCTGTGTTTGTCTATGCTGTGGATAGAGGATGCAGCACCCATCCTGGATGCACCAAATGAGACTGTTTTCCCCACCTCGTTAGCCTTTGCACAGGCATTGTCTCACAAATGCCAGATTCTGTATGTGCGGGTACCTGTGGGAATCATATGTATACCTAAGGGTTGACCAGTTGATGTTGCCAATGAGATGGTATTCAAAGCAAGCTGTGATGAAAATAGCCCTACTAAGATAAGTTGCTTTAAATGACTATGTGTATATGAACGAGTGAATGCTGATAAGCAATGCAGGTAATTAAGACAGTGTATAAGAAAGGTCTCTGTGCATACAGAGCGTCTGGCACAGGATGCATGTTAGGCACCTATCCATCAGGTAATTTTAGCAGAGCTTGAACTAAAGCAGACTCTTTGTATTTTCTTTAAAACATTGAGCTTTATATTTGTTAATACATCTGCCAAGGTTTTGATTACTTTTAGGAGTCCAGATCTCTAACTTGCCTAGTTTTTCAAGCTAAAGAGAAGAAGCTTAATCTATGCTTACTTACCTTCTGCAACGTGGTAATACTTTCTACATCAGCTTTTATGGTACGCAATTTAATTCTGGAACAGCTGCATAACATCTAAGTGCACTAAGGCGAGGTGTGTGGTACCGTGGGGTATTTTCCAAAGTATGACAGGTAGAGGTGAAAAACGTATTTTTGCGTTGGGAAACTTGCTCCGCCGCTGTGCTTCTTGGCCAACGATGCACGAAAGGCGCTCTCGTGCCGGCCCTGCGCTTGATTTGCGTGCAGGGAGAGGTGAAAAGTGGCAGCTCCTGATGGGGCAGCGAGCCTGGAGCCCTTCCAAGCACAGGCTGTTTTGCCCAAGCCAGAAGCCCTGGGGAAATGGAGCTAAGGGAAGAGCAGAGCTCGCTCCCGCTCCAGACTTGCACTGGGCAAGAGAGCCCGAGAGAGCCAGGGCACGAGGGGTGCCTTGGAGGTGCAAGAGCAGCAGGCAGGGAGCTAGGCGAAAGGGCCCAGAGGAGGCCTGACAAGGGGCTGTGCTCAGTGCTACAGAGGAGAAGAAGCAACCCCCCGGGAGCATCCCTTGGAGCCCGGCCTGGGAGTCCGAAAGGTTCCTCCCCCCGGATGCGGGGCACGAGGGCCACCTTCGTGGAGCACGAGCAGCGGGCACCTAGCCACAACGGCCCAAAGGAGCCCTGGCGAGGGGCCGTGCTCAGTGCTGCAGAGGAAGGCAAAAACCCCCGGGGACACTTGCTGGCCCACCGTGGGGGGAAAAAAGCCTTCCTCCCCCCAGCTGCAGGGCACGAGAGGCCATCTTCGTGGTGCACGAGCAGCAGGCAGTAACCTAGCCACGACGGACCGGAGGAGCCCTGACAAGTGGTCCTGCTCAGTGCTGCAGAGGAAGGCAAAAAACCCCCGGGGCCCAGTGCCAATCTGCCCCGGGGGAAAATTCCTTCCTGACCCCAGAGCTGGCGATCGGCTATTCCCTGAGCACGTGAGCAAGACCTGCCTCCTGGTCCCACAGGCTGGTCACGCCTCGCAGAAGATGCCCGATCCCTGTTCTCGCTCAACCTGGAGCCACCTCAGGGGGCTTCCGAGAGTGGCCAAACGCCCGCGGCCTGATCGACCTTGGGGGCAAGAATCCTTCCCGCGCCTTCGGGCCACCAGCGGGTGCTCCAAAGCACTGGGACCCCGGCAACATCTCTGCATCCCACTTCTTACGGCTGCTGCCACTGGTTCCGCAGGGAGTGAGGACGGCAAGCTCTGCAGTGCTCCTCAAGAAGGCGTTCCCTTGGTCTTGCCACAGCTCTCCATCCAAAAAGGCCTGAGGGCCTCAGGCACCTGCAGGGCTTGGTGGTTCTTCTGGTCTCCAGCAGCCTGGTGCAGCCTCCGGTCGTCCTCCCTCGGCCCCCTCCAACTAATTCCAGCGGCTCCTGGCGGACTTCGTCTCGGATGTGTCTGGGGCGCCTGCCAGGCAGACTGGGGGTGGGACAGGGGAGGCTGCCCCTTTTGTAGTGCCCCGGGGCATTGTGACTGCTGCGTTGGCGGGTGGTGGCACTGCGACACGGGGGGGTGTGAGGGGGCCCCCCCTCCCCCCGTGCGCAGCGCTGCCCCTCGGCCCAGCATCCTTCGGAGGAAGGCCTTTGGGGCGCCGGCCCCGGGGGCTGTGTTGCGTTACCGAGTCCAGCAGTTTGGCAGAAAATAAACCGCCTTGCGTTCCAACTTATCCTCGGGTGTCAGAGGGGCTGGGGGCGGCTGGGTTTAATTTCTGAGTGATGTCCAATTCGACGCTCTAAGGGCGGTCGAGTTCCATGTGCTGAACTATCACGGATGATAGTTCCGGATGCGCTTAATAGCCTACTGCACTCTCGGCTTAGCCGTGCTCAACGCACGAGAATGACCAGACTTAGGGAGTTTGGTTGCGCTAACGAATTATCACGACTAGGTGAATGAGCAGCGCAGCTTATTAAAGCAACGGGAGAGGTTCTTTTGGATTGCCCGTGATAAATAGACTGTCTGCAAAGCACGTGCAGGTGGCAATACAGTCGCCTACAAGCGCATGAAATGATGAAAGAAAAGAGCTCTAAAGAATTCCAAGTTTCCCGGGGAAGCGCTCGGTACAGCCGAGCGTTCGAATCTCACGCAAGAGGCGTCCCTCGGGGTGGGGGCTCAGGGGCCGCTCAGCCCGTCAGTGTTGAAGAGGCATTGGGACAATGCCCTTAATACCATGCTTGAACTTTTGGTCAGCCATGAAGCAGTCAGGCAGGAGGACTAGTAGGGACTTGTAGGTTCCTTCCAGCTGAACTATGCTACTCGCATTCAGAATGTGAAAAGAGAAAAAGAAACAGTTTTTCCCACTTTGTTGGAATTTGACAGAAAGTAAATTAAAGATTTCTTGTCCGAAGTTGCACAGCAGTTCAGCAGTTGCATTTCAGAACGGTGTTTTGGCAGGTGAAGTAATTCCACTGCCAATAGAGCTGTTCAGGAAGAAAAAGGAGTAGTTTTGCGGAGGATGTGTGAAGGGCTCTCCAAAAACATCTTTAAAGAGTCTGTGGGTGTTTCCCACGGAAAGCACTGGTTTTGTTTGAAAGCTAAGGCTCTTTCAGCTTGGGCATCTTTTAGTTTTACAGCAAAAACTTAGTATTTCTCGGAGGAAACAGGAACTTGTACAAATTGAGTTGAATCCTCAGCTTCCCATTTAAAAATGTCTTTAAGGGAAATGTACCATCAGGCCACAACTGTGCAATGGCATTAGTCCCGAAGTTAATCCCAATGGCATTAGTCCCTAAATTAATCCCAGACGCATACCAGTTCACAAGGAAGCCATCTGCTTGGTTGTCTGATTTATGAAATCTCCCCTGGCATGTAAGGCTCACATTGAATCCCATCCGACCATCCCCTTTAACACACTTGTTTTACCCATGCTTTTATACTTCATAAAATGAGCTTCCATAAGTGTTAGCAACTCCAAGTCAGCACCAATTCTTTTGATAAAAATAACCTGCTACGATTGTCTGAGCAATCATAGTTAAATTATACCACCACTTCCATACAGTTCTGTAACAATATTCCTCTAGTGGTTCTGATACAGCAGAGCTTCTTTATCTAATAGTTAATGTTAACACACTTTGATAAGTAAGGAACACATAGATTAATATACTTTTCCAGGGGAAAATATTTTAAAGACTGTACATTAGTATAAATAAAAAGGCAAAACCCCTCAAAGTCTGGAGGAAGATGCAAAAGTGCTTCTTTGCAAGAGGGTTTTCATCCACTCTTACTTGAGTCAACTGAAGGGAAGATCTGAATAAAGCCACGGTGCCTTCTCCCACCCGACTCTTGACCGTTCAGCGAGATCCAGTGCTTAGCGCTGTTCCCAAACAGTTTCCGCTGAGACTGGCTGAACTGTCAGATGCTACCATGATTTATAAACTTAAGCTCCCAGTCTCTCCTGCCATTTCCACATCCACTTCTTCCCTTTCTGATAAGGCATGAATCATCATCAGAAATCACTCTCCAGTCCATTAAGAAACTAAACATTGCACAGGCTCATAGAAGTACACGGGTGGCTATCGTTACATCTGCCTCGATATGAGAGGGATCAGCACTGTAAAAATACCTGCAGTTAGCAAATATTCACGTTGCATTTATGAGCATTTTCATTCCAGTACACACATTATGAAACAATATTATCGTGGTAGGAAGGCTAGGTAGGTATTCCAGCAAGGAAGACTGCTTGGCTGCTGTCTTAATACCTTATATTATAGTGCAATAATCCTGTGCTCTACAGAGTCTCAGACGGGTTCATTGGAGCGGGGCGGGGGGGAAGTGTATGGCTTTAAACAGCTTGCAGTATTGGGTCAAAAAAGGCACAGATGTTGCAGCAAATCCTTGAAACAACATAAACTCACCATGCTCATCTGAGCCTATCCAAAAAAGTATTCACCGTGGCCAGACCAAGGGTTCTGTGCTGTGCCTGGCTAATTCAACAGCAGGGCACCCTGCTTGGGAGAACCACTAATCCTCAAACGGAGCATTAAAGAAGATGAGACCAAGGCTACAGAGACTTTTGTGAAACTGAGCATAAGAAAAGAATCATACCTTCCTGAGCCTCAAAAGAATTTCTACAAAATCTTAGATATTTCTGCGATGACTTCAGGAGATAATCTTACAGCAAGTGACTCCTAACAGAATTTTCAGGTGCCTTTAGGAATAGGGAAGGACTCTAGTAATCTCTCACCCTCATATGCAGTCTCGAGAAAGCATATGCCTGAGAAACAGAGGAAAACCAGAGTGAGGAGATGGGGAAATCGAGAACGTTATTCGCAGTAGCTGCTCTCATTCGACCAGATCAAGACTGGCAGAGTGTTAGCAGAGGTACGGAATAGATGTGAAAGCCTCAGACGTTTCTGACCAGCGGGTAACACTGTGGGATGTAAATGGTAAGACTGCGTGCATTTTTTTCGCAACGCAGTAGAAAGTGAAGTTAAAAATCTGAAATCCACCAGACCGAAAAGATTTCCATCCTACTCAAGTTATGAGAGGAAAAAATCCTCTCAGGAGATTGAAAGAGAGGTACTCCATAAACACGCACATCTGTGGTTCCCAAGCCCATCGTTCAAAACTTCTGTCATCAGTTTATTTTCTCCCATGGGTCTTCTCCAATTCAGTAGCTGTCACTCCAGTGAAAACCACAACACAAAGCTGACATTTATTGAAGGTGGGCAGGGCCCCGTGAACTCTACTGTGGCACTGCAGACAAATCTAAACATCATCTTTACTCACAAATTTCCATTCAGTTCAGTGAAAGCAGAATTGCCTCTGAGGTGTGGGAATAATAAAAAGAAAATTCTCCTTTTGGTTGCACTTAAGAACAGGCTTGCAGAGGCGCTGGTGGGAAGCCTGCTGGAAACCAAGGGGCCGTGTGGGAAAGGGAAAGCAGAATATGCTTTCCACCACCTAGAAAAGGAGCACGTGGATGGGGGAGGAGGATCGAGCAAGAGAGGAGGAGCTGAGACTTTGCCAGAAGAAATAGGGCCCCGTGGTGCTGACCGCCCAGGAGTGCTCCGGGATGTCACGGGGAGGCTGGCCCGCTGTTTCGAAGCACAGAGCGCTTTCCCCTGCTCCTTTTCCATGCGGGCACCAGGACACGGTAGAGCAAAACCTGGGTAAGGTCAAGCAGGACTTGAGAGTCTTGGGGGCAGGAGTGAAAGGGATAGGTGCCCGAGTGATCTTCTCTTCTGTCCTGCCAGTCAGAGGTAGGGGTGCGTAACCGAAAAAGCCGGTCGAAGAAACTCTCTGAGGCTCGATTTTGGAGTTTTAGAAAGCAGGCATTCTTTATTGCAGCGCTGGATGCACGGGGGATGGTTCTGCCTATCGTGCATACCGTTACCTACAGCAAGGCAAGCTTATATTGTTCTAATCATATACTTATTTATGTTATCCTTGACATAGTGTCCGCCCTTTGGGCACGCGCAGCGTGGCTCATCTCTTTTTCCTAGTTAGCTGGCCTCGGCAGGTTTTAATGGCTGGATGCACCGATGTCTGTCCCAACGGCAGGTGGGGGACAGGGCTCTGCCCTTCGTGAGACCCCCAGCCCCTGGAGTGGGGGCTGGAAGATGGGTAGGTCAAAGGACCCTGATGGGAGCCCTGCAGGGCCTCATCCACTGGACCGATGAGCACCTTCCCTTGTCATACAGAGCATCTCATGGGCTGGAAAAGGGATGCCCTGGAGAGCTTCTGGCAAATGTCTGGAGAAGAGCTTCTCCCCGCCCCTCTCCCAGGGGCTTTCTCGGCTCTGGTGCCCTTCCCAAGGACAGCCCCACAGGTGGGTGCAGCCAGCATGGCAGGAAAGAACAGGCAGCAGCCACAGCGGTCAGCACGGCGGGAAAGCCAAGGATAAAGCCTTATCACCCAAGTGTGATAAAGCCTTAATAACCAAGCGTGCTGCTCCTCGGACAGGAGTCTTCCTGCCTAAGCTCACCACACATTGCATTTCCCTGTGGCTTTCGGCAGGGTACAAATGGCTCTTCAGTGCCGGTGGTCGCTCCCTTCTTTCAGTGAAAATTGCAGATTTTCTTCCTGTTGGACCTGCCTCAGTCCCAGTCTCTTGGGGATTGCAAGTTGGCACAGCATGTGTGCCAGAGACGTTCCCACAGCTTGGCTGGCGTCCACAAGGAGGAGTCTGTCTTTAGCCACGATGGTCATTTCCAGGGAAAACAGCTTGTTGTATTGACCAGGACCCTACGCGGACAACAGAAGAGCAGGGATGCAGCCATTTGCCACCAGTCCAGTGGAACAGGCTGCTCAAACACAGCCCACGGTGACTTTCTGTGCTGCTGGGCCTGTGGGGACAAAGGATTAAGCCTGAATTACCTGCATGAAATAAAGCTATCGCTAGCCTCATGCAACGGCACCCAGGAGCTGGTCCTGAAAACCACCAATCCAGGACACGGAAAGCTTTTAACCGCTGTGGCTATTGTGGAATAGACTGTGCCGTGTGCATCCATTTCTATTAACAACGCTTCTCCTGCAGCTGCAAAGGAGTTTGAGAGCTTGCTTATGGCTAAAGGGGGTTGGTGGCCTCGGACGGTGGCTGAGGCTTGGGGCTTGCATTGCCCGTGACCAGCTATGAGCACAGAGTGAGAGAGGAAAGACTTTCCCTGGGGAAGAGGCACCAGGGAGTGGTTGAGGTGGAGGAAAACTTCACCACGGTTTTCCTTGTAGGTGGAAAGTTCTGGATCAGAGAGGAATTCTACATCTTCCATAGCATGGCACAGGTAGAGGCTTCTGTTGGTACCAAGTAGAGACAGAATGTCAGACAAAGTGGCTCATTGAATGGGAATGATCTAGGGAAATTTACTTGGCTATTAAAAGCCCCATTGCTCTAGCAGTTGAATCTTTTTTCTCTAGTCCTTTTTTTTTTTGGAAGGGGGTGGCGGGAGGGGCATGGATAATATATCTTCATACCTACCAAAACAGGCATTGTAGCAGTCAAGATGGAATACGCCTTTCTCACGTGCCTTTTCTTTTTTGAACATGGTGAATTCAGTCTGCTGATCAATAGCCCACTGAGTTCAATAGACACCTTGGATTTTTATCCTTTGGCTCAAGAGCTAGATGCAACCTCCTGTCGTTGGTGTTAGCGCAATTAATGCAGATAATCTGCTATCTTCTACCTAATAATCTAGGCTACATACTACCTAACGCTCTATGCGAGAGTACAACCCGATCCAATGTTACACACAGCATCAGCACTGTGAAGAGCTGTGACATTCAAATGAAAAAGGAGACATTTTGAACACCTTTTAAGAGCTTGCAGGAATACAAAGGGGAAGCACTGTGTAAATAATACCCAAACCAATATGGATTTTCCCCCTAAATTTCTGAACCTCCTGTGACAAGTGATGGCCTATCAAAGTGCATGTCTGCCCCCCTGCGCTGCACCACACGGGACCTGTTCACATTCCCTGGTCTGGGAGATGGGGCAGAGTGGACCCTCAGGCAGCTTGCAGCTAGTGGCACACGACCGGGAGGAGAGGCTCACGCGCCGGAGGGTCCTGCTGTCAATCAGGGGGATCTTGACAGGCTGGAGAAAGGGGCTGACGGGAACCTCATGTAGTTCCCCAAGGGGAAGAGCAAAGTCCTGGAGACCTGGGGACAAACAAGCCCTTGCACCAGTAAGTGCTGGGGGACACCCAGCTGGAAAGCAGCTGGGCAGACACCTGGGCTCATGGTGGACACCAAGTTGACCGATTTAGAGCCAGAAAAGTGCCCTTGGGACAAAGGCGACTCAGTGCATCCTGGGCTGCAGCAGGGAAAGCATTGGCAACAGTTGGAGGTAGGTGGTCCTTCCCCTCTGCTGGGTCCATCCAGCCCTGAGCTCCCCAGTGCCAGGCAGAGATGGCCATACTGGAGAGAACTCTCACCCCAGTGCCCCTCCCACTTTCCGTTGGGCTCAGAATGTTGGTCCGTTGGAGCCCACAGCCACCAGAGACAGCAGCACGGAGCTGTGCTGGCACGCAGGAGCGCCGGGAGGAGGCAGGATCTGGCCGAGCAGCACCTCGCCGGCACCGGCACCTCGCCTCCCATCCCCGCTGTCGCCGACTGGCCCGCGTCCTTGGTCCACGGCGAGGGTCCTCCTCTCCCGGGCAGGATGGGCCAGGCCAACTGCTGCTGCGGCTCCAGGTGGGCTCTCCCTGTGCCTCGGGGACACACGGGCACGGCCGGGACCCGTGGCGGGGGCCTTGATTCTCATGCCCGCCGCTCTCTGCTCTGCAGGGAGGCTCTCACCGACGCCGAGCCGGTGCTGAGCGCGGACGTGCGGCTGACCCGGGGCCGCAAGAGGAGCGAGAGACGCCTTCTCCTCCTCCAGGAGGAAGTGGTGATCGCCAAGTTGCAGTAAGACCCTCAGAGCCCAGCTGCCTTTCCCCCATCCCTGGCCCTGGCACCAGGGCAGGGACACCCCGGCACCAGCCCCAGGCCCCGGGACCGTGGTGCTGGATGCACCCATCAATGTCCGTCCCAAGGGCAGGTGGGGGACGGGGCTCTGCCCGGGGGGACCCCCAGGAGGCCACCTCCAGCTCACCGCCTGCCTCTCCTCTCTGCAGACGTGGCACCACCCTGCGCCCACAGCTCCGCCTGGCCCTGGACCAGCTGTGGGTGCTGAGCAGCAGAAAGGAGGCAGCGGGGGAGGAAAAAGAGGAGAAGGAAGGCAGTGATGAGGAGAGGACCTCCATCATCCTCATCTGGCCCACCAGCTCCTGCGTTGCCGCTTTCGGGTGAGTCGTGGTGCCACGTCCCATGGCCGGGCAGGAGAGGTTCCCAACCGTGCCCACGCCATCCTGTGAACGGCCTCTGCCCTGCATGCAGAGCCTGGGCAGGGAGCGGGAAGCACGCCGGCAGGGAGGGATGGGGGCATTGCCAGGTCCTGCATCCCCTGGTGCCCTTTGGGTCCCCAGAAGAGAAGGGCAAAAGCAGCTGCTCTGGCAGGACACGGGGAGCCAGGGCTTGGGCAGCATCTCTGCCCTGCCCCACGGGGCAGGGCTGCGCAGGCGCCCGCCTCTGCCCACAGGCTGAGGGGCAGCAGGGCCTGACGCTGGTTCTCCTCTCTTTCTGCAGCTCCCAGGCACTGAAGGAGCTGTGGGTGGGCACACTGCTGGGGTAAGCCGGGGGGGATGCTCCAGGCACAGCCGGATGGGGGAACACAGCTCCCCAGCTGGGGAGAGGTGCCTTTGCGGCTGCGGGCAGCTCTCGGGCAGAGCTGCCTCACAGGAGAGAAGGGGCAGCTTGGGGCTCAGCCAGCTCTCTCCCTGTCCCTTGCCGGTGCACAGGACACCAGGAGGAGCCAAGAGAGCCCGCGTGACCCGTCTCCCCTCCCTCAGACCCCTGGAGAAGGAGCTGAGCCGCCGCCACGCCGTGAGTGTCTCTCCGGTCTGGGCTCTGTCCCCGAGCCCTGGTCCCCCAGCCGAGCAGCAGAGGCATCGCTGCTCACCTTCCTCCGCTCCTTCTCTCTTGCCCAGTGGAGGACATTCAGCGCCAGGAGCCTGGAGAGGCTGATGGAGGACCAGGCAGAGGTGAGAAGGGCTGCCTTTCACCCGCCTCTGGCTGTGCCGGCGTCTGCGGCCAGCGGGGTGAGCTTGTAAGGCAGAGATGGAGGGAGGGAGCGTCCCGCGGTGCCACTCGGGGAGCGTAGAGGGTTGGGGAGCCACCAGGAATACCAGCACATCCTCGCTGGGGGCGTTGGGGGGGAAACCTGCCGTGTGGGGCAGAGAGCCCGGGAGGGCAGAGGGTCCCAGCTCTGCCGCGCTCAGGCTGCTGGTGCCGGTTGGCAGCTCGCCGGTGGCCCTTTCTGCTGCGGGGCTGCTCTCTAAGCGCAGCCTGCTTCTCGCAGGGTCGTCCCAAGCAAGGGCCACCGACAGCCCCGTCTATCAAAGCTGGGGGACTTTGCCGCTCACCAGGTGAGTTGTGGAAAGAAACGCATTGTCCTGCAAATGGTTGAGCTGTGCTCACTTGTCCCTTGAGTGTTGCCATGCAGGTGCGGCACCCCAAGGGAGGACGTCACCTGGACGAGCAAGGACACCCGCTGGGCAGCAGCTACTGGATGTGGTTCTGCAGGGACCCAGAGCCTCTCCTGCTGCCCACAGCTTGGAGGAGGGCAGGGCGAGGGCTGGGACAGGTTGTCCCGGTGGCATGCCAGCTCTCAGGAGCCTCCCAGCTGGAGCAGCTGAGCTGGAGCTGTGGTTCTAGCTGCTGGCTCCCTGCCCATCCTGCTGCACCGCTCAGCACCGTGCTGCAGGCAGGGCAGGCTCCAGGAGTGCTGGCCTGGCTGTCTCCATTGACGCGCTCTTGCTCCGTTTTCCTTTTCAGAAGGAGGGAACAGCATCAGCAGCAGGAGGAGGAGGAGGAGGATGGGGCTGCCCTGGCCCTTTGCTCTGCAGAGGACCCCGACCGCTGCCCAGGCGCCAGGGCAGGCAGGCTCCGGCTGCAGCAGGGCGCTCTTTGGACAGCCCCTGGCAGCCCTCTGCGGGGAGGACGGCTCCCTGCCCCAGCCCATCCAGGTAAGCCAGCCTGGGCAGGGGGTCCCCAGCCCTCCCTCCGGCTGCTCCAGAGGGGAGGTGGGTGTCCCCGGGAGTTCCGGGGATGGGGGATTGGGCCCTTCACCCCAAGAAGACGCTTCTGGTGCCAGCCCCCTTGGCGGGGGTGAAGGAGCAGGATCTGGGGCAGTGCTTTGGTCACTGCTGTTGGAAGGCAGCTTCTCAGCCAAGCAGCTGTCCTCCTGCCCCTCCTGCAGGAGATGCTGGCAGTCCTGCACAAGGAAGGACCGTCGACAGAAGGGATATTCCGAAGAGCTGCCGGCGGGACAGAGTTTCGTGAGCTGCGGGAGGCCCTGGACCACGGTGCGGATGTCGACCTGGGCAGCCAGCCTGCGCTGCTGCTGGCCGTCATCTTGAAGGTGAGCGCTTCTGACCTGCAGCTGGAAGAGCTCCTGCCTGGCCTGGAGTGTTCAGAGGCTCACCTGGAGCCCCTGGCATTGCAGGACTTCCTCCAAAGCATCCCTGCCAAGCTCCTCGTGACAGACCTCTACGAGGACTGGATGGCAGCGATGCAGAAGAGCGGCAAGGAGGAGAAGGTTGAAGAGCTGAAAGCGTAAGTGTGGGCAGCAGCCTGCCTGTTGAGGAGGGACTGGTAGAGGCCTGGGACTTGCCTGAAAAGGGACGGTCTCCTTAAAAAGCTGTGTCTTCTGACAGCTTGCTTTTGCTGGGGTGGGCTTAGATTTCGGAGGAAAGGGCATGGACAGGGAGCCTTCCCTTGCCTGGGCTTGGGTGAAATGAGGAGCTGGGAAGCAAGGCCGTGCTTCCTTCCTGAAGCGCAGGAGCACTGACCGCTGGCTGAGAGCACCCGGAAAGCTGCGCCACCCACCTGCGTTGGGCAAGCTTTGGGGACGGCTGTGGGCAGCATCTTCTCTATTAACGTTGAGTTCCTGTTCCCTCAGGGTGGCCGAGGAGTTGCCTGGAGCCAATCTCCTCCTCCTCAAGCGGCTGCTGGCCCTCCTCCAGCACATCGGCCACAACGCCGCCAGCAGCAGAATGACCGCCAGCAACCTGGCCATCTGCCTTGGGCCAAATCTGCTGAGCCCACCTCACGAGGACCTGTTCCCCCTCGAGGCCATGCTGGCGGTGACTGAGAAGGTGCGCTGTACTGAGCAGCCGGCTGCAGCCTTGCCGGCCCATCCGAGCTTGGCTGCTCAGAGGTCCCTGGCTGCCTCCTCTCTTGAGCAAATGCCGGTGGGGTGGCTGCCTGCAAGAGCAGCCCCACAACCACAGCCGCCTGCGCAGAGGCAAGGGTCGGGAGTGGGAAAGGCTGCGTGATACATTTCCAGGCACCTGGGTTGAGCCCGAGGGTTTGATGTGTGCAGGTGAACGTGCTGGTGGAATTCATGATTGACAACTGCAGGGAACTCTTTGGGGAGCAGACAACTGACCTTTCCTGTTCAGCAGCCGAGGAGTCGTCGGCAGCCCCCACAGAGAGCTGGGGAGGTAAGAGGCAGGACTGAGGGTTGTTAGAGGCTGGGGCTTGGGACGCCAGAAACCTCAGCATCGTTTCTGGCAGGGCTGGGCCTGGAGTGTTGTCCTCTCAGCCCCGCTTGTCCCGTGGCCTCTCTTCGGCCACTGCCTCTTGGGGCATGAACGGTTTGCTCTGCAAGATGTGCTGAAGCCTGCAGACAGGGCATCGGAGGTCTGAAAACTTAAGTGGTGTAGGGCTTTGGGTGGGTTTTGCTTTAGTGGTTGTTTACTTCCAACAAGTCGCTTTGCTGCACGTGCTTTTGCTCTCCAGAACTGCACTTGGAAGAGCAAAGTGTGCCAGCAGTTACAGCAGACACCAAACATCAGACAGAAGCCTCGCTGCATGCACCCCCCTCTCTGCTCGGTGTCCTCAGAGAAGCTGGGGGAGCTATGGTGGTGGAGTCTGAAAGAGGAGAGGTATGTCAGGTCCCCAAACACTGTGACAGCGTGTCTGGTGTAAGAGGGGAGTTTCTGATGAGGCCGAGACGCTGCTGTGCCTCTTCCTGGCAGTAGAGCTGGTGTGTGTTTGGGTTATTCCTCCACCCGCCGGGAAGATCCCTAGCAAGGAAAACTGGCAAGGTTGTTTCTCAAATGCACTTGGCATGTGCTTTGACAAACAAAATGCCTGCAAATCACCTACAAATAGACAGAGGGGAGTAGCTGTCAACTTCAGCGGGGTTTTGCTCAGGTCCGACTTTGTCGGTGCTTCTCCAAGTCTATTTGGGGGGGCGGGGGGACTGTGCGAAATGCGGATGATGCAAACCAGCCAAAGGGATCTCCTCTGGAGAGCTAGATTAGCAGTTTGGCAAAGAGTTGCTTACTGTTCCAGGCCGTCTCTTGCCACCTGCTAACTCTGACATTTCTGTTGTAGGCTTTGCCTCCAGCCACCCCCGAGAGCGCGGCAGAGCCCCTGGTGCGCCCAGAAGAGCTGGCAAACCTGTCGGAGGAAAGACGGTAAAACGAGCTCACTTTGGTTAACATCAGAACCGACTCCAGTGGGTCGTGCCTTCCCCTACCTCATACCACTGTGCGATGAAAAGGTTTGCAGGCTCTCCCCAGGACAAGGAGAAAAAGAAAAACCGAAAGAGAAAGCAGGCCTGGGGAGAGGAGAGTGACAGACACGCAGAAAAGAGGAGGAGGAAGAGAGAAAACGTTTTTGGGGACGGACCGGTGAGAAGATGCAGGAAGGTCCAGCAGGTCAGGAAGCCCAGGTGCGTACCAGGCTCTGCTGCCCATCTTTCCCAACTCTCAGCGCTGCTCCAAGTCGGTCCAACCCACTGGCAAGGGACGGCGAGGGATGGTGCTGCGCAGGGCTTGGAAATAACTCTGTGGCCGCTCCCCAGGGGCTCCCCATCGAGCCCTGCTGCGTGGCACGGGGGCCCCGTGCATCTCTGCACGCGTGCAGGTCTCTAAGGGCATTACCCGTGGGGATAAGGCGCCAGAGCCATCCCCTAGTGGATGCCAGCCATAGCTCTCTTCTGGGCTATGAACAATTCCTCGTCAACGGTGTTCCCCAAAGAAAGGGGAACCAAATCCTGCCTATTCCTGCCTTTGTGGGTTTATCAGTGCTTTCTGACTCTGTCGTTGTAGGTGCTGTTTTCATGTCACTGCTGAACCCCTGTGACTCCTGGGCCCACCCCCCCACCGCAGTTGATGTTTGCAATAAAAGGATCTTTTCTCTCTTCTGAGTGTGTCTGCCATAGGATATTCTGGACTAGGTAGATGGGGTTTTGTGATGAGTCCTCGGGGAGGAGTCTGGGATCTTGCCTTGTCCCAGCATCCTTTCCCGCAGGCATCGGGGCTGAGTTCAGGTGCTTGAGGAGTGAAACCAAAGCACAGACTCACACAGGAGGGTGGAGGTTGGAAGGGACCGGTAGAGTTCCTCTGGTCCAACCCGCCTGCTCAAGGAGGCTCACCTAGAGCAGGTTGCCCAGGACAATGTGCCCTTGGGTTTTGAACATCGCCAAGGACGGAGACTCCGCAAACTCCCTGGGCAACCCGTGCCAGTGTTTGACCAGCCGGACAGGAAAAAATTGTTTTCTCATGTGCAGCTGGAGCATATCATGTGTTTTAATTTGTGCCTGTTGCCGCTGGTGCTCTCAGTGGGCACTCTTGAGAAGAGCCTGGCTCCCTCATCTTCATTCCCTCCCAGCAGGGATAGATAGATAGATAGATGAGACACCCCCCCCCCCTCCCCAGGCTTTCTCTTCTCCCCACTGAAGTGTGCCAGCTTAAAAGCAACCAGGGAGAAGGCGGCTTCCTTGAGGCTCCTTGTTTTGCAGAGGGCAGAAGAGCCCCAAGTGACCTGGAGACATGGAGGTCCATGAGGTTCCCCTGCCAAGCTGGCCCAGGGAAGAGAGGCGGAGGGCTGGAGGGCACAGCTGGACTCCTGCTCCTGCAACAGCAGGGACTCGCTGGCCAGAAATGGCCCCGAGGACCCCGGCAAGGGGCTGTGCTCAGTGCTGCAGAGGAAGGCGAACCCCCCCGGGACCTGTGCCAATCTGCCCGGGGGAAAAAACTCCTTCCTGAGCCCAGCCCTGGTGGCCCGAGCAGGGTCCGGGGAGCTCCTGCGGGGGAGCGCGTTTGGGGTCGGCAGCCAGGGACCTTTTCCAGCCTGTTTGGTGCAGAGGCACGGGTGGGCGTGGGGCATCAGTCCCGGGAGAGCCGTCGCTGACTCCTCTTTCCCGGGAAGGGCAGGTCGCTCTCGCCGTGTCTCTGTCCTGCGCCCACCCGGGTTTCTTTGTCCTGCCCAGCGAGGAAGGTTCGGCTGAGCTCAGCAGGGATGTCCCGGGACCCGCCGAAGGAGAGCTCCTGCTTGGTCAGCATCCTGACCGCTTCGCCTTGGGGGGGGCTCCGCCGCTGTGCCGAGCTCCGCCGAGCTCCGCCGAGCGGAGCGAAGCCGAGCCGAATGGAGCCGAACTGAGCCGAGCCGAGCGCAGCCAAGCACGCCGAAGCCGAGCCGAAGCCGAGCGAAGCTTTGCCGAGCGGAGCCGAGCTTTGCCGAGCCGTACCGAGCCGAGCCGAGCGGAGGCAGTCGGGCGCAGCGCCATGGGCGGGCAGGGCGGGCAGCGCTGCCTGCGGGCGCGGTGCGGCTCCTCCAGCCGCAGGTGATGGTGGGCAGGAGCCGGCCCCTCGGCACCGCGCACCGGGCGCTGCAGCTCCTCGTCCGGGGGAGCGCGGGCGCGGAGACCTCCTGCCCACGGCAGGGGCGGGCGGGCAGATGGAGAGGGACACTGCCAGGGGCCGGGGAGCGGCCCGGGGGGCCCCGCGTCTCTGGCAGCGATTGCCCCGGTGGCAAGGAGACCGACGCGAAGGGACCGAGCCGGTGGCAAGGACACCGACGCGAAGGGACCGAGGTACAGGGCAACTGCTCTGATGCTTCGGGCTCACGCTGGAACCCAAAGCGCTCCAAGCCCCCAAATGCCGCTGCCTCTGCAGCGCAGCAGCAGCAGCAGCAGCAGCAGCAGCCAGTGCAGAGCAGCGTGGGGAGCTGGAGCAGAGGGAGGGGGCGCCCGGGCCGGGCTCGGCTCATCTCGGCTGGGCTCGGCTCATCTCGGCTGGATTCGGCTCCCTTCGGCTCCCCTCGGCTCGGTTCGGCTCATGTCGTTTCGGCGGCGCTCGCCTCCCCTCGGCTCCGCTCGGCTCGGTTCGGCTCGTCTCGTTTGGGCTCGGCTGCCGTCGGCTCCGCTCCGGCCGCAGCCCCGGCCCGGCCCCGCCTGAGGCAAGGGCGGGCGGCGGGCGCGGCGGGGCCGGTGGCCGTGGCGGGGGCTCCTCCCCGTCCGTGGAGCGGTGGGCTGCCCGGCGGGCGCCAGCGCCGGGGCTGCCCGGGGGCCTCGCAGGCCGGCAGCGGGGCTGAGGCGGCGGCGGTGGCGGCATCTCCCCTCGCGGCAGGCCGGGGCGCCGGGTCCCGGCCTTCCCCCCGCAGGCCCGGCCAGCCCCGGCCCCTCCCTGCCGCCCCCGGGGCTGCGGGGGCAGCAGGGGACTGCCTGCCGCTGGTGGCTGTCCGGCGGAGGCCGGCGGGCACCGCGGAGACGTGCGGCTGTGGAGAGAAAGGAGTTTCTGCCGGCTGTCCCCGCAGGGACCCGCAGCCGCCGGGGGTGTCCCTCACAGCCTGGCGTCGGTGGCGGGCTGCGACGCAGTCCTGCCCGGGCGTTCTTGGCAGCCCCCGGGGCAAGAGGCCTGTCAAGCTTCAGGGAGGTCGGCAGCGGCGTTTCCAGAGCCGTCGCGTGCCGTTGGCTCTGCTGCTTCCTTCCCTAGGCTGGGAGAAAGGAGGACGTCCTCGAAAGCAGGTACCTGTCGGTTGCCTGAAACCAGGTTTCTGGTGTCTGCGGGTTGAGAACTGGGCAGCTCCACAAAGCGGTGCACTGGCTTGCACACCTGAGGCAGGGATGACAAGGGAGGAACTGGGAACAGTTTTCTAGCTGCCTCCCAGCCTGTTCCTCTGAGTCGGCTGATGACTGCTGCCTCTGGGCTTGAGGCAGAGATCTCTGTCTGTGGCTTTCACAGAACCACTGAGGTTCTCGGGACCTTTGATATCATCGAGTGCAAGCCCTCCTGCTCAAGCAGGGTCACCCAGAGCAGGTTGCCCAGGACGTGTCCCCTCAGGTTTTGAGTGGGCTACAAGGGTGGAGACGCCACAACTTCTGTAGGCAAGCGGTTGCAGTGCTCGACCACAGTTGCTGTCAGAAAGTTTTTTGTGTTCAGCTTTAATTTCGTGTTTTGCGGTTTGTGCCCTTTGCCTCTTGTCCCGCCATAAGGCGCTGCTGAGGAGAGCCCGGCTCCCTCTTCTTCATTCCCTCCCATCAGGTGTACATTGATAAGAGCCCCCGAGCCTTCTCCAGGCTGAACAGTGCCAGCTCTCCCAGCCTCTCCGCATACGAAGAGTGCTCCAGTCCCTTCATCCTCTTTGTGGCCCTTTGCTGGGCTCACCCCAGTGAGTCCCAGTCTTGTCCTGGGGAGCCTAGTCTGGACGGAGCACACAGACTGGCCTCAGCAGCCCTGAGCAGAGGGGAAGGATCACCTCCCTTGAGCTGCTGGCAAAACTCTTCCTAACGCAGCTCAGGGTGTTGTTGGCCGTCTTCAGCGCGAGGGTGCAATGCTGGCTCGTGGTGGCTAACTTCAAGCTTAGTTCTGGATTACCTTTCAGAGGCAGGCCCATTATTATAGTCTGGCACGCTTCTTTCTTTCACAGAGCGTAGCTTTTAAAAACAGAAGATTCATGTCTGTACTTAATATTCACAAGTATGTGGCAGAGAGTCCCAGATCCAGCGTTGTGGTCGGAAGTGTTTATGCTCACCTTTCCCCTTCCATGGCGACGTACAGACCATGTCAAATCATCTCCCTTGTTGCCTTACATTCTACCCAATTCCCAATACCCAATTTCACGCAGAGATTATAATGGGAGAAGTCTGAAGCCAGTTCTTTTCCCGCTCATCCAGATGTAGTCCTTTCATTCCCCACCCCCCATCAGTTTCTAGTCACAATAAAACTGCTGGACATGAGTGAAGAATGAGACCAGGATCCTGAATGCTTTCTAATCTCTTTTAGCCAAGGTGTGAGTTGTAGATTCATAAAATACAAGGCCAGAAAGGGCTATTTCATGGTCCAGTCTGGCAGTTCTCTCTTAGTCCTGTGTCTTGCCCCAGCAGTTACGCTATTCCAGAAAAGATTAAAACAGTTAATAATTCTACAGTGTATTCTTGATTGCAAAATTAAACCAGTCAGGCATCAACTTCAAGCCTTCTGTCATTTTTTTGCGATTACTCTGTTAGACTGAAGAGCCGAGCATTCAGTCTGAGCATTCCCCCACCCTGGGAAGGAGTTTGCCTGCTGTAGTCAGACCACTTCTTGATCTTTTTTTTCTTTTTGGACAAGGTCTTTTGCTCGTAAGTCCTCGTGGGGCATTTGGATTTGGGTTTTCTTGGGGTGCTATTGAGTGTTGAGCTATTGGAATCTCCAGGTGATGCTGATCAGCTCCAAGAGCACTATTTTGTGTGTGAAGCCAGGACTGGTTTTCCCCACGTGCACCACTTTGTACCTCTCTGCCATTTTATTGCTCCACGACCGAGTCTTGTAAGATCTTTCTATGGTTCTTTGCTACCTGCCCTTCTCCTTGTGTCAGTAATCTTGTAGGATTTGCAAGCTTTCTCACCTTGCTGCTCATGCCCCTTTCCCTGTCACGTCACGCTGTTTTTCTCTTTAACTGCTTGTTGGGCTTACTAGAAAAGCAGAAAGCCTAATACTGGAGTGAGTGCCTATTGTCATTTTTTAAATGAGACTTTGAAACACGCGTACAAATACAGATTAAGGGTATCTATCTTGTTGGCTTAGAGGGAGGTACTAAAACCCTGCTTTCTAATGAAGTACTTGAGCAGCCATTTACAAGATTGCTTCCTTTTTGTGACTTTTTGGTAAACTCAGTTCTTACCTGTTTGACTTATTTTTAGAACTGGAGCCGAGCGTGTTTGCCATACGAGTAAAGCAAAGCATGGATTTGAAACAGTAAGCTACAGAATATTCAGAGACAACAGCATCTGTTTAGTCCTAGGTTCTTAAAGTGGCAAGCATAAAAATGCCTTCAGGTAACTTTTTTTCCCTTTTCACCTGCATCACCTGCATGGAGACATCTGTGATTCCTGCTCATCAAACTTAGCCACGGGATGAGTTTTACCGGGAACCAACGCAGGCTTTTCTGACCGCGAAGCTACAAGCTCTAGGGGTGAGCATAGCCTCTCGGAGCTGAACCTGAAGGTTGCCCTGCCTTGTCCTCAAGAGACTCCAGTCCTCTTTTACCTCACATGCTCCTTTGTGCAGAACTCCATGAAGGGCCAACAGTGGGTGCTGACACCTTGACACTGGCTTCGGTGCGAGTACTTGCCACTCCTCAGCAGTGTCCTTTCTCTGTGCAGATGGCCTTGCTGGCATCTCCCTCGTCTTGAAACAGTGTCATGTTTTTTTCTCGCTATGTCATCAGAAGGCAGATTTACGACAGGATTGTTCCCGAGGGATTGGCAGTTGCTTTCTAAACCCGCTGTTCTCCAGAGACCTTGTCAGGAGGGCAAGATTCTTTCTCTTGTAGCCCACAAGCTAAAAGGCTGCTCTGACAGAGCTGCTGTTAGGCACACCCTTTAGGTAAGAGGGTCTTCCTTCACCCCCCTGTTCTCCTCCTCCTGGCTGTTGCCCATGCTCCCAGTGCATTTCATCCATTTTCTGGATCCTGATAGCCATTCTGCATTTAGTTCAAACCCCTGCCGTGCTATTGCCTTCCTGGCCGCCTTCCCTCTCCAGCTCTTTGGAGAGAGTCTTTTCCGAGGAGGCAAACTTATTCCTCTTGGGGTTGTCCACAAAGGAAGTTGCCTGGTGGTATAAAAGGAACAGCTTCTTCTCCCGCTGTTCCTTGGGAGGTGAACAGTTGCATCAGATGCCCAGGTTTCTGCATGTTTCTGCATGATGACGTGCTGCCCCCATTTCAGAAACCTTTTGGACCTCTCCACAACTGGCTGAGCCTTTACGCAAATATCGTCCGTGGGCTTGCTGCCTGCTGGCCAGGGCATGCTGCCTGCTTGCTGCTGTAGGACTGGTTTCAAAGGGCCAGTCTCAGCATAATTGCTCTGCAGGGATCCCCTGCATATACAGTAGCCTGCAATTTCAGGTGCTGCTAGTTGCATGGTTACCTTCAGCCTGCACAGGTAAACTCCTGTATTGAAAGAGCCCTCACCTTGTTGTAAGCCCAAAACTTTCTTTCAGAAGAGGGGTTTTTGGCAGGTTTGTTGGATTTTCAGGGTAGGAAGGACACTGTCCTCAGGAGCCTTCAGTACAGAACTTCTCTAAAACAAGCAGGCTGATTTGTCTCCAAAACCTGTATCCCTTTTTTTCCCTTCAGCTTACCTTTGCAGGATTAGTGACAGGTCTCTCTACACATGCCCTTTCTGGCTTCTTTCCTCAGGTGCTCCAAACACTCTGTTGGTGGGATAAGGGTCATCCTCTGAAAGATGCTTTTTTTTATTCCCCGCTTTGCTATAATCGCTGTCCCCAGAATGCCGCTGCTCCTTGTACGGTGGCTGAATTTCCCAAACATTAGGGTCCTTGGAAGCTGGAGCTCCGGATTAGCATGTTGGACCCTGAGAAATGATGTGGTAGGTGGCAGACATCACTGTAACCTCCTACTGTGTTAAGTGATGTGGGAGGACAGGTCCTGAGCTCTTTCCAGGTAATCTGGCACTATGATGAGTGAATCATCAAGTCGGCAAATACCAGTTCAGGTATTTGAAGAACCTTCTCCAGAAGAGATGCTTGTGCCACCATGACTCGTACCTGCAATTTGCACTAGTCAGGGCACTGTTACACTGAGAGGGAGCTCCAGACACAAACTGGTGTCTTTATGAATACCAGACCAGATGTCAGGAGCACCGCATGGAAACCTGAGCAGATGACCTCTCCCTCGTGTGCTTTTTTAGGAGATCAGAGCCAGGTGCTTCTGTGACATGCCTTCCATTTGGTTTGCTTTGCATTTGTTTTCTTCTGGTATTCAGAATGAGAAGAAAGATCAGGTTTAGAAAAAAAGCATCTCAGTAGCACCTGTGCTTTCTCAGGATTCTTCTGGTCATTCCTCCAGGGCTCTTGTTCAGTTTATGAGCAGTGTATGACTTTGGATCCAAATCCAGCTGGTGTTTTAGAGTGCATCTCGAAAAGGAAAGGCTCTTGTTAAAACATGAAGGAAATCTGTCTGCTTAGTACGCGTAGGACTGACTTTACAGCATTGGCACTCAATTCAGAAGGAGGAGCATGGAAGTGCCGCAGTCGCATGGCTGTTGAATAGATTGCATTTTCAGCTCTCATCCAAATGCCTTGCAGGCCTGCGATTTTGACAGGAGGCTGTCTGGTCAGGATGATTGGAGTTGAGCCTGTGCATCTTTCTGCTTACCAAGAGCACCAGTAGAAGTCCAAGGAAGAAAGAACTGGGAGACGCTCAGCCTGTCACTGCAGATAATTTTCCTACCTTAGTTAATGCTCTGAGACTAAACTGCAAAGATCTCTGGCCTTCTAAAGTTTGGAATTTCAGGTGAACCTGAGCTTAGTGCAAGAGAAGCACCATCAGGGAGGGATCTATTCTTCTCTTCTCTTATCTCTGTGACAAAGTTGTTTCACTTTCTCCTAAAGAAGCTTCCATGGTGGTTTTGTTGTTTGTGGTCCTTTGTATTGCCAATAGCCTTGCGAATGGGTATTCCTGGCTCACCTCTTGCTTCTGGCACTTTTCGCTTTTGTCCCTGCCCTGTTACTCTGCTTCCTATGAGTGTGTCTTAGCAGGGCTGATGTCTAGGGGCCTGTATTGTCCAGCAGCTGTTATTTCCCACGGCACCTCTGTCGATGTTTTTTAAAATCTCTGTCTGTGCCATAGCTGGTGTTCCTCTTTCACTATCTGCTATATTAAAGTCTAGTCAATGAATTCCAGCTTTATGTTAGGCCTGGGAATGTCCTGAGGAGGGAGGGGCAGAAAGATATTGGTGAAGAAGGTCCTCATAGTAGCAGGAAAGAAAATAAAGTCACAGAACAAGAGAGCAGACCCTGCCTTGTAGTTCTGCAAGCAAGCAAGCAAAGAAACAAAGATCTCCTGTAGAATAGAATTTTACATGGTGTGAAAGTTCTTGGGTTCCTTTTCCTTTCAGAATTCCTCCAAAGAAGATGAGCGTGAGTTTAGTCCAGCATCCCTTACTGTGGGCTGTAACCGGGTGAGTTTGTGTAAGTAAGGAATTCCTGGCTTGTTTCATTCGAATTGGTCATATGAAGTCAGAAGCTGCAAGGATGACATTGGTAATAGTTTTCCTTTGAAAGTGGTGTTTGGTATTTTCTAGCACGTGAGACTAGGAATTAGAACCACTGAAGAGCAGTAGGTCAGCAATGATTTTGTCTGTAAGCAATTCCCACCCACAGAGCCAGGCTACGTAGCTCTTTCAGAGCTGGGCTGTGAGATGGGAGCCTACCTCCAAACCAGTCTGCACTGCGATTGCTTTGAAAGCTCCCAGGCGTGATGTCAGTCAGAGTCTGGACCGACCTCTCGGTTTCAGGGTCTGCCGTTGGGTGTGCAGGGAGTGTGGAGAGAGCGAGCTTGTGTTTTTGTTCTTGCTGCTGTTTCTGACAGGGGCGCCTGTGGGATCTACCCTTGAACAAAGAACAGGAACTGGTCAGGCTGAGGGTGCGGTGCAGCTCCTGCAGCAACTGGACCAAATGGTAAACAAAGGAAACATGGAGTCAGAAGGAAGAGGTCTGTCCAGGTTCTGGAGAAGGTACGAATACTGCAGCTACAAGCAGATGCAGTCCTGGCTCTGTCCGAGCCTGTGCCTGATTCTGGCAGTTCAGGTGATTCTACGTTCTCTTGAAGAATGGGTCCCTCTTTTCTGTGGTTAAACAAAAAAGTCTGCCAAGGCAAAGGAGCATTCAGGGGTGTCCTTTTGTCTTGTGGTAAGGTGCAGCATTGCCAGGAAATGTTCCTCTTCTGGGCTGTCTTTGGGGAAAAAACTCCTCATGGGGGACGGGGGGGCTTGAGGGGTGGGGGGGTGTTACTGACCTCAGTCACAGCCCTCATAGGATGTGGCTTTTATCAGCTGCGGAGTGCCATCTTCAGCCCGGTTTCTAAAGGACTTTTACACACTCCCCCTTCTCGAGGGGCCTTCCTGGGAGGGACCTTCAGTCCCCTTAAGGCAAGTATGGCCTTTATTTGGCCGCTTAGCAACTGTGGCCTTTGTAACTTTGACTTCCGAAATGAAAGTAGCCCCCCCAACAGTTGCTGGGCACTGCTGACTAAAGGAGCGCTCTAAAGCTGTCGAAACAAGAGTGGTCTGTTCACTGCACAGCCCATGTTGAACGTTGGCAGTAACTGTTTGATAGGTGGGTTAGTTTTGGAAGGAATAAAACTCCTTGTTAATCCTAATGTATGCCAGTCCCCTTAACTATTGAGACTAGACCGTTACGGCACAGGTTGTTCTTTATGTTTCCTCTACTTTTTTGGTCTTCCTCTGTGTTATTTTGTGCTGGGGATGTGTCTTTCTGGTGGACAGAAATTACCTTGTTACAATTCTCAGAGAAGTACTTCTCTACAAAGAAGAAGAAATAATGTGGGTTTTGTTGTTGTTTCCCCAGCATAATCTTCTCGCCACTACAGCATCGCTGTGAGGGCAGCGCTGTCAGTCAGTCCCGGGGCGGACCAAAGGGGGTCCTCCCGTGCCCCCGCCGCACGGGGGTCGCCGCCAGGACAGAGCCGGCCCCGGCCCCGGCCCCGGCCCAGCCCTGGGGCTCTCCCGCTGCCCTTCCCGGGCGCCAGCGCAGCCTGCCGGGACAAGGGGGACCCGAGGACGGACGGACGGACGGACGGAGCGGCGGGTGGCTCCCGGCGGAGAGAGCTTCCTCCAGAGGAGAGCCCTCGTCTCTGGGAGCTTCCTTGGAGCAGCCTGGGGCCGCTGCCCGGCTGTCACTGCGACTGGCAGTCGGTCGCCGAGGCGAGCTGCCCGGAGCCGGCCCGGCCCGCAGCGGAGCGGAGCGGCAGGTCTCGGCCCAGGGGCCGCGCCACCCCCAGCCCTTTCCGAAGCGGCCTGGGGAGCGCCGCGGCCAGAGCGGGCAAAGAGAGCCGGGGGCGGCAGTTGGCGGGGAAGGGCGGCGTGCCCCTGCCCGCTCCAGAGGGGAGTTCGGCCGGGGGAAGGAGCCGGGCGACGGTAGCAGAAAGCCACGTCCTCTGCGCTCGCCAGCAGGGACGTGGCGACCCGGAGAGAGCTCCCATGCAGCCTCAGGGCGTGCGAGAGCCTGGCCCTGGGAAGGGCTGGCAGGAGCGGGACCAGCCCTGTGAGGTGGGACCGAGGGGACGACCTGCTCAGCTCAGCTCAGCTCAGCTCAGCTCAGCCCGCCGGCAGCGCTCCGGGAGGCAGCAGGAAGGGGAAGGCGCACCAGGGACTCTGAGAGCCTCCGGCTGCTGGACCCGTGCTCTGCCCTCCCCGAGGCGGCAACGGGCGCCAGAAAGCACCCGAGAGCCGGGGGGCCCTGGATCCTCCCGCCGCTGGGGGAAAGGGAAAGGGAAAGGGAAAAAGGGAAAAGGAAAGGGAAAAGGAAAAAAGGGAAAAGGGAAAGGGAAAGGGAAAAAAGGGAAAAGGAAAGGGAAAAGGAAAAAAGGGAAAAGGGAAAGGGAAAGGGAAAAAAGGGAAAAGGAAAGAAAAAAGGACAGGGGAAAGGAAAAAGGAAAAAGGAAAGGGAAAGGGAAAAAATGGAAAAGGAAAGAAAAAGGGAAAAGGAAAGGGGAAAGGAAAAAAGAAAGGGAAAGGGAAAGGGAAAAGGAAAGGGGAAGGAAAAAGGAAAAGGAAAGGGAAAAGGAAAAAGGAAAGGGAAAGGGAAAGGGAAAAGGAAAGGGGAAGGAAAAAGGAAAAAGGAAAGGGAAAAGGAAAAAGGAAAGGGAAAGGGAAAGGGAAAAGGAAAGGGGAAGGAAAAAGGAAAGGGAAAAGGAAAGGCAAAAGGAAAGGAAAAAGGAAAGGGAAAAAGAAAGGGAAAGGGAAAGGGGGAAAAGGGAAAAGGGAAGGGAAAAGGAAAGGGAAAAAGGAAAGGGAAAAGGAAAAGGAAAAAGGAAAGGGAAAAGGAAAGGGAAAAGGAAAGGGAAGGGGAAAGGAAAGGGAAAAGGAAAGGGAAAGGGAAAGGGGGAAAAAGGGAAAAGGGAAGGGAAACGGAAAGGGAAAAGGAAAGGGAAAGGGAAAAGGAAAGGGGGAAAAAGGGAAAAGGAAAGGGAAAAGGAAAAGGAAAAAGGAAAGGGAAAAGGAAAGGAAAAAGGAAAGGAAAGGAAAAAGGAAAGGAAAGGAAAAAGGAAAGGAAAAAGGAAAAAAGAAAAAGGAGACCAGGCTGGGGGCAGCAGGCGAACCCCCTCCTCGCCTTCCCAGGTGCCTCTCAACAAGAGGCGTGAGGCTCCGGAGGTGGAAGGCCAGTCCAGGGAGGATGTGGAGCTCGGGCCAGCTGTGCCAGAGGTGTTGCCACGGTCAGAAAGGCCTACCCCTGTATCACGAACGCCTCCTCGAGGAAGCCAGGACAGCTTAGGGGTGTGGGTGACTCCCTTCTGAGGGGAACAGAGGGTCTGAGATGCCGGACAGAGCCTCCTCTTAGGGAAGCCTGCTGCCTCCCTGGGGCCCAGGTTCAGGGCAGCACTGGGAAACTTCCCAGCCTGGGACGGCCCACGGGCTATTGCCCACTACTGCTCTTCCACCTGGGTGGCGACGAAGCTGCAATGCATGGTCCAAGGGCGATCGAAAGAGTCTTCGGGGCCTTGGGATGGGAATCTGGAACACGGGTTATTTTTCCCTCTCTCCTTCCAGCTGCGGGCAGCAACACTGGAAGAAAGAGACAGACCTGGTCTGTTAATATGTGGGTTGTGGCTGGTGCCCCTGCCAGAGTTTTGAGTTTTTCGATAATGGGGTGGCCAGCACGGCCCCAGGCCTGCTGGTGTCAGATGGGATTCGCCTTTCTCAAAGGGGGAATGGGGGTCTTGGCTCACGAGCTAGCGGGGCTCATTGGCAGAGCTTTAACCTACACTCAAAGGGGTGTTATGGAGGCACACACAGTCAAATCCAACAGGTGTTAAAGCTCAGCTTTATTCTTTAGTAAAAAGTTAGTTAGAACTCCAGTAACATTTTGTAAACCACAGGCTCAATGATGTAAGGGGAATTAATACTACACAGCCGACTTAAGAATTCTTAAGATTTAAAATGATGACTCAAAACGCGCGTATCACTCACCTAAAAGTTGAGGGCTCTCTACCTTGAGGAGTTACCTCAGGCGGCATCCTGACCCAAGGGGGAGTCCCTGACTGCAGATCCGCTGCTCTTGGGAGGACTGATTCCAAAATGTCCTCCAGCGGGATCCTCTTTATACCCTTGTCGAATCTGATCTGCGATCTCTGGTACTGAAAGCAGAGGTCAAAAGACTCTGGGAGATGCCTGGGAGTCACAGGTGGATCCTGGAGAGGAGAGCTTCCTCCAAAAAAGAAAAAAATCTCAAGGATAGCTTCCTTGGAGGAGGCTGCGGCTGCTACCTGGGATCTGATGTCCCTATAATAAAAGGAGAAGGGTGAATGTTAAATTTCCCTGAGCAGAACTAGCACAACAGTCTAGGGAAAAAAAAAAAAATCAAAACTGGGACTATAACAGTGTAGGAGAGTGAGCCGTTTGTCAGACAGGGCTCTGAAATTTAATAGAAGCCATTAGGGCATGTGGAGAACTAGGGGTAAATTGGTAAACTGGACTAAAAGTGCAAGAACGCAGGCAGAGACCTGATGAGCATCCCAGTGATTTTGGGGGATTCAGACAAGCTCTGCTAATAAAATTTTAATGATGCACTTGCAATTAGTGTCCTTGTCGGTCAAATGGCCCCTGATAGCAGAAATTAAAAAAAAAAAAAGAAAAAGAGAAAAAAAAGGAGCAAAGCAACAAGAGGATGATTTATTGGTAGTCGCTTTTGCAAGGAGTTTACAAGTGAGATAGGGATTAGGAAGAAAGATGATCAGGTACAGGGTCTGAACTAAGACCTAGAAAAAGAGAAGGAGAATGTGAAGGAACACTAGAAGAAAATGTTACTATTGTGGAAACCTGGGATATGTGCAGCAAGAAAAATATTTTTCTAAACTTGTCCCTGAATGACCAGGGAAGTTAATGGATGAGGTAGTGCGTTTGGCTACAGTGGTCAAGAAGAGGAAAGGGTTAAGGAAGAGGGATGTTAAAGGAAAGAGGAATCAAGTGTATTTGTGTCTGTGCTGAGAGAAGCCTTTGAAGTAAGCAGGGGGAGAGGACTGATGGGGACCAGAGGAACCTCTCCCAGCAGAACCTCTGGTTAAAGCAAAGCTGGGAGATGAGGAAACAGAATTTTTAGTCAACACCGGGGCTACATATTCAGTCTTAAATACACTAGAAGGAAATGTAAGTAACAAAAGCATAAATGTCATTGGTGCAACAGGGACTCGTGAGACCTGGCCATTTTTCAAATCCCTGAAATTTAAACTTGGAAAACAATGGGTTACTCACCAGTTTTTATATTTGCCAAATTCTCTGAAAACTTTACTGGGTAGAGATTTACTTGAAAAGGTAGAAGCTGAAGTCAGATTCCAGGACGGGGAGGTTGAAATTTTAATCCCAGAATCTAAATATGTCGAAGCCATAGCCTTGTTGTTACAGGATACAAACCCCAAAAGGGACAAGATACCTTGAGAAATAGAAGATGCAGTGATCCCCATCGTTTGGGCAGGAGAAGTTCCAAGAAGGTCTAAGAGAGCGGAACCAGTAAGAATTGATCTAAATCTAGGATCGTCACTGGTAAGAATTAAACAATACCCTTTAAAAATTAGAAGCGAGAACTGGCTTGGTACCAATAGTTCAAAAATTCTTAAAATATAAGTTGCTAATAGAATGTGAGTCAAAATATAATTGTCCTGATTTCAGCTGGGATAGAGTTAACTGTCTTCCTAGTAGCTGGTACAGCGCTATGTTTTGAGTTCAGTATGCGAAGAATGTTGATAACACTGATGTTTTCAGTTGTTGCTCAGTAGTGTTTAGACTAAAGTCAAGGATTTTTCAGCTTCTCATGCCCAGCCAGGGCACCTGACCCAAACTGGCCAACAGTGTATTCCATACCATGTGATGTCCCATCTAGTTTAGGAACTGGGAAGTGGGGGGCAGGGATTTGCCGCTCGGGGACTGGCTGGGTGTCGGTCGGCAGGTGGTGAGCAATTGCCCTGCGCATCATTTGTACATTCCAATCTTTTTATTACTACTGTTGTCATTTTATTAGTGTTATCATTATCATTATTAGTTTCTTCTTTTCTGTTCTATTAAACCGTTCTTATCTCAACCCAGGAGTTTTACTTCTTTTCCTGATTTTCTCTCCCATCCCACTGGATGGGGGGGAGTGAGCGAGCGGCTGCATGGTGCTTAGTTGCTGGCTGGGGTTAAACCACGACAATAATACACCTATCTCACCAGTAAAGAAAGCTAACGGAAAAGATTACCGTTTAGTCCAGGATCTTAGAGCAATAAATCAGAGAGTACAAGATATACATCCAGTTGTTGCAAACCTGTGTATGTTACTAACTACCCTCACCAGTGAACAAAGCTTTTTGCTTTTGAGTGGGAAAATTCTGAACCAGGGCAAAAGACACAATATACTTGGACAGTTCTACCACAAGGCTTCAAGAATAGCCCAACTATTTTTGGAAATCAGGTGGTGAATGAATTAGAGATTTAGAGAAAAGAAAATGGACAGGGAACTGTATTACAATATGTAGATGACATCTTAATTGCAGCGGAATCTTGGGAAATTACTGTGTGTGTACCACATACGGTAGTCACAGTTTCGGAACAAAAAGGGGGGCATTGGTTGTCCCTCAGCCGTATGCTGAAATACCAAGTGGTACTACTAGAACAAGATGACATCGATCTCAAGACCACTTCAGTTACAAATCCTGCAGTGTTCCTCTCCACTGATTGAGCGGAGAGTTCACCAGAACACGATTGCTTACAAACTGTAGAGGAAATATATGCTAGCCGTCCGGATCTTGAAGACGTTCTGTTAGAAAATCCAGACTGGGAGTTATATACTGACGGCGGTGGTTTTGTTCGCGATGGGAAGAGACTGTCAGCATATGCTGTGACGACCTTAGATGGCATAGTAGAGGCACGAGCCGTATCTCCCAAAACATCAGCCCAAAAGGCAGAACTAATAGCCTTAACTCAAGCATTGGAACTGAGTAAAGGGAGAAAGGTTAATATCTGGACAGAGTCTAAGTATCCTTTTGGAGTTGTACATGCCCATGGAGCCATCTGGAAAGAGAGAAGACTACTATCAGCACAAGGAACTGAAATCAAGCGTGCTGCACAAATACAAGAACTATTACAGTGTAGGGTTCAGCGTTCGGAAGATCTTGCGATGTCACGGAAAGTTAGAGGCTAAGTCGCAGCCTTATGATGTGTCTGTAATCCTGCCTACCCTTGTTAGTATAAAAGGAATTGACTGCGCAATAAAAGGCGGAAGTTGGCGCTCACACTGTGTGTGTTATCTGTCTCTTTCCCTGGTCTGGGGTTGACCAGTGATCCAACTGTGGCACCTTGATATGCAGTGAACGCTACATAATGGTGACCCCGGTGTGATCGGTTGCCTAGGCGACGATGGGACTTGCGCAAGTGATTAAGGTGTTGAAAGTGTTGGCTGATGATGTGGGTGCCCGCGGAACGATTAGGAGGGGCCCCACGGGCGAATGCATCCAATGGGTGCTGCGCCGGGGAGGGATGGGCTCTCCCAGAGAAGTATTAAGTCCCCCAAATTGGGGAGAGATTCGGGAGCTGTTGCTGCAGTCGGCGCTTGCGGGTGAGCGCGGAGCTGCGGAACGATTACAAGCGTGGGGGAGAGTGGAGGAGGTGGTTACGGCAGGACGGAGAGCTGGGGAGCGTGGGTCGGCGGCGCGAGCTGTTTTGTTTGCGGATGAAGAGCCGGTTCAAAACCAAGGGGGGGCAGTGCCCCCAGGGACAGTGAGTCGGACTCGGACGGAGTGGGCGGCTGTGGAGCGGGGCTCACAGAGCGGTCCATCTCTGACTGAGAGCGTGGACACGGAGAGTACGACAGAGACGGAGGTTCTTCCTGTAGGGACGGCACCAGCGGGGACGGACGAGCCCCCTCTGCGGCGTCCATGGGAGGAGTTACGGCGGGAGGTTCGGAAGGACTTAGGGGAGTGCCTCTTGGACTGGGATCCAGGCGGGGAAGTTAAGGGAGATTTATACCGTCAGTTGAGAGAGTGGGAGGAACGGCCACCCGCGGAGGGGATAACTGGGAGGCAGCGGGGGTTGGAGACTGTGGCAGAGGAGGAAACACCCCCCGCGGGGGAAATCAGGCGCCCTTGCCGGGAGAGCGGACGGAGCCTCCTGAGCCTTTGCCTGAGCCTGTGCCTGCTGAGCCGTCAGCTGCGCCCCCTCCGGCCCCTCCCTCGGCTCCTCCTTTTCCGCCCCCCCCCTCCGCCGCCTTGCAGCGGCGCGTGTCAGCCGGCCATGGAATGGCCGCCGCCAGGCGCGGCCGCGGCCGCCCCCCGGGCAGAACCATCCGCCCCCCCGCCCCCGCCCTTTCATCCATCCCGCCTCTCGGAACCAGAGGCGGTGAAACCAACCGCGCCCGCGATAGACGCGGAGCCGCCTGCAGTAGCCTCTGCAGACGAGAGGGAGAGGCATTGGAGGAGAGTAAAAAAAAAAAAAGGGATGGGAGGCGTTTCACTGGAAAGTCCTTGAGAAATTAAAGACTTTGTCCCAATGGCAACTGGCACGGCACCGGCGGGTGCTGGAGCCACTGATCCGACAGATTCTGACTAATAGAGTATTACACTTTAGAGGACTAGCGGACATTGAGTCCTTCAGAGGGTTTTAGAACAGCGTGCCTTATTGTATATAGAACTTGCTTTAGGTAAAAAGTGTGTTAAGCATAATTTGATTAAACATAGTGTGATTACGGGAAGATAGTGTGGGGTAAATGTAAAAGTTAGTTAAAGCCAAAATTAGGGGTAAGGTCTATTTCCATTAATAACCTGGGAACGAGGTTGATTGTGTTTCCACAGATGCAGGACCACGATGGACTCCTGTTCGATCTGTACGACCATCATCATCTGGAGCATCATAGATGGTGTGGCAATACGAATACCACCTCAGTCAAAAACTAATGTATAGGTCACCTTGGTTAACATAACAGGTCAAGATTCTCTGTGCACCGCAACCGCATCATAAAGCCCACGAACCAATAGACAAGATGGCTATGACTTGTGCAGCATGCCTGGCCAGCGAGCGCATGCGTCATAGATTGCAACCGAGGCGGACTTTTGGCACCCGCTGGCCACGTGTGCTAAAACCCGTTCCTCTGCAAATGTATAGATACCGGGATTTTCCGAAGAGCATTGGGCTGGTGTACGGTGAGGCCATTGTTGCCTCTGTGGGGACGCCCACGGAAAGCTGGCACCTACCGATTGCTGGGCTGAGTTCGTGGAGCAAGTTGGCACAAGAATGTATGGATGGTTCGTCTTCTTCATAGTCCTCATGGTCTGGGTCATTAGGGGTAACGGGTTGGCTCAAAGAATTATGGCCATTATTGTAGTTATTGTGATTTTAGTTATTGTAATAATTTTACCTTGTCCAGCTTGTTAAGTAAAAATGGCATCCCTTATAATAGCACCGACCAGGCCATTGTAGAACGAGCACATCGAACTTTAAAGGCCTTACTCGATCGGCTTAGGGAGGGGGAGCAGGAGGAGCCCTCCTGGTTACAAGATAACACACCTGCTCTCCGTACACAGCGTCTTCTGTTAACTGCGTTAACTTCATTAAATCAGACAGTTCGAGGGGACTTGGAAGAGACGGCGGCGCAACGACATTTTACGAGCACGGAAGAGAAAGGTCCTTACCCGTTGGTCCGCATGCGTGACCTTCAGACATGCCAGTGGGATAGGCCGTTTGAGTTGCGTTGTCTCGGGCGAGGGTATGCCTGTGTACAGACACCTGAAGGGCTACTGAAATGGGTTCCTAGTCGTATGGTTCGTCCTGCTTTAACCTCGTAGTGTTTGAGTGTTTTTCCTTACAGATCGCTGTCATCCTTTCCTGGCTTGTGACATCTTGGGTATCTGCTACAAATTTCTGGCAGTGGATGCAAAGCCAACTGGGGGACCCTGATGTGTATCTGGATGACGTCCCTCTCAGAGTCCATCAATACGTGCCTTTATGGGATCCGGCTGTCGGAGCTTGCAGCCAGGAATCCAGGTGCCTCAGATATTAAGCCTTAACATCAGCGCACCAACGATAAACTTTATAGAGTAATAGAAGTAACTCTTTCCAAGCCTTAACTTTCAATCTACCTCCTGTGTGAATTTCTATAAAGGAGCTCTTTGCTCTGCAGGGTAAATGGGACATTTATGGGTGTTTAAGACAGAGTGTTTCAACTTAGTTGTAGAGATATGTTTATACTCATAGTACTTTACATAGTTGTTTCTTTGTGTGGAATTGTTCATAACAATAGAAGCCAACTCGTCATAAGGAGGGGAGAGATGTAGGGTTCGGCATTTGGAAGATCTCGCGATGTCACGGAAAGTTAGAGGGTTAGTCGCAGCCTTATGATGTGTCTGTAATCCCGCCTACCCTTGTTAGTATAAAAGGAATTGACTGCGCAATAAAAGGCGGAAGTTGGCGCTCACACTGTGTGTGTTATCTGTCTCTTTCCCTGGTCTGGGGTTGACCAGTGATCTAATCGTGGCACCTTGATATGCAGCGAACGCTACATTACAGAGCATTCAAAAGCCAATGGTGGTAGCAATAATGCATTGCAAAGCCCACCAAACAGGAAAAAAACCACCAGAAATAGGTAATCAATTGGCACATGAAGCTGCCAAAGAGGCTGCAGAAACAGGCATCATGGCATTATTACCAGAAAAATAAATAACTTTACTGGAAACACCACCTAAATATGATAGTAAAGATGCTAACTTAATAAAGGCCTTACAGGCACAAGAACAAACAGATGGGTGGGCTGTCACACCCACAGGGCAAATAATAATCCCGCCCTCATTAATGAGAGAAATTGCTAAACGAGAACATAATAAAGAACATTGGGGGAACTGAAAATTTAGTAAAACATCTTCAAAAGATAGTTATAAGCCGAGCAATGACAGAAATTATCTGATCTATCATGGAAAAATGTGAAATTTGTTGTAAAAATAACCCAAATACCAGTAATAAAATAATTTTGGGGGTTACAAAGGGAGGAAATTCACCAGGAGACTATTGGCAAATTGATTTTACAGAACTGCCTAGAAAAGGGGGATATAGATACATTGTTCTTCTAGTTGATACTTTTACTGGATGGCCAGAAGCTTTTCCCTGTCACACCAACAGAGCTAGAGAAGTAACTAAAATCTTGTTGAAAGAAATTATCCCGAGGTTCAGTATCCCTTTAGGAATGTCCTCAGACAGAGGACCACATTTTGTTGCTGAAGTTATAAAACAGTTGAGTAAAAACTTAGCCATAACATGAGGTCTCCGTACCCCTTATAGGCCACAATGAAGTGGAAAAGTAGAAAGAATGAACTATACACTTAAACTGCAGATCAGGAAAATATGTCAGGAAGCATCAATGACTTGGATACAAGCGCTACCTTTAGCGCTGTTAAGAATTAGAATACAACCTCGTGGTAAAAACAGCTTGAGCCCTTGCAAGTTGCTTTATGGAAGGCCTTACCAGGCCCCACATATACCAGGAACAATTCACATTAAAGGGGAAATGGACTTGAAAAATTACTTAATGTCCTTGGGAAAGACTTTACAGGAATTGCAAAAGTACGTGACAACAAGCAGGCCCTTGGAACTGGATACACCAGCCCATCCATTTCAACCTGGAAACTTGGTCTACATCAGGTTGTGGAATTTGGAGCTGCTAACTGAAAAGTGGAAAGGACCATTCCAATTACTCTTGACAACTTACACAGCTGTCAAGGTCCAAGGGAAAGGCCCGTGGATTCATTATTCCAAGATTAAAAGGGCTCCAACCTCATGGACAGGTGAACAAGAGTCTCCCCTTAAACGGAAATTGAAAAAGTTATGACTGATTTTTATGATTTCTTTGTAACAATTACAGTAGCAATGAGTCAAGTGTGCCAGATACCATCTTGGGATCAGAACCTCCATTTAATCTTAACACAGAATATAGCTCAAATACTCCACAAAAGTGATTGTTGGATTTCTATCCAAATGCCAGCCTCCGGACAAAGCTAAGTCCTACCCTTGATAGGATTGCCACTGCCAATAAATGTATCATTATTTAACAATCCACAATATGGTAAAGGACATCCAGACAATGCATGGTGGCCAAGCCTCTCTGGAAAAAGACAAGAAGGAAGGTTACAAGTTACCATCACAAAAGATAACTTGAATTCCACTGTATGCTTATATGGGCCAGGTAATGACTCTCTAAGCTCCTACACCCTTAAGTCTGGAGAAGATGGGTGTGATGATTACACTGCTAGACGAAATGACAAAAGTTTTGTAGGATGTTTCCCAGGATGTACCAGGACCAGATCGTATTGGAGGCCCGCACTAAGTCATACGGACACATCAAATCACTTTGGCCTCCAAGTCCCAGAAGGAAGCGGTTGGTATTGGTTATGCGGAACACGTGCTCGAAAAGTACTACCTCCCAATTGGCAAGGAGCATGCCCATTAGGAGCCGTAGTCCCCAATATAACAATAATTGACAGATTGCATGAACAGAGCGGATGGGTAAAAACTTTTCTCAAACAAACCAGGAGGGTTCATAATCCCATTATAGATCATTCCTCAGGATTCCATAGTTTTGCCAGATGGTTTATCCCTTGAACTGGAGTTAGTGAATTGGAAAAGGCAATAGTAAATACATCACCTGTTATAGAGGACACTGAAAACAGAACCGCCGGTGCCATACAGGCATTACAAATTGAAATATCTAGTTTGTCTCATGTAGTAATGCAGAATCGAATGGCTCTTGACTTACTACTGGCTTCACAGGGAGGTTGTACAATTGTTAATACGAGCTGCTGTACATACATAGATCAAAGTGGCAGAATTTCTACTCATCTAGCAGAGATTTGGAAACAAACAAAGATCTTACATCAGGTTACGAAGGACAATACGTCCTGGGGATTTGAGGAGTTATGGCACAAACTTACCTCATGGCTACCTAATTGGATTTGGTTGAAAAATCTATTAATTATTGCAATAATTGTAATCTGTGTGTGCAGTTTAGCCTGTGTAATGATTCAGTGCTGTAGCTGTTATAACCAAGTGTACATGAAAATTAAGATTGGGTATTGAGGCTTTGGATTTGTAGGTCCAAAGTCTCAATAAAAGGGGGGGAGTTGATGCCTTGAATAAAGGCATGAGAAGGAAAACTTCACTTTATCACTGGAAAACTTCACTGTATTGCTGCAGTGACGAATGTTTGCTTGCTTGAATAACTTTGAAATTTTGGTATGTACTAATTAGATAAGAAAACCTTGAGCTTTGTCAATGGTATGTGCTAAAGTCACCAACAGACAGGAGGCCTTGGGCCTGATATGCGTCAACAGAGAAGAAGTCTTGGGCCTTGATGATAAGCTTTTGAGTTCTGCTGAATTTTTGTAATGAAAACTTGCCAAGGCCAGCTAACTAGGAAAAAGAGATGACCCGCCCTGCGCATGACCAAAGGGCGGGCACTATGTAAATGATAATAGGAATTTGTATATGACTGGAACAATATAAATTTTGCTTGCTGTAGGTAATGGTGTGCAAGCTAGGTGGAGCGATCCCCCATGCACCCAGCGCTGCAATAAAGAATGCCTGCTTTCTAAAACTCCAAAATTGAGTCTTAGAGAGTTTCTTTGACTGGCTTTTTTGCTAACAGTCTTGCCGCACCCGATGGGGAGAGAACTGAGTGGACTCCAGTGCGCATCAACCCGTTGATCGGGGACTCCATTGGCTCCTCTCCTGCAGTCAGGCAGTAAGTGCACAATGGTGCAACGCTGTTGGAAAAGAGATATTTTCTGATAGATAAATAAGGGAAGAAGGAAAAGTCTTTTGGGGAGTAGCAAGCATTTGGGGACATTTTGTCCTGTTTGGGCTCTCTGTAAGATGCATCAGGAAAGTTATGCAGCAGGAGCATAATTTCCTTCCTACACATTGATTTGTAACAAAGGGAGACATCCCTCATTTTGGTGTATGAAACACTGGATTCGTTTCTACACATTGTTTCTGTAATGAAGGGAGACATCCCTCCTTTGCTGTACAGAACGCTGGTTTAGAATCGGTACAGATATGGGCAATGCGACTTCCCAGGAGACTCCCCTCTGTTCTCCCTTAGGATCCATCCTGAAAAATTGGAAAAAGTTTGGAGAGGATCCCCTAAAGAAGGATAAATTAAAAGCTTATTGTGCACAATGGTGGCTGATGTATGAATTGGAGGATGGAGAAAATGGCCAGAGAATGGATTGCTGAATTATAACACTATTTTACAATTGATGTTTTTTTGTAGAAAGATGATAAATGGGGTGAAGTTGCGTATGTTGATTTGTTTTCTAAGATGTGATCATGAAAACTGTAAAAACATAGATTGTTGATGGATGATGCTTATGGAATGTATTAGCAGGAAGTATTAATGGAAAGGGAAAGAAAAAGAATTGTTGTATTGGAAAAGAATGTAAAAGGCAGTCTGTTAAGGACGGTGGGGAGGCTGAAGATGTGCAGATATTGGTCCCAGAGGGGAATCTGGTAAATGTAGAAGGAAGGGATGAGAAAAGGAAATCGCAGGATAGTAGTGATTATCCTTTCTGTTATTGTAGTATGCATTGCCATTAGTTGTGCTAAAAGAATGATTGTAAGATCTATCTCTCAGGTAAGGGTTCACTCAGAAACTGAGGAATACATAACTCTACCAAAGCAGACAGACACAACTTATACCAATACATCGGTCAAGGAGGACATACATGTGGTTGAATTGTGACTCAGGTCACGGGGTGGATTGTATGGATTGTCCGGCTCATAGCTCCCAAACAAGTTTCACCATGTCTAGTGCACACAGGCGACTCATGGGGGGTTACAAAAGCGACCCAGCCTTGGGTTGCCTTGAGGCTCTGTCTCTTTGCAGAGACGACTCACTCACGGGGAGCTGTGTAGACAGCTTAGCCCTGGGTTGTCTGATAAGCCCTAAACTAAACAGGGCGGTGGCTGCACCATTCAAAGAACCAAAACCTGAATTGAGCCTTGGAATCCCTTAACAAATAGTATGCCCTGAGTCTCAATCCAGCCACTATTCAGTTGCCCGAGGAAGAAGGAACAAAAACCACCACCAACAACAAAACCCCCAAAAAGGGAAAGGGAAAGGTATCCTGTGCACTATTTGTGGAGCATGTCTAACTTGTGCACAGGAGGAGGCACTGAAATCTGATACGGCAAAGATAATGGGTGCAGCCGATCTCATTGAAGCTACAAAATTTAGTGCACTAGAAACTGAAGTGACCAAAACTGCTTTAGAGGCAGGATGGAAAATAAGTGCGGCCTTCAGTGTTCATAATGGACAGTTGGAGGTTGAAAAGACATTTTTGAAAGATGAATTAAATTCTGAAAGGGAGAAGAATAGAAAATTGCTCGAAAAATTAAATTTGTTGTTAGGAAGACCAGCCCACTTCCAGCTCAAGAGCAGGGAGTGAGAATTTTAGCCCAATCTCAGGGAGAATGAGGGGACAGCATCCCATTATACAAGCTCCCTTGAGAAGGGCAATAGGGCTGGAGGGACAGCCAGTATTTGTACATGTCCCGTTCACGACCTCAGATCTATTCAACTGGAAGCAATCAGTGGGGTCCTATCAAGAAAATGTGGACACAATGCCCACAGAAAGAAAAATTATTTGCTGAATCCTCAAGGAAAATGGGGCCAGTATCAAATACTAACCTAATTATCAAATACTAACCTAATTATGCTAGGGACATCTGATACTGAGTAAAGGGGACCGGGGAGAATACTGAGATTTCCCCAGCCGATCCCCTGGTTCCCATAAAGCTGGGGAACAAAGTTACACATTTCCTGATAGATTTCATTAAAAAAATTTCATTCCATAAAACAAGGTTACTGTTTTAGGGTGGTTTTGCAGATTCCCGAGAAGGCGAACACACACACTGACTATAAGGGGAAAAGCAAGCATTTATTAACTACAGACATGCATTATGCTAAGGGTATCTTGTAAAGCAAATTAAGGTACCAGCTCGAGGACTGTGAGGAAGATGGACCATCCGTACATTCTTGTGCTGTCTTGTGCCATGAGCTCAGCCCAGCAATCAGTAGGTGCCGGCTTTACGTGGGCGTCCCCACAGAGGCAATGGTGGCCTCGCCGTACACCAGCCCCATGCTCTTTGGAAAAATCCCAGTATTTACACATTTGCAGAGGAATGGGTTTTGGCACACGTGGCCAGTGAGTGCCAAAACACTCCTCAGTTGCAACATAGGGAGCCTATGACACATGTGCTCGCTGGCCAGGCGCGCTGCATGAGCCATAGCCACCCTGTCTATTGGTTCATGGGCTTTGTACATGTGGCATATTGTCATAATCCAGCAGTCACGCGCCGACCATGCTCACAGATGGACTGAACAAGTGTATTCCAGCAGACCACACCTACAGGATGAACCCCTGCCTGATGCAGAAGTAGAGCTCTTCACTGATGGCAGCAGCTCTATGCTGGAAGGAAAACGAAGAGCTGGATACACAGTGGTAACAAATGCCCAACCACTAGAGACTAAGGCACTGCCTAGCAACACATCCGCTCAAAGGGCTGAATTAATAGCATTGATGCGAGCTCTAGAACTAAGTCATGGAAAAAGAGTAAATATATATATACACACAGATTCTGAATATGCATTTGGGGTGGTGCATGCAATTTGGAAGCAATTTGGAAGGAAAGAGGACTGTTAAACTCACAGGGAACTTCAATAAAATATGGGACTGAAGTTATGAGACTGCTGCAAGCGGTTCTCTTACCAAAGGTTGCAATAATGCATTGCAAAGCCCACCAAAAAGGAAATAGTGAAATTATAAAAGGAAATTGGAAGGCTGATTGTCTTGCTAAAAAGGCAGCTCTAAAGGAGCCAAAATTTGAAGAAGCTTTGATTCCATGGCCTCGTTTAGAATTACCACCACCAAAATATACTGAGAAGGAAGATTAATTAGCAGAACAGACAGACTGCTCCAGAAATGGACAAGGTTGGTGGATAACACTGTTAACGCCATTATTGATTCCTGAAAGAATGATGGAAACTTTGCTCAAGAGATTACCTCAGGAGATGCATCCAGGAGAAGACGCATTGACAATAACTGCAAAAAGAAATTTTTTTGGACCAAAGATACAAAGGGTAGCAGACATGGTAGTAAAAAAAGTGTACCATCTGCTGTGCTAATAATCCAAAAATTAGGAAAAAAGTTATAGGAGGAATTGTGAAACAAGGAATAACTCCTGGGGAATACTGGCAAATAGATTTTTCAGAGCTACCTAGGTATAACCGATATAAATATTTATTGATATTGGTAGATACCTTTTCTGGCTGGCCAGAGGCTTTCCCTTGCCATACCAACAAAGAGCTAGAGAGGTAATTAGAATCTTATTGAAGGAAATAATACCCCAATTTGGTATTCCAGAAGGAATCTCCTCTAATAATGGGCCTCATTTCATTGCAGAAGTCATGCAAGGGATTTCTAAATTTTTACAGATTAAGTGGGAATTACACACCCCTTGGAGGCCACAATTTCACAATTTTCACAATTTTCTTGACAACTATGTCAAGAAAACACACCTTAAATGGGTAGAAATTTTACCTATAGCTCTTTTACCAATTCGAGTAACTCCTAGGGTCAAAGAGAAAGTACGTCGTTTTAAGGTCATTTATGGGAAAGCATATCCCATGAATGTTTCTAACATCACAGGAGACCAAATGCATATAAAAGCTCAGGCTGATGTTAATGAGTATTTGATTTCTCTTTTGCATACTTTATCTTCACAACACAGGTATCTAAATCAGAAGGTCTCTCTCCTCTTGGATAAAGGCGGAAAGGACCTTACACCATGTTATTGAAAACCTGTACTGCAGCCAAAGTAGAAGGAATGGACTCCTGGATTCATTACACGCGAGTGAAAAGAGCACCAGAACCAGATCAGGGAAAGCGGACAGCCACAGACTGGGAAACTCAAATTTCAGCTAATCTGAGACCATTGAACTTTGAGAGAATGAAGAACCTGAATATTATAATATCCCATTTGGTACTAGCAGTAGGTCAAGAGAATTTGGTTTTACAGCTTATCCAGTCCTTTGGGCAAATCCAGAATGTTAGTGTAACCACTTGCCTCCCTCCATCTGAGTTGGCAGACAATCCTTTAAATTGGGGAATATTACCTTCGGACTTAGAAAAAAGTTTTTCTAAGAAAGAAGAAGAACAACAATGGAAATAGGGTGGTTAAATAAAATATTACATGGAACAGGATCCTCCCTTACTGGATGGCTGGCAAACCTAATCTAAACTTCGACCACTGTTGTCATTATTACAATCATACTTTGTGTTTTTAAGTTCTATCAAGAGACTGGTTTTACAAGCCATGGCTAGAGCATATATAACGATAAAATGAAGTAGTGAGACTTATGAGACTCATATGAAGAGATCTCATAGTCTCAAAGGGGGGGGTGTATTGGCTTTGTGTGGCAAGGTTTTGGTAGCGGGGAGGGGTTACAGGGGTGGCTTCTGTGAGAAGCTGCTGGAAGCTTCCCCTGTGTCCGACAGAGCCAATATCAGTCGGCTCTAAGACGGACCTGCCACCGGCCAAGGCAGCACCTCTGTGATAACATATTTAAGAAGGAAAAAAAAGTTGCTGGGACAGACAGAAACGGCAGCCAGAGAGAGGAGTGAGAACATGTAAGAGAAACAACCCTGCAGACACCCAGGTCAGTGAAGAAGGAGGGGAGGAGATGCTCCAGGCACAGGAGCAGAGATTCCCCTGCAGCCCGTGGTGAAGACCATGGTGAGGCAGGCTGTCCCCCTGCAGCCCATGGAGGTCCACGGGGGAGCAGATCTCCACCTGCAGCCCGTGGAGGACCCCACGCTGGAGCAGGTGGGTGCCTGAAGGAGGCTGTGACCCTGTGGGGGACCCACGCTGGAGCAGTGTGCTCCTGAAGGACTGCATGTCGTGGAAAGGACCCATGCTGGAGCAGTTCATGAAGAACTGCAGCCCGTGGGAATGGCCCATTTTGGAGAAGTTCATGGAGGACTGTCTCCTGCGGGTGGGACCCCACGCAGGAGCAGGGGAAGAGTGTGATGAGTCCTCCCCCCGAGGAGGATGAAGCAGCAGAAAATAACATGTGATGAACTGACCGTAAACCCCATTCCCCTTGCCACTGGGGGCGGGGGTTGGTAGAGAATCCGGGAGTGAAGTTGTGTCCAGGAAGAAGGGAGGGGTGAAGGGAAGGTGTTCTGAGATTTGGTTTTATTTCTCATTATCTTACTCTGGTTGATTTGTAATAAATTGAGTTAATTTTCCCCAAGCTGAGTCTGTTTTGCCCGTGACGGTAATTAGTGAATGATCTCTCCTGTCCTTATCTCGACCCGCAAGCTTTTTGTTGTATTTTTCTCTCCCCTGTCCAGCTGAGGATGGGGGAGTGATAGAACGGCTTTGGTGGGCACCTGGCGTCCAGCCAGGGTCAACCCATCACACTCGGCCGGACCCGAAAAAATTTTTGACGGGGGCATGGCCAGCACTGAAAATATTTTCGAAGGGGGCTTGGCCGGCCCCGAAAAATTATCGACACGGGCTCGGCTGGCACTAAAAATATTTTCGACGGGGGCTCGGATGGCCCCAAAAAACATTCTGAGGGGGGTCGGCTGGCACCAAAAATATTTTTGATGAGGGTTCGTCCGGCACCGAAAAAATTTTCGATGGGGTCTGGCCGGCTGTGAAAAAATTTCCGACGGAGGCTCGGCCGGCCCCGAAAAAATTTTTAACAGGGGATCGTCCGGCACGGAAATTAGTTTCGATGGGGGCTCAGCTGGCGCTGAAAATATTTTCAACGGGGGCTCAGCTGGCACCGAAAAAATTTTTGACGGTGGCTCGTCCAGCACTGAAAGTATTTTCGATGGGGGCTCGGTCAGCACCGAAAAAATATTCGACGGGCGCTCGTACTGCCCTGAAAAAACATATGACAGGGGCTCAGATGGCATCGAAAATATTTTCGCCAGGTGCTCGGACGGCGCCAAAAAAATTTTTTGACGGGGGCTCGGGTGGACCCCAAAAATATTTTCGATGGGAGCTCATCCAGCACTGAAAATATTTTCGAAGGGGGCTCGGCTGGCGCCGAAAAAATTTTTGATGGGGGCTTGGCTGGCCCTGGAAAAATTTTCAATGGGGGCTCAGGCGGCCCCGAGAAAATTTTCGACATGGGGCTTGGCTGGCCCCGAAAATATTTTCGACGGGGGCTCGGCCGGCACCGAAAATATTTTCGACCGGGGCTCGGCTGTCCCTGAAAGAATTTCCAACGGAGGCTTGTCCGGCACCGAAAATATTTTCGAAGGGGGCTCGACCGGCACCGAAAAAAATTGAGCGAGGGCTCGGCCAGCACCGAAAATATTTTCGACGGGGTTCGGCCAGCACCAAAAATATTTTCGACTACAGAGTGGCCGGTCCCAAAAATATTTTCGATGGGAGCTCGGCCGGTGCCAAAAATATTTTCGACGGGGGCTTGTCCAGCACCGAAAATATATTCGATGGTGGCTCGGCCAGCACCGAAAATATTTTCAACAGGGTTCGGCCGGCACCGAAATTATTTTCGACAACAGAGTGGCCGGTCCCAAAAATATTTTCAATGGGAGCTCGGCCGATGCCAATAATATTTTCGAAGGGGGCTCGGCCGGCACTGAAAAAGATTTCGTCGGTGGCTCGGCCAGCACTGAAAAAATTTTCAACGGTGTTCGGCTGGCACCGAAAATATTTTCAACTACAGATTGGCCGGACCTAAAAATATTTTCGACGGTGTCTCGGCCGGTGCCGAAAATATTTTTGACAGCAGCTTGGCCAGTCCCAAAAAAATTTTCAACTGCGGCTCGGCTGGCCCCAAAAAAATTTTCGACCTGGGCTCGGCCGGAGCCAAAAAAAATTTCGTCGGTGTCTCGGCCGGCACCAAAAATATTTTCAACCGGGGCTTGGCCAGTGCCAAAAATATTTTTGACGGGGGCTCGTCCAAGCACCGAAAATATTTTCGACGGGAGCTCGGACAGCACCGGAAATATTTTTGAAGGGCGCCCCGCCCGGACGGAAAAAAATTTCAACGGGAGCTCAGCTGGTGCCGAAAATATTTTCAAAGGGGGCTCGGCCAGCACCGAAAAAAAATTCAGCGAGGGCTCGGCCAGCACTGAAAAAATTTTCAACTGGGGCTCGGCCGGCACCAAAATTAATTTTGACGGGGGCTCGGCCGGCACCGAAACTATTTTCGATGGTGGCTCAGCCGGCGCCGAAAATATTTTCGACGGTGGCTTGGCCGGCACCGAAAATATTTTTGACTACAGAGTGGCCGGTCGCAAAAATATTTTCGATGGGAGCTCGGTCGGTGCCGAAAATATTTTTGATGGGGGCTTGGCCGGCACCAAAAAAAATTTTGACGGGGGCTCGGCCGGCACTGAAAATATTTTCGAAGGAGGCTCGGCCGGCACCAAAAAAAATTTCGATGGGGTCTCGGCTGGCTCCGAAAATATTTTCGAAGGGGGCTCGGCCGTCATAGAAAATATTTTCGAAGGGGGTTCGGCCGGCATCGAAAAAACATTTTGACGGGGGCTCGGCTGGCACTGAAAATATTTTGACGGAGGCTCGGCCGGTGCCGAAAATATTTTCAACGAGGAGTCGGCCGGCACCGAAAAAAAAATCGAAGGGGGCTTGGCCAGCACCGAAAAAAATTTCGACAGGGGCTCGGCCAGCACTGAAAATATTTTTGAAGGCGGCTCGGCCGGCACCGAAAATATTTTTGACAGGGACTCGGCCGGCGCCGAAAATATTTTCGAAGGGGGCTCGGCCGGCACCGAAAATATTTTCGACTGCAAAGTGGCCGGTTCCAAAAATATTTTCGATGGGAGCTCGGCCGGCGCCGAAAATATTTTCGATGGGGGCTCAGCTGGCACCGAAAAAAATTTCGATGGGGTCTTGGCTGGCTCCGAATATATTTTGACGGGGGCTTGCCCGGCACTGAAAATATTTTCGACGGGGGCTCGGTCGGCACCGAAAAAAATTTCAACGGGGGCTCGGCCAGCACCGAAAATATTTTTGAAGAGGACTCGGCCGCCGCCGAAAATATTTTTGACGGCAGCTAGGCCGGCACTGAAAAAGTTTTTGATGGGGGCCCATCAGGCACGGAAAATATTTTTGACGGGGTCTCGGCCGGTCCCAAAAATATTTTCGATGGCAGCTAGGCCAATACAGAAAATATTTTCGACGGGACCTCGAACGGTGCCGAAAATATTTTCGACGGTGTGTCAGCCGGCACCGAATAAATTTTCGATGGGGGCTCGGCCGGCACCGAAAATATTTTCGACGGGACCTCGACTGGCACCGAAAATATTTTCGATGGGAGCTCGGCTGGCACCGAAAATATTTTCGACGAGAGCTCGGCCGGCACCAAAAACATTTTCTACGGCGGCCCATCCGGCGCGGAAAATATTTTCGACTGGGGCTCGGCCGGCTCCGAAAATATTTTCGACAGGGGCTCAGCCGGCATCGAAAATATTTTCGATGGGAGCTCGACAAGCACCGAAAACATTTTTGACGGGTACTCGGTCGGCTCCGAAGTTATTTTCGACGGGGGCCCGGCCGGCACCGAAGAAATTTTCGACGGGATCTTGGCCGGCATCGAAAATATTTTTGATGGAGGCTCGGCCGGTGCCGAAAATATTTTCGACGGGGGCTCGGCTGGTCCCAAAAATATTTTCAACAGCAGCTCGGCCAATACAGAAAATATTTTCGACGTGAGCTCGGCCGGGACAGAAAATAGTTTCTACGGGAGCTCGGCCGGCACCGAAAATATTTTCGACGGGAGCTCAGCCAGCCCCGAAATTATTTTCGACAGTACCTCAACCGGTGCTGAAAATATTTTAGATGGGGACTCGGCCGGCACCGAAAATATTTTCGATGGGGGCTTGGCCAGTCCCAAAAATATTTTTGATGGCTGCTCGGCGTACATAGAAAATATTTTCGACGGGAGCTCAGCCGGCTGCGAAAATATTTTCGACGGGAGCTCGGCCAGCCCCGAAAATATTTTCGACGGGGGCCTGGCCGGCACAGAAAATATTTTCGACGGCGTGTTGGCCGGTCCCAAAAATGTTTTCGACTGGAGCTCGGAAGGCACCGAAAACAATTTTGATGGGAGCTCGGCTGGCACCGAAAAAATTTTCGACGGGAGCTCGGCCAGCACTGAAAAAATTTTCGAAGAGGACTCGGCCACTGCCGAAAATATTTTCGAAGGGGGCTCGGCCGACACCGAAAAAAATTTTGACGTCGGCTCGGCTGGCACCTAAAATATTTTCTACGGGGTCATTGGCGGCACCGAAAATATTTTCGACGTGAGCTTGGCCAGTACCGAAAATATTTTCGATGGGAGCTCGGCCGGTCCCAAAATTATTTTCGACGTCAGCTTGGCCGGTCCCAAAAATGTTTTCGATGGCAGCTTGGTTGGTCCCAAAAATATTTTCGACGGGAGTTCGGCCGGCACCGAAAATATTTTTGACGTGAGCTCGGCTGGCACCGAAAATATTTTCGACGGGGGCTCAGCCGGCACTGAAAATATTTTCGATGGGGGCTCAGCCGGCGCTGAAAATATTTTCGAAGGGGGCTCAGCCGGCACTGAAAATATTTTTGACGGGGGCTCGGCTGGCGCCGAAAATATTTTCGACGGGACCTCGACTGGCACCGAAAATATTTTCGATGGGAGCTCGGCTGGCACCGAAAATATTTTCGACGAGAGCTCGGCCGGCACCAAAAACATTTTCTACGGCGGCCCATCCGGCGCGGAAAATATTTTCGACTGGGGCTCGGCCGGCTCCGAAAATATTTTCGACAGGGGCTCAGCCGGCATCGAAAATATTTTCGATGGGAGCTCGACAAGCACCGAAAACATTTTTGACGGGTACTCGGTCGGCTCCGAAGTTATTTTCGACGGGGGCCCGGCCGGCACCGAAGAAATTTTCGACGGGATCTTGGCCGGCATCGAAAATATTTTTGATGGAGGCTCGGCCGGTGCCGAAAATATTTTCGACGGGGGCTCGGCTGGTCCCAAAAATATTTTCAACAGCAGCTCGGCCAATACAGAAAATATTTTCGACGTGAGCTCGGCCGGGACAGAAAATAGTTTCTACGGGAGCTCGGCCGGCACCGAAAATATTTTCGACGGGAGCTCAGCCAGCCCCGAAATTATTTTCGACAGTACCTCAACCGGTGCTGAAAATATTTTAGATGGGGACTCGGCCGGCACCGAAAATATTTTCGATGGGGGCTTGGCCAGTCCCAAAAATATTTTTGATGGCTGCTCGGCGTACATAGAAAATATTTTCGACGGGAGCTCAGCCGGCTGCGAAAATATTTTCGACGGGAGCTCGGCCAGCCCCGAAAATATTTTCGACGGGGGCCTGGCCGGCACAGAAAATATTTTCGACGGCGTGTTGGCCGGTCCCAAAAATGTTTTCGACTGGAGCTCGGAAGGCACCGAAAACAATTTTGATGGGAGCTCGGCTGGCACCGAAAAAATTTTCGACGGGAGCTCGGCCAGCACTGAAAAAATTTTCGAAGAGGACTCGGCCACTGCCGAAAATATTTTCGAAGGGGGCTCGGCCGACACCGAAAAAAATTTTGACGTCGGCTCGGCTGGCACCTAAAATATTTTCTACGGGGTCATTGGCGGCACCGAAAATATTTTCGACGTGAGCTTGGCCAGTACCGAAAATATTTTCGATGGGAGCTCGGCCGGTCCCAAAATTATTTTCGACGTCAGCTTGGCCGGTCCCAAAAATGTTTTCGATGGCAGCTTGGTTGGTCCCAAAAATATTTTCGACGGGAGTTCGGCCGGCACCGAAAATATTTTTGACGTGAGCTCGGCTGGCACCGAAAATATTTTCGACGGGGGCTCAGCCGGCACTGAAAATATTTTCGATGGGGGCTCAGCCGGCGCTGAAAATATTTTCGAAGGGGGCTCAGCCGGCACTGAAAATATTTTTGACGGGGGCTCGGCTGGCGCCGAAAATATTTTCGAAGCGGGCTCGGCTGGCACCGAAAAAAATTTTGATGGGGGCTCTGCCGGCAACAAAAATATTATTGACAGGGGCTCGGCAGGCACCGAAAATATTTTCGATGGGGCCTCATCCGGCACCGAAAATATTTTCGACAGGGGCTCAGCCGGCTCAGAAAATATTTTTGAGGCGGGGTTGGCCGGTGCTGAAAATATTTTCAAAGGTGTCTCGGCCGTCGCCGAAAATATTTTCGACGGGAGCTTGGTCGGTACCGAAAATAGTTTCGAAGGGAGCTCGGCCGAAACCGAAAATATTTTCTACGGGGGCTCTGCCGGCTCTGAAAATATTTTTCGACGGCACCTTGGCGGGTCCCACAAATATTTTCGACGGGAGCTCTGCCAGAGCCGAAAATATATTCGACGGGGGCTTGACCGACACCGAAAAAAATTTTGACAGGGGCTCGGCCGGTACCGAAAATATTTTTGACAGGGGCTCGGCCGGCACCAAAAATATTTTCGACGGGCTCTCGACCAGCGCTGAAAATATTTTCGACAGGGGCTCGGCCGGCACCGAAAAAAATTTCGATGGGGGCTCGGCCAGCACCAAAAATATTTTCGATGGGGACTCTGCCAGCATCGAAAATATTTTTGATGGCATCTTGGCCAGTCCCAAAAATATTTTCGACAGGGGCTCGGCCGGTGGTGAAAATATTTTCAATGGGGGCTCGGCCGGCACCGAAAATATTTTTGATGGCATCTTGGCCAGTCCCAAAAATATTTTCGACAGGGGCTCGGCCGGTGGTGAAAATATTTTCAACGGGGGCTCGGCCGGCACCGAAAATATTTTCGACGGGAGCTCGGCCGGCGCCGAAAATATTTTCAACGGTAGCTCGGCCGGGACTGAAAATATTTTCGAAGGGGGATTGGCCGGCTCCGAAAATATTTTCAACGGCACCTTGGCGGGTCCCAAATATATTTTCGACGGGAGCTCGGACGGAGCCAAAAATATTTTTGACAGGAGCTCAGCCGGCACCGAAAAAATTTTCTACAGGGGCTCGGCCTGCACCGAAAAAAATTTCGACTTGTGCTTTGCCAGAAGCTAAAATATTTTCGATGGGATATCGGTTGGCACTGAAAAAAATTTCGAAGGGGCTCGGCCAGCACCTAAAATATTTTCAATGGGAGCTCAGCATGTACTGAAAAAAATTTCGACCGGGGCTCGGCCAGTGTAGGGTTCGACGTTCGGAAGATCTCACGATGTCAGGGAAAGTTAGAGGGTTAGTCGCAGCCTTATGATGTGTCTGTAATCCCGCCTACCCTTGTTAGTATAAAAGGAATTGACTGCGCAATAAACGGCGGAAGTTGGCGCTCACACTGTGTGTGTTATCTGTCTCTTTCCCTGGTCTGGGGGTGATCAGTGATCTAATCGTGGCACCTTGATATGCAGCGAACGCTACAGTCCGGAACGGAAAATATTTTCGACGCGGTCGCGGCCGACACTTAAAATATTTTCGATGGGAGATCCGCCGGCACCGAAAATATTTTCAACGGGGGCTCTGCCGACACCGAAAATATTTTCGACAGGGGCTCGGCCGGCACTGAAAATATTTTCAAGGGGGGCTCGGTAGGCGCCGAAAATATTTTCGAAGGGGGTTCGGCTGGCACCGAAAATATTTTTGACGGGGGCTCAGCCCGCACCGAAAAATATTTCGAACGGGGCTCGTCAGGGACCTAAAATATTTTTGACGGCAGCTCGGCTGGTCCCAAAAATTTTTTCAATGGGGGCTCGGCTGACGCCGAAAATATTTTTGAAGGGGTCTTGGCCGGCACCGAAAAAAATTTCAACGGGGGCTCATCTGGCACCGAAAATATTTTCGAGAGGGGCTCAGCCAGAACCTAAAATATTTTCGATGGGAGCTGGGCCTGTACCGAAAATATTTTCGATGGGGGCTTGGCTGGCACCGAAAAAAATTTCGAACTGGGCTCGGACGGCACCGAAAATATTTTCGAAGGGCTCTCGGTTGGCACCGAAAAAAATTTCAGTGGGGACTCGGCCGGCACCAAAAATATTTTCAACGGGGGCTCGGCCAGCACAGAAAATATTTTTGACAGGGGCTCGGCTGGTCCCAAAAATATTTTCGATGGGGGCTCAGCCATCAATGAAAATATTTTTGACGGGAGCTCAGCTGGCACCAAAAATATTTTCGACGGGGTCTCAGCTGGCACCGAAAAAAGTTTCGAACGGGGGTTGGCCGGCTCCTAAAATATTTTCAATGCGAGCTCGGCCAGCACCAAAAATGTTTTTGACGGGGGCTCGGCTGCTGCTGAAAATATTTTCGAAGGGGGCTCGGCCGGCACCAGAAAAAAATTTCGACGGGGGCTCGGCCGACACAGAAAATATTTTTGAAGGAGGCTCGGCCGGCAACGAAAAAATTTCGACATGGGTTTGGCCGGCACTGAAAATATTTTCGGGGGCTTGGTCGGCGCCGAAAATATTTTTGAATGGGGCTAGACTGGCAACGAATATATTTTCGATGGGGGCTTGGCTGGCACCAAAATTATTTTCGACGGTGGCTTGGCCGGCGCCGACTATATTTTTGAATGGCTCTCGGCCAGCACTGAAAAAAATTTCAACAGGGGCTCGGCTGGCACCAAAAATATTTTCGAAGGGGGCTCAGCCGGAACCGAAAATATTTTCGATGGGAGCTTGGCCTGTACCGAAAATATTTTCGATGGGGGCTTGGCCAGCACTGAAAATATTTTCGACAGGGGCTCGGCTGACACCGAAAATATTTCCGAAGGGGGCTCGTCTGGCACCAAAAAAAATTTCGACTTTTACTCGGCAGGAACCTAAAATGTTTTCGAAGGGAGATCGGCCAGTGCCGAAAATATTTTCGAAGGCGGTTTGGCCGGCACTGAAAAAATTTCTAACGAGGCTCGGCAGGCACCTAAAATATTTTCGATGGGAGCTCGGCCGGCACCGAAAATATTTTCGAAGGTGGCTCAGCCGGCACTAATACTATTTTCGTTAGGGGCTCGGCCAGCACCGAAAATATTTTCGATGGGGGCTTGGCCGGCACCGAAAATATTTTCAAAGGTGTCTCGGCCGGCACCGAAAAAGATTCTAGCAGGGGATCATCTGGCAATGAAAATATTTTCGAAGGGGGCTCGGCCGGAACCTAAAATATTTTCGACGGGGGCTCAGCCGGAACCGAAAATATTTTCGAGGGGGTCTCGGTCGGCACAGAAAATATTTTCGTCGGGGGTTCGGCCGGCGCCAAAAATATTTTTGAAGGCGGCTCGGCCAGCAATGAAAAAAATTGTGACGTGGGCTCGGCCAGCACAGAAAATATTTTCAACTGGGGCTCGGCCGCCCGTCGAAAATATTTTCGGTGCCGGCCGAGCTCCCATCAAAAATATTGTAGGTGCTGGCCGAGCACCGTTCAAAATTTTTTTCCATGCCGGCTGAGCTTCCGTCGAAAATATTTCAGGTGCAGGCAGAGCCCAAGTCGAAATTTTTTTCGGTGCCGGTCGTGCCCTCTTCGGAAATATTTTCGGTGCTTGCCGAGCCCCCTCCGAAAATATTTTTGGCGCTGTTCAAGACCCCGTTGAAAATATTTTCTGTTCTGGACGAGCCCCCGTTGAAAATTTTTTTTGGTGCCGGCCAAGCCCCCTTCGGAAATATTTCTGGTGCTCGCCGAGCCCCCATCGAAAATATTTTCGGTGCTGGCCGAGCCGCATTCGAAAATATTTTCGGTGCCGGCTGAGCCCCCGTCAAAAATATTTTTGTTGCCGGCCGAGCTCCCATTGAAAATATTTTTGGGACTGGCCGAGCCGCCATTGAAAATATTTTTGGGACAGGCCGAGCCCCCATCGAAAATATTTTCGGTGCTGGATGAGCCCCCTTCGAAAATATTTTCGGCGCCTGCCGAGCCCTCGTCGAAAATATTTTCGGTGCCGACTGAGCTCCCGTCGAAAATATTTTTAGTGCCGGCGGATTCCCCTCGAAAATATTTTTGGGACAGGCCGAGCCCCCATTGAAAATATTTTTGGATCCTGCCAAGCCCCCGTCGCAAATACTTTCTATGCTGGCCGAGCCCCTGTCGAAAATATTTTCGGTGCTGATGAGCACCCGTTGAAAATATTTTATGTGCCTCCCGAGCCCCGTTCGAAATTTTTTTCGGTGCTGACCGAGCTCCCTTCGAAAATATTGTAGGTGCCGGCCAAGCCACCATTGAAAATATTTTTGGTGCCGGCCAAGCCCCAGTCGTAATTTTTTCAGTGCCAGCCAAGCCCCGTCCGAAAATATTTTCGGTGGCGGGTGAGCCCCCGTTTAAAATATTTTAGATGCCGGCCTAGGCTCATTAGAAATTTTTTCAGTGCTGTCCAAGTCCCCATCGAAAATTTTGGGTGCCGGCCAAGCCCCTGTCGAAAATATTTTCAGCGCTGGCCGAGCCACCGTCAAAAATATTTTCGGTGCCAGCCGAGCTCCTGTCAAAAATATTTTAGGTGCCTGCCGAGCCCATTTTGAATTTTTTTCGGTGCCGGCCGAGCCCCCTTCGAAAATTTTTTCGGTGTCGGCCGAGCCCCTGTTGAAAATATTTTCGGTGCTGGCCGAGCCCCCGTTGAAAATATTTTCAGTGCCACCAAGACCCCGTCGAAAAAATTTTCGGTTCCGGCCAAGCCCCCTTCGAAAATTTTTTCCGTGCCTGCTGAGCCCCCTTCGAAAATATTTTCGGCGGTGGAAGAGCCGCCGTCGAAAATATTTTTGGTGCTGGCCAAGCCCCCGTCAAAAATATTTTCTGTGCCGCTGAGACCCCATCGAAAAAATTTTCGGTGCCGGCTGAGCCCCCATTGAAAATATTTTTCACGCCTGCCGAGCCCTGGTCGAAAATGTTTTCGGTGCCAGCCGAGCCCCTGTCGAAAATATTTTCGGCGCCGGCCGAGACCCCATTGAAAATATTTTTGGTGCCGGCCGAGACCCCATTGAAAATATTTTCGGTGCCGGCCGAGCTCCTGTTGAAATTATTTTAGGTGCCTGCCGAGCCCCGTTCGAAATTTTTTCGGTGCGAATGAGCTCCCTTCGAAAATATTTTACGTGCCGGCCGAGCCCCCGTCGAAAATATTTTCTATGCCGGCCAATTCCCCATTGAAAATATTTTTGTTGCCGGCCGAGCCCCAATCGAAAATATTTTCGGTTCCGGCTGAACTCCCATAGAAAATATTTTCGGTGCCGGCTGAGCCACAGTCGAAATTTTTTTCGGTGCCGACCGAGCTCCCTTCGAAAATATTTTAGGTGCCAACCGAGCCGCAGTCGAAATTTTTTTCAGTGCCTGCCGAGCCCCCGTCAAAAATATTTTCGGCACAGGCCAAGCCTCTGTTGAAAATATTTTCTGTGCCGGCGGAGCCCCTGGCGAAATTTTTATTGGTGCTGGCCGAGCTCCTGTCAAAAATATTTTAGGTGTCTGCCGAGCCCATTTCAAATTTTTTTTCGGTGCCGGCCAAGCCCCCTTCGAAAATTTTTTTGATGCCTGCCGATCTCCCATTGAAAATATTTTCTATGCTGGCCGAGACCCCGTTGAAATTATTTTCGGTGCCGGCTGAGCCCCCGTCGTATATATTTTTGGTTCCTGCCAAGCTACCTTTGAAATTATTTTCTATGCTGGCCGAGCCGCAGTCAAAAATATTTTCGGTGCTGGCCGAGCCCCCGTCGTATATATTTTCGGTACCGGCCGAGCCCCCGTCGAAAATATTTTTGGTGCCGGCCGAGCCCCCATTGAAAATATTTTCGGTGCTGGCCGAGCCCCTCTCGAAAATATTTTCGGTGCTGGACGGGCCCCTCTCGAAAATATTTTCGGTGCCGACTGAGCCCCCGTCGAAAATATTTTCGGCTTGGCCGAGCCCCCATTGAAAATATTTTCGGTGCCGGCTGAGCACCTCTCGATTCGGTGCTGGACGGGCCCCCGTCAAAAATATTTTCGGTGCCAACTGAGCCCCCATCGAAAATATTTTCGGCTAGGCCGAGCCCCCGTTGAAAATATTTTCGGTGCCGGTCGAGCCCCTGGCCATAATATGTTTGGTGCAGGACAAGCCCCCCTGAAAATATTTTTGGCCCCGTTCGAAAATATGTTCGGTGCCAGCCGATCTCCCGTCGAAAATATTTTCGGTGCCGGCCGAGAACCCGTCGAAAATATTTTCAGTGCCGGACAAGCTCCTATTGAAACTACTTTCAGTGCTGGCTAAGCCCCCTTTGAAAATAGTTTTTGTGCCGGCCATGCCCCCATTGAAATTCTTTTCGGTGCTGGCCGACCCCCCGTTGGAAAATATTTTCGATGCCATCTCATATCCCGTAGAATATATTTTTGGTGCCGGACGAGACCCCGTTGAAATTTTTTTTGGTGCCAGCCGAGAACCAGTCGAAAATATTTTCAGTGCCAGACGAGCTCCTATTGAAACTACTTTCAGTGCCGGGTGAGCCCCCTTCGAAAATATTTTTTGTGCCGGCCATGCCCCCATCGAAAATATTTTTGGTTGCAGCCGAGCTCCCGTTGAAAATATTTTCGGTACCGGCCGAGACCCCGTCGAAATTTTTTTTGGTGTCGGCCGAGACCAAGTCGAAAATATTTTTGGGACAGTCCGAGCTGCCGTCTAAAATAATTTCGGTGCCGGCTGAGTCCCCGTCGAAAATACTTTCACTGCCATCCGAGCCCCCTTCGAAAATATTTTCGGTGCACGACAAGCCCCCATCGAAACTATTTTCGGTGCTGGCCAAGCCCCCGTCGAAAATATTTTCGGTGCCGGACGAGCCCCTGTCGAAAGTATTTTCGGTGCCGACCGAACTCCCATCGATAATATTTTAGGTGCCGGCAGAGCCGAATTCAAATTTTTTTACGGTGCTGGCCGAGCCCCCATTGAAAATATTTTCGGTGCCGGCCGAGCTCCCTTCGAAAATATTTTTGTGACCGGCAGAGCTGCCGTCGAAAATATTTTTGGCACAGCCGAGCCGCCGTCGAAAAAATTTTCGGTGCCGGCCGAGGTCCTGTTGAAAATATTTTTGGGACCTACCGAGCTCCCGGCGAAAATGTTTTTTGACCGGCCGAGCCCCTGTCGAAAATATTTTTGACGCCGGCTGAGCCCCCGTCGAAATTTGTTTCGTTGCCGGCCGAGCCCCCTTAGAAAATATTTGAGGTGCCGGCCGAGCCCCGTTCGAAATTGTTTTTGGTGCCTGCCGAGCTTCCGTCGAAAATATTTTTGGTGCCGGCCGAGCCCCCGTCGAAAATTTTTTCAGTGCCGGATGGGCCCCCGTCGAAAATATTTTCGGCGGCAGCCGAGTCCCCGTTGAAAATATTTTTGGCGGTGGCCGAGTCGCAGTCGAAAATTTTTTCGGTGGCGGCCGAGTCCCAGTCGAAAATTTTTTCGGTGCCGGCTGAGACTCCGTCGAAAATATTTTTGGCATCGGCCGAGCTGCTGTCGAAAATATTTTTGGGACCGGCCGAGCCCCCGTCGAAAATATTTTCGACACCGGTCGAGGTCCTGTCGAAAATATTTTCGAGGCCGGCTGAGCTCCCGTCAAAAATACTTTTGACGCCGGCCAAGCCTCTGTCAAAAATATTTTCGGTGCCGGCCGAGCTCTCGTCAAAAATATTTACGGTGCCTGCCGATTCCCCGTTGAAAATTTTTTCGGTGCCGGCCGAGCTCCCGTCGAAAATATTTTGGACGCCGGCCGAGCCTCCGTCGAAAATATTTTTGGTGCTGGCTGAGACACCGTCGAAAATATTTTCGGTGCCGGATGGGCCCCCGTCAAAAATATTTTCGATGCCGGCCGGAACCTTGTTGAAAATATTTTCGGTGCCGGCCGAGCTCTCGTCAAAAATATTTTTGGTGCCAGCCGAGCTCCCGTCGAAACTATTTTTGGTGCCGGCCGAGATCCCGTCGAAAATATTTTCTGTGCCGGCCAGGCCCCCATCGAAAATATTTTCGGCACCAGTCGAGGTCCCGTCGAAAATATTTTTGGTGCCTGCCGAGTCCCCGTCGAAAATATTTTTGGTGCCGGCCGAGCCCCAGTCGAAAATATTTTCAGTGCCTGCCGAGCCACCTTTGAAAATATTTTCGGTGCTGGCCGAACTCCCGTCGAAATTTTTTTCGGTGCCGACCTAGCTCCCGTCAAAAATATTTTATGTGCCGGCCAAACCGAAGTTGAAATTTTTTTTGGTGCCGGCCGAGCCCCCATCTAAAATATTTTTGGCACCAGCCGAGCCCCCGTCAAAAATATTTTCGGCGCCAGCCGAGCCCACGTCGAAAATATTTTCGATACCGACCAAGCTCCCGTCGAAAATATTTTCGGTGCCGGCCGAGCCCCCATCGAAAATATTTTCGGTGCCAGCTGAGCCCCCGTTGCAAATATTTTCGGTTCCTGCCGAGACGCCGTCGAAAATATTTTCTATGCCGGACGACATCCCGTTGAAAATATTTTTTGACCAGCTGAGCCCGCGTTCGAAATTTTTTTCGGTGCTGGCCGAGCTCCTGTCAAAAATATTTTAGGTGCCGGCCGAGCCCAAGCCGAAATTTTTTTCTGTGCCGGCCGAGCCCCCTTTGTTCATATTTTCGGTGCCTACCGAGCTCCCGTCGAAAATATTTTAGGTGCCGTCCGAGCCCCTGTAGAAATTTTTTTTGATGCCAGCAGAGCCTCCGTCGAAAAGATTTGCCGCGCCGGCCGAGCCCCCTTCGAAAATATTTTTGGTGCCGGCTGAGCCCAAGTCGAAATTTTTTTTGGTGCCGGCCGAGACCCTGTCGAAAATATTTTCGGTGCCGGACAAGCCACCATCGAAAATATTTTCGGTGCCTGCCGAGACCCCTTGAAAATGTTTTCGGCGCCAGCCGAGGCCCCGTCAAAAATATTTTTGTTTCCTGCCGAGCCCCCATCAAAAATATTTTCGGTGCCGGCCGAGCCCCCTTCAAAACTATGTTCGGTGTCGGCCAAGCCACCTTCGAAAATATTTTCTGTGCTGGACGAGCCCCCGTCGAAAATATTTTCGGCGCCCGCCGAGCCCCTGTCGAAAATATTTTTGGGACCTAACGAGCTCCCATCTAAAATATTTTCGGTGCCAGCCGAGGTCCCGTCGAAAATATTTTTGGGACCTACAGAGCTCCTGTCAAAAATATTTTCGCTGCCAGCCGAGACCCCGTCAAAAATATTTTTTGACCGGCTGAGCCCGCATTCGAAATTTTTTCGGTGCCGGCCGAGCCCCCTTCGGAAATATTTTCGGTGCCAGCCAAGCCCCCGTCAAAAATATTTTCGGCGCCGGCTGAGCCCCCTTCGAAAATATTTTAGGTTCCTGCCGAGACCCTGCCGAAAATATTTTGTATGCCAGCCGAGCCCCCGTTGAAAATATTTTAGGTGCCGGCCGAGCCCCCTTCGAAAATATTTTCGGTGCCGGCCGAGCCCCCATAAAAATTTTTTTCGGTGCAGAACGAGCTCCCGTCGGAAATATTTTAGGTGCCGACCAAGCCCCCATCGAAAATATTTTCGGTGCCAGCCGAGCCCCCATCGAAAATCTTTTCGGTGCCGGCTGAGCCCCTGTCGAAAATATTTTTGGCGCCGGCTGAGCACCCATCGAAAATATTTTTGGCGCCGGTTGAGCTCCCATCCAAAATATTTTAGGTGCCGGCCGAGCCCAAGCCGAAATTTTTTTTGGTGCCGGCCGAGCCCCCTTTGGACATATTTTCGATGCCTACCAAGCTCCTGTCAAAAACATTTTATGTGCCGGCCGAGCCCAAGCTGAAAATTTTTCGGTGCTGTCCGAGCCCCCTTCGGAAATATTTTCGGTGTCAACCAAGATCCCGTTGAAAATAATTTAGGTGCTGTCCGAGCCCAAGTTGAAATTTTTTTCGGTGCCTTCCGAGCCCCCGCCGAAAATATTTTCGGTGCCGGCCGAGGTCACGTCGAAAATATTTTTTGACCGGCTGAGCCTGCGTTCGAAATTTTTTTCGGTGATGGCCGAGCTCCCATCGAAAATATTTTAGGTGCCGTCCGAGCCCCTGTCGAAAATATTTTCAGTGCCTGCTGAGCCCCCTTTGAAAATATTTTCGGTGCCGGATGAGCCCAAGTCGAAATTTTTTCGGTGCCGGCTGAGGCCCCTTCGGAAATATTTTCAGTGTCGGACGAGCCCCCTCAAAAATATTTTCAGTGCCTGCCGAGCCCCCATCGAAATTTTTTTCGGTGCTGACCGAGCTCCTGTCGAAATCATTTTAAGTGCCGGCCAAGACCCCTCGAAAGTGTTCTCGGCCCCGGTCGAGCCCCTGTAGAAAATATTTCTGGTTCCTGCCGAGCCCCCATCAAAAATATTTTCGGTGCCGGCCGAGCCCCCTTCAAAACTATGTTTGGTGCCGGCCGAGCCACCTTCGAAAATATTTTTGGTGCCGGCCGAGCACCCTTTGGAAATATTTTCGGTGCCGGCCGAGCCCCCTTCGAAAATATGTTCGGTGCCGGACGAGCCCCCATTGAAAATATTTTCGGCGCCGGTCGAGCTCCCATCGAAAATATTTTCAGTGCCGGCCGAGCGGCCATCGAAAATATTTTCGGTACTGGCTGAGCTACTGTCGAAAATATTTTTGGGACCGGCCGAGATGCCCTTGAAAATATTTTTGGGACTGGCCAAGCCTCCGTCGAAAATATTTTTGGTGCCAGCCAAGCCCCCATCGAAAATATTTTAGGTGCTGTCCGAGCCCAAGTCGAAATTTTTTCGGTGCCGGCCGAGCCCCCATTGAAAATATTTTCGGCACCAGCCGAGCCCCCGTTGAAAATATTTTTGGTTCCTGCCGAGCCCCAGTCGAAAGATTTTTCGCTGCCAGCTGAGCCCCCTTTGAAAATATTTTTGGTGCTGGCTGAGCCCACGTCGAAAATATTTTCGGTGCTGGCCGATCTCCATCGAAAATATTTTCGATGCCGGCTGACATCCCGTCGAAAATATTTTCGGTGCCGGCCGAGCCCACGTTGAAAATATTTTCTGTACCAGCCGAGCCCCCTTCGAAAATATTGTCGGTTCCTGCCGAGCCCCAGTCGAAAGATTTTTTGCTGCCAGCCAAGCCCCCTTTGAAAATATTTTTGGTGCTGGCCAAGACCCCACCAAAAATATTTTCGGTGCCAGCCGAGCCCCCATCAAAAATTTTTTAGGTGCCGGCCAAGCCCCCTTTGAAAATTTTTTAGGTGCCGGCCAAGCCCCCTTTGAAAATGTTTTCGGTGCCGCCGAGACCCCATTGAAAAAATTTTCGGTTCCAGCCGAGATCCCTTCAAAAATATTTTCGACACCGGCCGAGCCCCCGTCGAAAATATTTTCGGTTCCTGCCGAGCCCCAGTAGAAAGATTATTCGGTGCCGGCCGAGCCCCCTTTGAAAAGGTTTTCGGTGCCGGCCGAGCCCCCATTGAAAATATTTTCGGTGCCGGCCGATCCCCATCGAAAATATTTTCGATGCCGGCTGACATCCCGTCGAAAACATTTTCGGTGCTGGCCGAGCCCCGTCGAAAATATTCTCGGTGCTGGCCGAGCGCCATTGAAAATATTTACGGTGCCGGCCGAGCCCCCGTCGAAAATATTTTGGGCGCCAGCCAAGCCCCCTTTGAAAATATTTTTGGTGCCGGACGAGCCCCCATCGAAAATATTTTAGGTGCCATCTGAGCCCCCGTCAAAAATATTTTATGTGCCGGCCGAGCTCCCGTCGAAATTTTTTTTGGTGCCGACCGAGCCCCCTTCGAAAATATTTTTGGGACTGGCCGAGCTGCCGTTGAAAATATTTTTGTGACCGGCCAACCCTACGTCGAACGTATTTTTGGTGCCAGCCAAGCTCCCGTCGAAAATATTTTCGGTGCCGCCCGAGCCCAATTCGAAATTTTTTTTGGTGCCGTCCGGGCCCCTTCGGAAGTATTTTCGGTGCCGGCCGAGCCCCCGTTGAAATTTTTTTTTGTGCCGGCCGAGCACCTGTCAGAAATATTTTCGGTACCCGCCAAGCTCCAATCAAAAATATTTTTGGCGCCGGCCGAGACCGCCTCGAAAATATTTTCGGTTCCGGCCGAGCCCCCATCGAAATTTTTTCGGTGCCGGCCAAGCCACTTTCGAAAATATTTTCGGTGCCAGCCGAGGCCTCTTTGACAATATTTTCGGAGCTGGCCGAGACCCCGTCGAAAATATTTTCGGCCCCGGACGAGCCCCAGTCAAAAATATTTTCAGCGCCGGCTGAGCCCCCTTGGAAAATATTTTCGCTGCCGGCCGAGGTCCCGTTGTAAATATTTTAGGTGCCGGCCAAGCCCCGTTAGAAATTTTTTTTGGTGCCGGCCAAGCACGGCACTGAAAAAAATTCCTAACGGGGCTCGGCAGACACCTAAAATATTTTCAATGGGAGTTCAGCCTGCACAGAAAATATTTTTGACGGGGGCTCGGCTGGCGCCGAAAATATATTCGAAGGGAGCTGGGCCAGCAGCGAAAAAAATTTCGAATGGGGATAGGCCAGAACAGAAAAGAATTTCGATGGGGGCTTGGCCGGCGCTGAAAATATTTTTGACAGGGGCTCGGAGGCACCAAAAATAATTTCAATGGGGGCTCGGCCGGCACCGAAAATATTTTTGATGGGGGCTCGGGCAGAGCCAAAAATATTTTCGACGGGGGTCGGCCGGCACCAAAAATATTTTTGAAGGAGGCTCAGCCAGCACCGAAAAAAAATTTTGACATGGGTTTGGCCGGCACCAAAAATATTTTCAACAGAGTCTCGGTCGGCGCCGAAAATATTTTTGAATGGACCTCGGCTGGCAGTGAAAATATTTTCACCAGGGGCTCGGCCAGCGCCGAAAATTTTTTCGATGGGGTCTTGGCCGGCACCAAAAATATTTTCGACTTGGGCTCAGCCAGCACCTAAAATATTTTCGTCGGGGGCTCGGCCGGCACCAAAAATATTTTCAAAGGGAGATCGGCCGGTGCCGACAATATTTTCGAAGGGGGTCTGGCTGGCACAGAAAAAAATTTCTAACAGGGCTCGGCCGGCACCGAAAATATTTTCGAAGGGAGATCGGTTGGTGCCAAAAATGTTTTCGAACGGGGGATTGTCCAGCACCAAAAATATTTTCGAAAGGGGTCGGCCGGCACCGAAAATATTTTCGACGGGAGCTTGGCCGGCACCCAAAATATTTTCGACAGGGGCTCGGCCAGCATCGAAAATATTTTCGACGGGGGCTCGGCCAGCGCGGAAAATATTTTCCACAGGGTCTTGGCTAGTGCCGAAAATATTTTCGATGGGGGATTGGCCGGCGCCAAAAAAAATTGCAACACAGGCTTGGCCGGCACCGAAAACATTTTCGAATGGGGCTTGGCCGGAACCAAAAATTTTTCGATGGGATCTCGGCGGCGCTGAAAAAATTTTCGACGGGGGCTCGGCCATCGCCGAAAATATTTTCGACGGGCCTCAGATGAAACCGAAAGTATTTTTGACGGGGCCTCGACTGGCGCCAAAAATATTTTCGATGGGGGCTCGGCCGGCACCGAAAATATTTCCGAAGGGGTCTCGGCTCGCACTGAAAAAAATTTCGAATGGGGCTCAGCAAGCACCTAAAATATTTTTGAAGGGAGCTCGGTACGTACCAAAAATATTTTCAATGGGGTATCGTCCGGCACCAAAAATATTTTTGACGGGAGCTCGGCAGGCCCCAAAATTATTTTTGACAGTACCTCAACCGGTGCTGAAAATATTTTAGATGGGGACTCGGCCGGCACCAAAAAATTTTTCGAAGGGAGCTCGGCCGATACAGGAAATATTTTCGACGGGGGCTCGGCCGGTCCCAAAAATATTTTCGACGGCAGCTCGGCCGATGCAGAAAATATTTTCGATGGGAGCTCGACCGGCAAGGAAAACATTTTCGACGGGGCTCAGCCGGCACCGAAAATGTTTTTGACGAGAGCTCGGCCGGCACCGAAAATATTTTCGACAAGGTTCCGGCCGGCACCAAAAATATTTTCGACGGGTGCCCGGCCGGCACCGAAAATATTTTCGACGGTGTCTCAGCCGGCACCGAAAATATTTTTGACGGAGGCTTGGCCGGCGTCCAAAATATTTTCAACAGTACTTCGACCGGTGCTGAAAATATTTTCGACGGAGGCTCGGCCGGTGTCCAAAATATTTTTGAACGGAGCTCGGACGGCGCCGAAAATATTTTCGACAGGGCCCATCCGGCGCGGAAAATATTTTCAACGCAGTCTCGGCCGGCTCCGAAAATATTTTCGACGGGAGCTCGGCCGGCGTCCAAAATATTTTTGACAGTACTTCGACCGGTGCCGAAAATATTTTCGACGGCGGCTCGGCCGGCACCGAAAATATTTTTGATGGAGGATCGCCTGGCACCTCAAATATTTTCGACGGGGGCGCGGCCGGCCCCGAAAATATTTTCGATGGAGTCTCATGCGGCACTGAAAAAATTTTCGAAGTGAGCTCAACCGGCACCAAAAATATTTTCGACAAGGTTCCGGCCGGCACCATAAATATTTTCGACGGGGGCCCGGCCGGCACCGAAAATATTTTCGACGGTGTCTCAGCCGGCACTGAAAATATTTTCGATGGAGGCTCGGCCGGCCCAGAAAATAATTTTGACAGTACCTCGACCGGTGCCGAAAATATTTTCGACGGCGGCTCAGCCGGCACCGAAAATATTTTCGACTGGGACTCGGCCACCGCCGAAAATATTTTCGACGGAGGCTCGGCCAGCACCGAAAATATTTCCGACGGGAGCTCGGCCGGCACTGAAAATATTTTCAACGTTGTCTCTGCGGGCACAGAAAATATTTTCGACGGCGTGTTGGCCGGTGCCAAAAATATTTTCGACGGGGCCTCGGCTGGCACCGAAAATATTTTCGACAATGTTCCGGTCGGCACCGAAAATATTTTCGATGGAGGCTCGGCCGGCACTGAAAATATTTTCGACGGGAGCTTGGCCGGCTCCGAAAATATTTTCGATGGGAGCTCGGCCGGCACTGAAAATATTTTCGACGGGAGCTCGGCCGGCTCCGAAAATATTTTCGACGGGAGCTCGGCCGGTCCCGAAAATATTTTCGACAGTACCTCGACTGGTGCTGAAAATATTTTCGACGGCCGCTTGGCCGATACAGAAAATATTTTCGACTGGAGCTCGGCCGGCTCTGAAAATATTTTCGAAGGGAGCTCGGCAGGCACTGAAAATATTTTCAAAAGGGGCTCTGCAGGCACTGAAAATATTTTGGACGGGGGCCCGGCCGGTTCCGAAAATATTTTCGACGGGGGCCATGCTGCACCGAAAATATTTTTGATGGGTAGTCGGCAGGCACCGAAAATATTTTCGACGGGAGCTAGGCTGGCACCGACAATATTTTCAACAAGAGCTTGGCTGACTCCAAAAATATCGACGGGGGCTCGGACGCACTGAAGAAAACTTCGACGGGGGCCCAGACGGCACCGAAAATATTTTCGACGGGGGCTCGGCCGACGTCCAAAATATTTTCGACGGGAGCTCGGACAGCACCGAAAATATTTTCGACGGGGGCCCATCCGGTGCGGAAGATATTTTCGACGGGAGCTCGGCAGGCCCCAAAATTATTTTCGACAGTACCTCAACCGGTGCTGAAAATATTTTAGATGGGGACTCGGCCGGCACCGAAAATATTTTCGACGGAGGCTCGGCCGGCGTCGAAAATATTTTCGACGGGAGCTTGGCCGGCACCGAATTTATTTTCGACGGGGGCTCGGCCGGCACCGAAAATATTATCGACGGGGGCTCGGCCAGTCCCAAAAATATTTTCGACGGCAGCTCAGCCGATACAGAAAATATTTTCAACGGGAGCTTGCCGGCTCCGAAAATATTTTTGACGGGACCTCGAACGGCGCTGAAAATATTTTCGACGGGGGCTCAGCCGGCATCGAAAATATTTTCGACCGGGGCCCATCCGGCGTGGAAAATATTTTCGACAGGGACTTGGCAGCCATCGAAAATATTTTCGACGGGACCTCTACTGGCACCGAAAATATTTTCGACAGAGGCTCCGCCAGCGTCAAAAATATTTTTGATGGGAGCTCGGCCGGCCCCGAAAATATTTTCGACAGTACCTCGACCGGTGCCGAAAATATTTTCGATGGCGGCTCGGCCAATACAGAAAATATTTTCTACGGGACCTCGGCTGGCACTGAAAATATTTTCGATGGGAGCTTGGCCGGCACCGAAAATATTTCCGAAGGGGTCTCGGCTCGCACTGAAAAAAATTTCGAATGGGGCTCAGCAAGCACCTAAAATATTTTTGAAGGGAGCTCGGTACGTACCAAAAATATTTTCAATGGGGTATCGTCCGGCACCAAAAATATTTTTGACGGGAGCTCGGCAGGCCCCAAAATTATTTTTGACAGTACCTCAACCGGTGCTGAAAATATTTTAGATGGGGACTCGGCCGGCACCAAAAAATTTTTCGAAGGGAGCTCGGCCGATACAGGAAATATTTTCGACGGGGGCTCGGCCGGTCCCAAAAATATTTTCGACGGCAGCTCGGCCGATGCAGAAAATATTTTCGATGGGAGCTCGACCGGCAAGGAAAACATTTTCGACGGGGCTCAGCCGGCACCGAAAATGTTTTTGACGAGAGCTCGGCCGGCACCGAAAATATTTTCGACAAGGTTCCGGCCGGCACCAAAAATATTTTCGACGGGTGCCCGGCCGGCACCGAAAATATTTTCGACGGTGTCTCAGCCGGCACCGAAAATATTTTTGACGGAGGCTTGGCCGGCGTCCAAAATATTTTCAACAGTACTTCGACCGGTGCTGAAAATATTTTCGACGGAGGCTCGGCCGGCGTCCAAAATATTTTTGAACGGAGCTCGGACGGCGCCGAAAATATTTTCGACAGGGCCCATCCGGCGCGGAAAATATTTTCAACGCAGTCTCGGCCGGCTCCGAAAATATTTTCGACGGGAGCTCGGCCGGCGTCCAAAATATTTTTGACAGTACTTCGACCGGTGCCGAAAATATTTTCGACGGCGGCTCGGCCGGCACCGAAAATATTTTTGATGGAGGATCGCCTGGCACCTCAAATATTTTCGACGGGGGCGCGGCCGGCCCCGAAAATATTTTCGATGGAGTCTCATGCGGCACTGAAAAAATTTTCGAAGTGAGCTCAACCGGCACCAAAAATATTTTCGACAAGGTTCCGGCCGGCACCATAAATATTTTCGACGGGGGCCCGGCCGGCACCGAAAATATTTTCGACGGTGTCTCAGCCGGCACCGAAAATATTTTCGATGGAGGCTCGGCCGGCCCAGAAAATAATTTTGACAGTACCTCGACCGGTGCCGAAAATATTTTCGACGGCGGCTCAGCCGGCACCGAAAATATTTTCGACTGGGACTCGGCCACCGCCGAAAATATTTTCGACGGAGGCTCGGCCAGCACCGAAAATATTTCCGACGGGAGCTCGGCCGGCACTGAAAATATTTTCAACGTTGTCTCTGCGGGCACAGAAAATATTTTCGACAGCGTGTTGGCCGGTGCCAAAAATATTTTTGACGGGGCCTCGGCTGGCACCGAAAATATTTTCGACAATGTTCCGGTCGGCACCGAAAATATTTTCGATGGAGGCTCGGCCGGCACTGAAAATATTTTCGACGGGAGCTCGGCCGGCTCCGAAAATATTTTCGACGGGAGCTCGGCCGGTCCCGAAAATATTTTCGACAGTACCTCGACCGGTGCTGAAAATATTTTCGACGGCCGCTTGGCCGATACAGAAAATATTTTCGACGGGAGCTCGGCCGGTCCCGAAAATATTTTCGACGGGAGCTCGGCCGGCTCCGAAAATATTTTCGACGGGAGCTCGGCCGGTCCCGAAAATATTTTCGACAGTACCTCGACCGGTGCTGAAAATATTTTCGACGGCCGCTTGGCCGATACAGAAAATATTTTCGACTGGAGCTCGGCCGGCTCTGAAAATATTTTTGATGGGAGCTCGGCCGGCACTGAAAATATTTTTGACGGGGCCCACCCGGCGTGGAAAATATTTTCGACGCAGTCTCGGCCGGCTCTGAAAATATTTTCGACCGGAGCTCGGCCGGCCCCGAAAATATTTTCGACGGAGGCTCGGCCAGCACCGAAAATATTTCCAACGGGAGCTCGGCCAGCACTGAAAATATTTTCGAAGTTGTCTCTGCTGGCACAGAAAATATTTTCGACGGCGTGTTGGCCGGTGCCAAAAATGTTTTCGACGAGTGCTTGGCCGGTACCGAAAATATTTTCGACGGGACCTTGAACGGCACCAAAAATATTTTCGACGGAGGCTCGGCCAGCACCGAAAAATTTTTCGACGGGAGCTCGGCCAGCACCGAAAATATTTTCGACTGGGACTCAGCCGCCGCCGAAAATATTTTCAACGAGAGCTCGGCTGGCACCGAAAATATTTTCGACGGGGGCCCGGCCGGCACAGAAAATATTTTCGACGGTGTCTCAGCTGACACAGAAAATATTTTCGACGGCGTCTTGGCCGGTGCCAAAAATATTTTCGCCGGCAGCTCGGCCAGCACCGAAAATATTTTCGACGGGACCTCGAACGGCGCCCGAAATATTTTCGACGGGGTCTCAGCCGGCACCGAAAATATTTTCGACAGGGGCGCGTCCGGCACCGAAAATATTTTTGACGGAGTTTCAGCCGGCGTCCAAAATATTTTTGACGAGAGCTCGGCCGGCACCGAAAAAATTTTCGACTGGGAGTCGACCGCCGCCGAAAATATTTTCGACGGAGGCTCGGCCGGCGCCAAAAATATTTTCAACGGGGGCTCGGCCGGCAACGAAAATATTTTCGATGGGAGCTCGGCCGGCACCGAAAATATTTTCGACGGGAGCTCGGCCAGCTCCGAAAATATTTTCGACGGCAGCTCGGCCGGTACCGAAAATATTTTCGACGGCGTGTTGGCCGGTGCCAAAAATGTTTTCGTCGAGTGCTCGGCCGGTACCGAAAATATTTTCGACGGGACCTCGAACGGCACCAAAAATATTTTCGACAGAGACTCAGCTGGCACCGAAATATTTTTCGAAGGGAGCTCGGCCGATACAGGAAATATTTTCGACGGGGGCTCGGCCGGTCCCAAAAATATTTTCAACGGCAGCTCGGCCGATGCAGAAAATATTTTTGACGGGAGCTCGACCGGCAAGGAAAACATTTTCGACGGGGGCTCAGCCGGCACCAAAAATGTTTTTGACGAGAGCTCGGCCGGCACCGAAAATATTTTCGACAAGGTTCCGGCCGGCACCAAAAATATTTTCGACGGGTGCCCGGCCGGCACCGAAAATATTTTCGACGGTGTCTCAGCCGGCACCGAAAATATTTTTGACGGAGGCTTGGCCGGCGTCCAAAATATTTTCAACAGTACTTCGACCGGTGCTGAAAATATTTTCGACGGAGGCTCGGCCGGCGTCCAAAATATTTTTGAACGGAGCTCGGACGGCGCCGAAAATATTTTCGACAGGGCCCATCCGGCGCGGAAAATATTTTCAACGCAGTCTCGGCCGGCTCCGAAAATATTTTCGACGGGAGCTCGGCCGGCGTCCAAAATATTTTTGACAGTACTTCGACCGGTGCCGAAAATATTTTCGACGGCGGCTCGGCCGGCACCGAAAATATTTTTGATGGAGGATCGCCTGGCACCTCAAATATTTTCGACGGGGGCGCGGCCGGCCCCGAAAATATTTTCGATGGAGTCTCATGCGGCACTGAAAAAATTTTCGAAGTGAGCTCAACCGGCACCAAAAATATTTTCGACAAGGTTCCGGCCGGCACCATAAATATTTTCGACGGGGGCCCGGCCGGCACCGAAAATATTTTCGACGGTGTCTCAGCCGGCACCGAAAATATTTTCGATGGAGGCTCGGCCGGCCCAGAAAATAATTTTGACAGTACCTCGACCGGTGCCGAAAATATTTTCGACGGCGGCTCAGCCGGCACCGAAAATATTTTCGACTGGGACTCGGCCACCGCCGAAAATATTTTCGACGGAGGCTCGGCCAGCACCGAAAATATTTCCGACGGGAGCTCGGCCGGCACTGAAAATATTTTCAACGTTGTCTCTGCGGGCACAGAAAATATTTTCGACAGCGTGTTGGCCGGTGCCAAAAATATTTTTGACGGGGCCTCGGCTGGCACCGAAAATATTTTCGACAATGTTCCGGTCGGCACCGAAAATATTTTCGATGGAGGCTCGGCCGGCACTGAAAATATTTTCGACGGGAGCTCGGCCGGCTCCGAAAATATTTTCGACGGGAGCTCGGCCGGTCCCGAAAATATTTTCGACAGTACCTCGACCGGTGCTGAAAATATTTTCGACGGCCGCTTGGCCGATACAGAAAATATTTTCGACGGGAGCTCGGCCGGTCCCGAAAATATTTTCGACGGGAGCTCGGCCGGCTCCGAAAATATTTTCGACGGGAGCTCGGCCGGTCCCGAAAATATTTTCGACAGTACCTCGACCGGTGCTGAAAATATTTTCGACGGCCGCTTGGCCGATACAGAAAATATTTTCGACTGGAGCTCGGCCGGCTCTGAAAATATTTTTGATGGGAGCTCGGCCGGCACTGAAAATATTTTTGACGGGGCCCACCCGGCGTGGAAAATATTTTCGACGCAGTCTCGGCCGGCTCTGAAAATATTTTCGACCGGAGCTCGGCCGGCCCCGAAAATATTTTCGACGGAGGCTCGGCCAGCACCGAAAATATTTCCAACGGGAGCTCGGCCAGCACTGAAAATATTTTCGAAGTTGTCTCTGCTGGCACAGAAAATATTTTCGACGGCGTGTTGGCCGGTGCCAAAAATGTTTTCGACGAGTGCTTGGCCGGTACCGAAAATATTTTCGACGGGACCTTGAACGGCACCAAAAATATTTTCGACGGAGGCTCGGCCAGCACCGAAAAATTTTTCGACGGGAGCTCGGCCAGCACCGAAAATATTTTCGACTGGGACTCAGCCGCCGCCGAAAATATTTTCAACGAGAGCTCGGCTGGCACCGAAAATATTTTCGACGGGGGCCCGGCCGGCACAGAAAATATTTTCGACGGTGTCTCAGCTGACACAGAAAATATTTTCGACGGCGTCTTGGCCGGTGCCAAAAATATTTTCGCCGGCAGCTCGGCCAGCACCGAAAATATTTTCGACGGGACCTCGAACGGCGCCCGAAATATTTTCGACGGGGTCTCAGCCGGCACCGAAAATATTTTCGACAGGGGCGCGTCCGGCACCGAAAATATTTTTGACGGAGTTTCAGCCGGCGTCCAAAATATTTTTGACGAGAGCTCGGCCGGCACCGAAAAAATTTTCGACTGGGAGTCGACCGCCGCCGAAAATATTTTCGACGGAGGCTCGGCCGGCGCCAAAAATATTTTCAACGGGGGCTCGGCCGGCAACGAAAATATTTTCGATGGGAGCTCGGCCGGCACCGAAAATATTTTCGACGGGAGCTCGGCCAGCTCCGAAAATATTTTCGACGGCAGCTCGGCCGGTACCGAAAATATTTTCGACGGCGTGTTGGCCGGTGCCAAAAATGTTTTCGTCGAGTGCTCGGCCGGTACCGAAAATATTTTCGACGGGACCTCGAACGGCACCAAAAATATTTTCGACAGAGACTCAGCTGGCACCGAAATATTTTTCGAAGGGAGCTCGGCCGATACAGGAAATATTTTCGACGGGGGCTCGGCCGGTCCCAAAAATATTTTCAACGGCAGCTCGGCCGATGCAGAAAATATTTTTGACGGGAGCTCGACCGGCAAGGAAAACATTTTCGACGGGGGCTCAGCCGGCACCAAAAATGTTTTTGACGAGAGCTCGGCCAGCACCGAAAGTATTTTCGACAAGGTTCCGGCCGGCACCGAAAATATTTTCGACGGGTGCCCGGCCGGCACCGAAAATATTTTTGACGGAGGCTCGGCCGGCGTCCAAAATATTTTCGACGGGAGCTTGTCCGGCACTGAAAACATTTTCGATGGAGGCTCAGCTGGCTTCAGAAATATTTTCGATGGGAGCTCGCCCGCCGCCGAAATTATTTTCGATGGGGGCTTGGCTGGCACCGAAAATATTTTAGATGGAGACTCAGCCGGCACCGAAAAATTTTTCGAAGGGAGCTCGGCCGGCACCGAAAAAATTTTTGACTGGGACTCGGCCGCCGCCGAAAATATTTTCGACGGGGAGTCGTCCGGTCCCCAAAATATTTTCGACGGCAGCTGGGCCAATACAGAAAATATTTTCGACGGGAGCTCGGCCGGCTCCGAAAATATTTTCGACGGGAGCTCGACAGGCACCGAAAACATTTTCGACGGGACCTCAGCCGGCACCAAAAATATTTTTGACAAGAGCTTGGCTGGCACTGAAAATATTTTCGACAAGGTTCCAGCCAGCACCGAAAATATTTTCGACGGGGGTCCCATCTGGCGCGGAAAATATTTTTGACAGTGTCTCAGCCGGCACCGAAAATATTTTCGATGGAGGCTCGGCCGGTGTCCAAAATATTTTTGACAAGAGCTCGGATGGCGCCGAAAATATTTTCGACGGAGCCTCAGCCGGCTCCGAAAATATTTTCGATGGGATATCGGCCGGCACCGAAAATATTTTTGACGGTGTGTCAGCTGGCACAGAAAATATATTCGACGGTGTGTTGGCCGGTGCCAAAAATGTTTTCCATGTGTGCGCGGCTGGAACCGAAAATATTTTCGATGGAGGCTCCGTTGGCACCAAAAATATTTTCGACGAGAGCTCGTCCGGCACTGAAAATATTTTCGACAAGTTTCCGGCCAGCACCGAAAATATTTCCGACGGGGGCCCGGCCGGTACCGAAAATATTTTCGACGGTGTCTCAGCCGGCACCGAAAATATTTTTGACGAGAGCTCGAACGGCACTGAAAATAGTTTCGACGGGGGCTCAGCCGGCACCGAAAATATTTTCGGCGGAGTCTCAGCTGGCACCGAAAATATTTTTGACGAGAGCTCGGCCGGCACCGAAAAAATTTTCGACTGGGAGTCGACTGCCGCCAAAAATATTCTCGACGGAGGCTCGGCCGGTGCCAAAAATATTTGCGACGGCGGCTCGGCCAGCACCGAAAATATTTTCGACAATGTTCCGGCCAGTACCGAAAATATTTTCGATGGAGGCTCGGCCGGTACCGAAAATATTTTCGACGGGACCTCGACTGGCAGCGAAAATTTTTTTGACAGGAGCTCGGCAGTCACCGAAAATATTTTCAACGGGACCTCGAAAGGCGCCGAAAATATTTTCGATGGGGGCTCGGCCGGCACCTCAAATACTTTCGACGGGGGCGCGGTCGGCACCTAAAATATTTTCGACTGGGACTCGGGGGCCGCCGAAAATATTTTCGATGGCAGCTTGGCCTGCACCGAAAATATTTTCTACGGGAGCTCGGCCGATACAGAAAATATTTTCGATGGGAGTTCGGCCAGCTCCGAAAATATTTTCTACGGGAGCTCGACTGGCACCGAAAATATTTCCGACGAGAGCTTGGCCCGCACCGAATATATTTTCGACAAGAGTCCGGCCAGCACCGAAAATATTTTAGACGGGGGCCCGGCCGGCACCGAAAATATTTTCAACGGAGTCTCAGCCGACACCGAAAATATTTTCGACGGAGGCTCGGCCGGCGTCCAAAATATTTTCAACGGGAGCTCGGCCGGCACCGGAAATATTTTCGACGGGGGCCCATCAGGTGCGGAAAATATTTTTGACGGGGGCTCGGACGGTCCCAAAAATATTTTCGACGGCATCTCGGATGATACAGAAAATATTTTCAAAGGGAGCTCGACCGGCTCCGAAAATATTTTCGACGGGGGCTCGGCCGGTACCAAAAATATTTTTGACAGGGGCGCAGCAGGCACGGAAAATATTTTCGACGGGGGCTCGGCCGGCACCAAAAATATTTTCGACGGGAACTCGGCGGGCTCTGAAAATATTTTAGATGGGAGCTCGACCGGCACCGAAAACATTCTCGATGGGACCTCAGCCAGCACCAAAAATATTTTCGAAGGGAGCTCGGCCGCCGCCGAAAATATTTTTGACAGGGACTCGGCTGGCATCGAAAATATTTTCGACGGTGTCTCAGCCGGCACCAAAAATATTTTCGACGGAGGCTCGGCCGGCGTCCAAAATATTTTAGATGGCAGCTCGGCCGCCGCCGCAAATATTTTCGACGGGGGCTCGGCCGGTCCCAAAAATATTTTCGACGGCAGCTTGACCAGCATCGAAAACGTTTTCGACGGGACGTCAGCCCGCACCAAAGATATTTTACACGGGGGCCCGGCCGGCACCAAAATTATTTGCTACGAGGATTCGGCCGCCGCCGAAATTATTTTCGACGGGGGCTCAGCCGGCACCGAAAATATTTTCGGCAGTACCTTGACCGGTGCCGAAAATATTTTTGATGGCGGCTCGGCCGGCACCGGAAATATTTTAGACGGGAGCTCGGCCGGCACCGAAAATATTTTTGACGGTGTCTCGGCCTGTGTCCAAAATATTTTCGACAGGAGCTCTGCCAGCCCCGAAAATATTTTCGACGGGGGCCCATCCAGCACCGAAAATATTTTCGACGGGAGCTCGGCCGGCAATGAAAAAATTTTCGAAGCGTTCTTGGCCGGCTCCGAAAATATTTTTGATGGGGGCTCGGCCGGTCCCAAAAATATTTTCGACGGCAGCTCGTCCGATACAGAAAATATTTTCGACAGGAGCTCGGCCGGCTCCGAAAATATTTTCGACGGGAGCTTGACTGGCACCGAAAACGTTTTTGACGGGAGCTCGGCCGGCACCAAAAATATTTTCGACCAGAGCTCGGCCGGCACCAAAACTATTTTTGACGGGAGCTTGACTGGCACCGAAAACGTTTTCGACAGGAGCTCGGCCGGCGTCCAAAATATTTTTGACGGGAGCTCGGACGGTACAGAAAATATTTTCGATGGGGGCCCATCAGGCACCAAAATTATTTTCAACGGGGGCTCTGCCGGCACCGAAAAAATTTTTGACGGTGTCTCGGCCGGCACTGAAAATATTTTCGACGGAGGCTCGGCCGTCGTCCAAAATATTTTCGACGGGATCTCGGACGGCACCGAAAATATTTTCGACGGAGGCTCGGCCGTCGTCCAAAATATTTTCGACGGGATCTCGGACGGCACCGAAAATATTTTCGACGGAGCCTCGGCTGCCGCCGAAAATATTTTCGACGGGAGCTCGGCCGGCCCCGAAAATATTTTCGACGGTGTCTCAGGTGGCAGTGAAAATATTTTCGAAGGGAGCTCGGCCGGCACCGAAAAAATTTTCGACTGGGACTCGGTGGCTGCCGAAAATATTTTCGACGGCAGCTTGACCAATACAGAAAATATTTTCGATGGAAGATCGACCGACTCCGAAAACATTTTTGACGGGACCTCAGCTGGAACCAAAAATATTTTAGATGGGGGCCTGGCCGGCACCAAAAATATTTTCGACTTTGTCTCAGCCGGCACCGAAAATATTTTCGACAGGGGCTCGGCCGGTCCCAAAAATATTTTCGACGGCAGCTCGGCCGATACAGAAAATATTTTTGACAGGAGCTCGGCCAGCTCCGAAAATATTTTTGACGGGAGCTCGACCGGCACTGAAAACATTTTCGATGGGAGCTCGGCCGGCACCAAAAATATTTTCGACAACGTTCCGGCCGGCACCGAAAATATTTTCGACGGTGTCTCAGCCGGCACCGAAAATATTTTCGATGGAGGCTCGGCCGGCATCCAAAATATTTTCGATGGGAGCTCGACCGGCACCGAAAACTTTTTCGACGGGATCTCAGCTGGCACCAAAAATATTTTCGACAACGTTCCGGCCGGCACCGAAAATATTTTAGACGGGAGTCTCGGCCGGCACCAAAAATATTTTCGAAAGTACCTCGACAAGTGTCGAAAATATTTTCGACGGTGGCTCGGCCGGCCCCGAAAATATTTTCGACGGCAGCTCGGCCGATACAGAAAATATTTTCTACTGGAGCTCGGCCGGCTCCAAAAATATTTTCGACATTGTCTCTGCCGGCACCAAAAATATTTTCGATGGAGGCTCGGCCGGTGTCCAAAATATTGTCGATGGGAGCTCAGATGGCGCCGAAAATATTTTCGACGCGATCTTGGCCGGCACCGAAAATATTTTCCACAGAGCCTCGGCCGATCCCCAAAATATTTTCGACTAGAGCTCGGAAGGCACCGAAAATATTTTCGACGGTAGCTCGGCCGGCACCGAAAAAATTTTCGATGGGAGCTCGGACGGCTCCGAAAATATTTTCGATGGAGGCTCGGCTGGTACTGAAAATATTTTCGAAGGCAGCTCGGCCGATACAGAAACTATTTTCGACGGAGGCTTGGCCGCCGCCAAAAATATTTTCGACACGGGCTCGGCTGGCACCGAAAATATTTTTGACGGGGGATCGACCGGCACCGAGAATATTTTCGACGGGGGCGTGGCCGTAACTGAAATTATTTTCTACGGGGGTCAGCCAGCACCGAAAATATTTTCGACGGGGGCTCAGCCGGCACCGAAAATATTTTCGACGGGGGCTTGGCCAGCACAGAAAAGAATTTCGAACTGCACTCATCAGGCACCTAAAGTATTTTCGAGGGGAGCTCGGTTGGAACCAAAAGAAATTTCGACGGGGGCTCGGCAAGCACCGGAAAATATTTCGACGGGTGCTCAGCCGGCACCGAAAATATTTTCGACGGGGTTCGGCCGGCACCTAAAGTATTTTCGACAGGGGCTCGGCGGAACGAAAAATATTTTCAACGGGGGCTCGGCCAGAACCGAAAATATTTTCGATGGGGGCTCGGCTGGCACAGAATAAATTTTCAACCAGGTCACAGCCGGGGACGAAAATATTTTTGATGGGCTTTCGGCCGGCGCCGAAAATATTTTCCGAAGGGGGCTCGGCTGGCACTGAAAAAAAATTTGACTTGGGCTCAGCCGGCACCTAAAATATTTTCGACGGGATCTCTGTCAGCACCGAAAAAAATTTCTAACGGGGCTCCGCCGGCACCGAAAATATTTATGGCAGGAGTTCGGCCGGCACCGAAAATATATTCGACGGGGGCTCAGCCAGCACCGAAAAAAATTTTGATGGGTTCTCGATCGGCACCTAAAATATTTTTGAAGAGGCTCAGCCGACACTGAAAAAAATTTCGATGGTGGCTCAGCTGGCACCGAAAATATTTTCGACTGGAGCTCGGCTGGTACTGAAAATATTTTCGAAGGGGGCTTGGCCAGCACCGAAAAAAATTTCAAACGGGCTTGGCCGGCACCTAAAATATTTTTGATGGGTGTTCGGCCAGCGCCGAAAATATTTTCGACAGGGGCTTGGCTGGCAGCGAAAATATTTTCGATGGGGGCTTGGCTGGCACTGAAAATTTTTCGAAGGGGCTCGTCCGGCACCAAAAAAATTTTCGATGGGGGCTGGTCCGGAACTGAAAATATTTTACAGGGGTTGGCCGGCTCCGAAATATATTTTCAACGGGGGCTCGGCTGGCGCCGAAAATATTTTCAAAGGTTGCTCTGCCGGCACCAAAAAAAATTTCAACGGGGGCTTGGTTGGCACCGAAAAATATTTCTCAGTGGACTCAGCCGGCACCTAAAATATTTTCGACGGGAGCTCGGCCGGCACCGGAAATATTTTCAATGGGGGCTCGGCTGGCACTGAAAATATTTTCGAAGAGGCTCAGCCGGCAATGAAAAAAATTTCAATGGGGGCTTGGCAGGCACAGAAAATATTTTCGACGTGGGCTCGGCCGGCACCGAAAAAAATTTCCACGGGGGCTCGGCTGGCACGGAAAATATTTTCGTAGGAGGCTCAGCCGGCACCGAAAAAAATTTCGACAGGGGCTCGGCTGGCACCGAAAATATTTTAGACGGGGACTTGGCCGGCACCGAAAATATTTTCGACGGGGACTCGTCCGGCGCTGAAAATATTTTCGATGGGGACTCAGCTGGCACCTAAAATATTTTCGATGGGGGCTCGGTCAGCACCGAAAATATTTTCGACGGGGGCTCTGCTGGCGCCGAAAATATTTTCGACGGCAGCTCGACCTGTCCTAAAAATATTTTCGACGGCAGCTCGGCCGGTCCCAATGATATTTTCGACTGGAGCTCTGCCGGCACCGAAAAAAATTTTGAAGGGGGCTTGGCCGTCACCAAAAGAAATTTCTAACGGGGCTCAGCCGGCACCTAAAGTATTTTAGACGTGGTCTCAGCTGGCAACGAAAATATTACGGAATGGGGCTTGGCCGGCACCGAAAAAATTTCGATGGCGGCTCGGCCGGCACCTAAAATATTTCCGACGGGAGCTCGGTCAGCACCGAAAAAAATTTCGATCGGGACTCAGCCGGCACCTAAAATATTTTCGACGGGAGCTCGTCCGGCACCGGAAATATTTTCCATTGGGGCTCAGCCCGCGATGAAAATCTTTTCAAAGAGCCTCGGCCGGCACCGCAAAAAATTTCGATGGGGGTTCGGCTGGCACAGAAAATATTTTCGACATGGCTTTGGCCGGCACCAAAAAAAATTTCGATGTGTGCTCGACCGGCAGATAAAATATTTTCGACGCGGGCTCAGCCGGCAACGAAAAAAATTTCCATGGGGGCTCGGCTGGCATGGAAAATATTTTCGTAGGAGGCTCAGCTGGCACCGAAAAAAATTTTGAACGGGGCTTGGACAGCACCGAAAATATTTTCAACGGGGCCTCGGCCCACACTGAAAAAAATTTCGAATGCAGGCGGCCTGTCCCAAAAATATTTTCGACGTGAATTCAGCCGCTACTGAAAATATTTTCTACGGGTGCTTGACCGGCACCGAAAAAAATTTTGACGGGGCCTCGGCCGACACCAAAAATATTTTCGTCAGCAGCTCGACCAGTATCAAAATTATTTTCAACAGGAGCTCGGCTGGCACCGAAAATATTTTTGACGGGGGCTCGGCCATTGCGGAAAATATTTTCGACTGCAGTTCGGCCTGTCCCAAAAATATTTTCGACTGCAGCTCGGACGGTCCCAAAAATATTTTCGACGGGGGCTTGGCCGGAACCGAAAAAAATTTCAATGGGTTCTCGGCCGTCACCTAAAATATTTTTGATGGGACCTCAGGCGGCACTGAAAATATTTTCGAAGACGCTCCGCCGACACCAAAAAAAATTTTGATGTGGGCTCGGCAGGCACCTAAAATATTTTTGACGGGGACTCGGCCGGCACAGAAAATATTTTCGACGGGGGTTCTGCTGGCTCCGAAAATATTTTCAATGGGGGCTCGGCTGGCAGCGAGAATATTTTTCATGGGGGCTTGGCCAGCACCTAAATTATTTTCGACGGGAGCTCGGTCGGCATCGAAAAAAGTTTCGGCAGGGGATCGGCTGGTGCCGAAAATATTTTCAGAGGGGGCTCGGCCGGCACTGAAAAAAATTTCAACGGGGGCTCGGCAGGAACCAAAAATATTTTTGATGGGGGCTCGGCCGTCACCAAAAGAAATTTCGACGGGGGCTCAGCCTGCAATGAAAATATTTTCGATGGGGGCTCAGCCGAAATAGAAAATATTTTCTAAGGGGGCTCTGCTGGCACCGAAAATATTTTCGAAGGGGGCTCGGCCGTAACCGAAAATTTTTTCGACATGTTCTCGGCGGCACCAAAAATATTTTCGATGGGGGCTCGGCCTGCAACGAATATATTTTCGACTTGGGCTTGTCTGGCACCTAAAATATTTTCTACAGAAGCTCGGTCGGCACCGAAAAATATTTCAAACGGGGCTCGGCAGGCACCTCATATATTTTCGACGTGATCTCGACTGGCACCAAAAATATTTTCGAAAGGGGCTCGGCCGACACCGAAAAAAATTTTGACGTCGGCTCGGCTGGCACCTAAAATATTTTCTACGGGGTCATTGGCGGTGCCGAAAATATTTTCGACGGGAGATCGGATGGCACCGAAAAAATTTTCAATGGGGACTCGGCAGGCACCTAAAATATTTTAGACGGGCATTCGGCCGGCACCGAAAATATTTTTGACGGAGGCTTGGCCGGTCCCAAAAATATTTTTGACGGCAGCTCGGCCGGTCCCAAAAATATTTTCGACGTGAGCTCGGCCGGCACCGAAAATATTTTCGACATGAGCTCGGCCGGCACCGAAAATATTTTTGACGTGAGCTCGGCCGGCACCAAAAATATTTTTGATGGGGGCTCAGCCGGCACTGAAAATATTTTCGATGGGGGCTCGGCCGGCGCTGAAAATATTTTTGACGGGGGCTCGGCTGGCGCCAAAAATATTTTCGAAGCGGGTTCGGCTGGCACCGAAAAAAATTTTGACGGGGGCTCTGCCGGCAACAAAAATATTATCGACAGGGGCTCGGCCGGCACCAAAAATATTTTCAAAGGTGTCTCGGCCGGCACCGAAAAAGATTCTAGCAGGGGATCATCTGGCAATGAAAATATTTTCGAAGTGGGCTCGGCCGGAACCTAAAATATTTTCGACGGGGGCTCAGCTGGAACCGAAAATATTTTCGAGGGGGTCTCGGTCGGCACAGAAAATATTTTCGTCGGGAGTTTGGCCGGCGCCGAAAATATTTTTGAAGGCGGCTCGGCCGGCAATGAAAAAAATTGTGACGTGGGCTTGGCTGGCACAGAAAATATTTTCAACTGGGGCTCGGCCGCCCGTCGAAAATATTTTCGGTGCCGGCCGAGCTTCCGTCGAAAATATTTCAGGTGCAGGCAGAGCCCAAGTCGAAATTTTTTTCGGTGCCGGTCGTGCCCTCTTCAGAAATATTTTCGGTGCTTGCCGAGCCCCCTCCGAAAATATTTTCGGCGCCGTTCGAGACCCCGTTGAAAATATTTTCTGTTCTGGCCGAGCCCTCGTCGAAAATATTTTCGGCGCCTGCCGAGCCCTCGTCGAAAATATTTTCGGTGCTGACGGAGCTCCTGTCGAATATATTTTAGGTGCCGGCTGAGCCCAAGTCGAAATTTCTTACAGTGCTGGCTGAGCCCCCTTCGGAAATATTTTCGGTGCTGGCCGAGCGCCTGTCAAAAATATTTTTGGTGCCGGACGAGCCCCCGTCAAAAATATTTTCGGTTCCTGCCGAGCTCCTGTCAAAAATATTTTAGGTGCCTGCTGAGCCCATTTCAAATTTTTTTTCGGTGCCGGCCGAGCCCCCGTTGAAAATATTTTCTATGCCGGCCGAGCCCCCGTCGAATTTATTTTCGGTGCCGGCTGAGCCCCCGTCGTATATATTTTCGGTTCCTGCCAAGCCACCGTCAAAATTATTTTCTATGCCGGCCGAGCCCCTGTCGAAAATATTTTCGGTGCCGACCGAGCCCCTGTTGAAAATATTTTTCACGCCGGCCGAACCCCCATCGAAAATATTTTCAGTGCCGGACGAGCCCCCGTCAAAAATATTTTCGGTTCCTGCCGAGCTCCTGTCAAAAATATTATAGGTGCCTGCCGAGCCCATTTCGAATTTTTTTTTGGTGCCGACCGAGCCCCCTTCGAAAATTTTTTTGGTGCCGGCCGAGCCCCCGTTGAAAATATTTTCTATGCCGGCTGAGCCCCCGTCGAATTTATTTTCGGTGCCGGCCAAGCCCCCGTCGTATATATTTTCGGTTCCTGCCAAGGCACCGTCGAAATTATTTTCTATGTCGGCCGAGCTCCTGTCGAAAATAATTTTGGGACCGGCCGAGATGTGTCAAAACTGTTTTTTGACTGTCCGAGCCCCCTTCGAAAATATTTTCGGTGTGGCCCAGCCCCCTTCAAAAATATTTTAGGTGCCGGCTGAGCCCCCGTCGATAATATTTTCGATGCCAGCCGAGCCCCCGTCGAAAATATTTTCGGCACCAGCCAAGCCCCAGTCGAAATTTTTTCCAGTGCCGGCTGAGCCACCATCAAAAACATTTTCTGCGCCTGCTGATCCCCTGTCGAAATTTTTTTTGGTGCCGGCCGAGTCCCCCTCGAAAATATTTTCGGTGCCGACTGAACTCCCGTCGAAAATATTTTAGGTGCCGGCCGAGCCCAAGTCGAAAATATTTTCGGTGGCGGCCGAGCCCGCTTCGAATATATTTTAGGTTCCTGCCGAGCTCCCGTCGAAAATATATTCTATGCTGGCCAAGCCCCCGTTGAAAATATTTTCGGCGCTGCCGAGACCCCATCGAAAATTTTTCCGTGCCGGCTGAGCCCCCGTGAAAAATATTTTCAGCGCCGGCCAAGGCCCCGTCAAAAATATCTTCGGTTCCGGCCGAGCTTTCATCGAAAATATTTTCGGCGCTGGCCGAGCCCCCGTCGAAAATATTTTCGGTGGCGGCCGAGTCCCCATCGAAAATAGTTTCGGTGCCGGCCGAGGTCCTGTTGAAAATATTTTTGGGACCTACCGAGCTCCCGGCGAAAATGTTTTTTGACCGGCCGAGTCCCTGTCGAAAATATTTTTGACGCCGGCTGAGCCCCCGTCAAAATTTGTTTCGTTGCCGGCCGAGTCCCCTTAGAAAATATTTGAGGTGCCGGCCAAGCCCCGTTCCAAATTTTTTTCGGTGCCAGCCGAGCCCCCGTTGAAATTTTTTTCAGTGCCGGCCGAGCCCCCGTCGAAAGTACTTTCGGTGCCGGCCAAGCCCCCGTCGAAAATATTTTCGGTGCTGGCCGAGCCCCCGTTGAAAATATTTTCGGTGTCATCCGAGCCCCCGTCGAAAGTATTTTCGGTGCCGACCGAAATCCCGTCGAAAATGTTTTCTATGCCAGCTGAGCCCCCGTTGAAAACATTATCGGTGCTGGCACAGCCCCTGTCGAAAATATTTTCTATGCCAGCCGAGCCCCCGTTGAAAATATTATCGGTGCCGAACGAGCCCCTGTCGAAAATATTTTCGGTGCCGGTAGAGTCCCTGTCGAAAATATTTTCAGTGCCAGCCGAGCCCCCGTCGAAAATATTTTCGGCGCGGCTGAGACCACGTTCAAAAATTTTTGGGTGCTGGCTGAGCCCCCGTGAAAAATATTTTCAGCGCTGGCTGAGGCCCCGTCAAAAATATTTTCGGTGGCGGCCGAGTTCCCGTCTAAAGTATTTTCGGTGCCGAGCGAACTCCCATCGAAAATATTTTAGGTGCCGGCAGAGCCGAATTCGAAATTTTTTACGGTGCCGGCCGAGCCCCCATCGAAAATATTTTCTATGCCGGCCGAGCCCCCATCGAAAATATTATCGGTGCCGGCAGAGCCCCCGTCGAAAATTTTTTTGGTGCTTGCCGAGCCCCCGTCGAAAATATTTTCGGTGCCACCGAGACCCCGCTGAAAATATTTTTGGTGCCGCCGAGACCCCGTCAAAAATATTTTCGGCGCCGGAAGAGCCTCCTTCGAAAATATGTTCGGTGCCGGCCGAGCCCCCATCGAAAATATTTTCGGTGCCGGCAGAGCCCCTGTCGAAAATATTTTCTATCCCGGCCGAGCCGCTGTCAAAAATATTATCGGTGCCGGCAGAGCCCCCGTCGAAAATATTTTCAGCGCGGGCGAGACCACATTCAAAAATTTTTCTGTGCCGGCCGAGCTCCCATGAAAAATATTTTCAGCGCCGGCTGAGGCCCCGTCAAAAATATTTTCGGTTCCGGCCAAGCCCCTGTCGAAAATATTTTTGGGACCGGCTGAGATGCCCTCGAAAAAATTTTTGGGACCGCCCAAGCCTCCGTCGAAAATATTTTTGGTGCCATCCAAGCTCCCGTTGAAAATATTTTCGGCGCCGGCCGAGATCCCATCGAAAATATTTTCAGTACCAGCCAAGCTATCGTGAAAAATATGTTTGGGACCGGCCGACCTGCCGTCGAAAATACTTTTGGGATCGGCCAAGCCTCCGTCGAAAATATTTTCGGTGCTGGTCGAGCCCCTTTCGAAAATATTTTTGGTGCTTGACCAACCCCCATTGAAATTTTTTTCGGTGCGGTCTGAGACCCCTTCGGAAATATTTTTGGTGCCAGCCGAGCCCCCATCGAAAATATTTTTTGACCGCCTGAGCCCGCGTTCGAAATTTATTTCGGTGCCGGCCGAGCCCCCTTTGGAAACATTTTCGGTGCCGACCAAGCTCCCGTTGAAAATATATTAGGTGCTGTCTGAGCCCAAACTGAAATGTTTTCGGTGCCGTCCGGGCCCCTTCAGAAGTATTTTCGGTGCCAGCCGAGCCCAAGTTGAAAATATTTTAGGTGCCGGATGAGCCCCCGTCGAAAATATTTTCAGTGCCTGCTGAGCCCCCTTCGAAAATGTTTTCGGTGCCGGCCGAGCCCCCATCGAAAATATTTTTGGCACCGGCCAAGCCCCCTTCGAAAATATTTTTGGTGCCAGCTGAGCCCCCATCAAAAATATTTTCAATACCGACCAAGCTCCTGTCGAAAAGATTTTCGGTGCCAGCCAACGCCCCATCAAAAATATTTTTGGTGCCGGCCGAGCCCCCGTCGAAAATATTTTCGGTGCCGGCCGAGCCCCAGTCGAAAATATTTTCGGTGCCTGCTGAGCCCCCTTCGAAAATATTTTTGGTGCTGGCCAAACGCCTGTAGAAATTATTTTAGGTGCTGGCCGCACCCCCGTTGAAAATATTTTCCTCGCCGGCCGAGCCCCCGTCGAAAATATTTTCGGTTCCTGACGAGACCCCGTTGAAAATATTTTCTATGCCGGTCAAGCCCCCGTCGAAAATGTTTTCGGTGCTGGCTGAGCCACCATCGAAAGTATTTTCGGTGCTGGCCAAGCTCCCATCGAAATTTTTTTTGGTGCCGAGCGAGCTCCCTTCGGAAATATTTTCCGTGCTGACCAAGATCCCGTCGAAAGTATTTTATGTGCCGGCCAAGCACAAGTCGAAATTTTTTTTGGTGCCGGCCGAGACCCCGTCGAAAATATTTTCGGTGCCGGACGAGCCCCCATCGAAAATATTTTTGGTGCCGGCCGAGCACAAGTCGAAATTTTTTTCGGTGCCGGCTGAGACCCCTTCGAAAATATTTTTGGTGCCGGCCGAGACCCCGTCGAAAATATTTTCGGTGCCGGACGAGCCCCCATCGAAAATATTTTTGGCACCGGCCGAACCCCCATCGAAAATACTTTCGTCGCCGGCCGAGCCCCCTTCGAAAATATTTTAGCTTCCTGCCGAGACCCCGCCGAAAATATTTTCAGCACCCGCAGAGCCCCTGTTGAAAATATTTTTGGGACCTACCGAGCTCCCGTCGAAAATATTTTCGCTGCCGGCCGAGGTCCCATCGAAAATATTTTTGGGACCTACGGAGCTCCTGTCAAAAATATTTTTGCTGCCAGCCGAGCCCCCGTCAAAAATGTTTTTTGACTGGCTGAGCCCGCGTTCGAAATTTATTTCGGTGCCGGCTGAGCCCCCTTTGGAAATATTTTTGGTGCCATCCAAGCTCCCGTCGAAAATATTTTCGGCGCTGGCCGAGATCCCATCAAAAATATTTTCAGTACCAGCCAAGCTGTTGTCGAAAATATGTTTGGGACCGGCCGACCTGCCGTTGAAAATTTTTTTGGGATCGGCCGAGCCTCCGTCGAAAATGTTTTCGGTGCCGGCTGAGACACCGTCGAAAATATTTTCGGTGCCGGACAGGCCCCCATCGAAAATATTTTCGGTGCCAGCCGGAACCTTGTCGAAAATATTTTTGGTGCCGGCCAAGCTCTCGTCAAAAATATTTTTGGTGCCGGCTGAGCTCCCGTCGAAACTATTTTCGGTGCCGTCCGAGCCCCCTTTGGAAATATTTTCGGTGCCAGCCAAGCCCCTGTCAAAAATATTTTTGGCGCCGGCCGAGCCCCCTTCGAAAATATTTTAGGTTCCTGCCGAGACCCCGCCGAAAATATTTTCTATGCCAGCCGAGCCCCCGTTGAAAATATTTTAGGTGCCGGACGAGCCCCCTTCGAAAATATTTTCGTTGCCGGCTGAGCCCCCGTCAAAATTTTTTTCGGTGCCGAGCGAGCTCCCGTCGGAAATATTTTAGGTGCCGACCAAGCCCCCATCGAAAATATTTTTGGTGCCGGCCGAGCCCCCATCGAAAATATTTTTGGCGCCGGTCGAGCTCCCATCCAAAATATTTTCTGTACCGGCTGAGCTACCGTCGAAAATATTTTTTGGGACTGGCCGAGATGCCCTCGAAAATATATTTGGGACCGGCCAAGCCTCCGTCGAAAGTATTTTAGGTGCCAGCCAAGCTCCTGTCGAAAATATTTTTGGTTCCTGCCAAGCCCCCACCAAAAATATTTTCGGTGCCGGCCGAGCCTCCTTCAAAACTATGTTCGGTGCCAGCCGAGCCACCTTCGAAAATATTTTTGGTGCTGGCCGAGCACCCTTCGGAAATATTTTCGGTGCTGGCCGAGCCCCCTTCGAAAATATGTTCGTCGCCCGCCGAGCCCCTGTCGAAAATATTTTTGGGACCTAACGAGCTCCCGTCTAAAATATTTTCGATGCCGACCGAGGCCCCGTCGAAAATATTTTTGGGACCTACAGAGCTCCTGTCAAAAATATTTTCGATGCCAGCTGAGCCCCTGTCGAAAATACTTTTTGACCGGCTGAGCCCGTGTCCGAAATTTTTTTTGGTGCAGGCCGAGCCCCCTTCGGAAATATTTTCAGTGTCGGACGAGCCCCCTCAAAAATATTTTCAGTGCCTGCTGAGCCCCCGTTGAAATTTTTTTCGGTGCCGACCGAGCTCCCGTCGAAATTATTTTCGGTGCCGGCCAAGACCCCTCGAAAGTGTTCTCGGCGCCGGTCGAGCCCCTGTAGAAAATATTTCTGGTTCCTGCCGAGCCCCCACCAAAAATATTTTCGGTGCTGGCCGAGCTCCCTTCAAAACTATGTTCGGTGCCGGCCGAGCCACCATCGAAAATATTTTCGGTGCCGGCCAAGCACCCTTTGGAAATATTTTCGGTGCTGGCCGAGCCCCCTTCGAAAATATGTTCGGTGCCGGACGAGCCCCCATCGAAAATATTTTTGGCGCCGGACAAGCACCCATCGAAAATATTTTCGGCGCCGGGGTCGAGCCCCCATCGAAAATATTTTCAGTGCCGGCCGAGCCGCCATCGAAAATATTTTCGGTACCGGCTGAGCTACCGTCGAAAATATTTTTGGGACCGGCCGAGATGCCCTCGAAAATATTTTTGGGACCGGCCAAGCCTCCGTCAAAAATATTTTTGGTGCCAGCCAAACCCCCTTCGAAAATATTTTAGGTGCCGTCCGGGCCCCTTCAGAAGTACTTTCGGTGCCGGCTGAGCCCCCGTTGAAAATATTTTCGGTGCCAGCTGAGCCAGTGTCGAAAGTATTTTCGGTGCCGGCCAAGCTCCCGTTGAAATTTTTTTTGGTGCCGGCTGAGCCCCCTTCGGAAATATTTTTGGCGGTGGCCGAGCCCCTTTCGAAAATATTTTCAGTGTCAACCGAGCCCCCATAGGAAATATTTTCAGTGCCGACCGAGCCCCCGTTGAAAATATTTTCGGTGCCGCCGAGACCCCGTTGAAAAAATTGTCGGTTCCGGCCGAGCCCCCTTTGAAAATATTTTCGGCACCGGCCGAGCCCCTGTTGAAAATATTTTCGGTTCCTGCCGAGCCCCAGTCGAAAGATTTTTCGCTGCCAGCCAAGCCCCCTTTGAAAATATTTTTGGTGCTGGCCGAGAGCCCATCAAAAATATTTTCGGTGCCGGCCGAGCCCCCATCGAAAATTTTTTAGGTGCCGGCCGAGCCCCCTTTGAAAATGTTTTCGGTACCGGCTGAGCCCCCGTTGAAAATTTTTTAGGTGCCGGCCGAGCCCCCTTTGAAAATGTTTTCGGTGCTGGCTGAGCCCCCGTTGAAAATATTTTCGGTGCCGCCGAGACCCCATTGAAAAAATTTTCGGTTCCAGCCGAGACCCCTTCGAAAATATTTTCGGCACCGGCCGAGCCCCCATCGAAAATATTTTCGGTTCCTGCTGAGCCCCAGTAGAAAGATTATTCGGTGCCGGCTGAGCCCCCTTTGAAAATGTTTTCGGTGCCGGCCCATCCCCATCGAAAATATTTTCGATGCCGGCTGACATCCCGTCGAAAATATTTTCGGCGCCGGCCGAGAGCAGGTCGAAAATATTTTCAATGCCGACCAAGCTCTCGTCGAAAATATTTTCTGTTCCGGCCAAGCTGCCATCGAAAATATTTTCTGTACCAGCTGAGACCCCTTCAAAAATATTTTCGGTTCCTGCCGAGACCCTTTTGAAAATATTTTCTATGCCGGCTGAGCCCCCGTCGAAAATGTTTTCGGTGCCGTCTGAGCGACCATTGAAACTATTTTCGGTGCTGGCCAAGCTCCCATCGAAAATATTTTAGGTGCCGGCCGAGCGCAGGTCGAAAATATTTTCGGTGCCGGCCGAGCCCCCGTCGAAAATATTTTCGCTACCGGCCGAGGTCCCGTCGAAAGTATTTTTTGACCGGATGAGCCCGCGTTCGAAATTTTTTTCGGTGCCGGCTAAGCTCCCGTCGAAAATATTTTAGGTGCCGGCCAAGACCCCTCGAAAGTGTTTTCGGCGCCGGTCGAGCCCCTGTAGAAATTATTACTGGTTCCTGCTGAGCCCCCATCAAAAATATTTTCGGTGCCGGCTGAGCACCCTTCAAAACTATGTTCGGTGCCTGCCAAGCCACCTTCGAAAATATTTTTGGTGCCGGCTGAGCACCCTTCGGAAACATTTTTGGTGCCGACCAAGCTCCCGTCGAAAATATTTTAGGTGCTGTCCGAGCCCAAATCGAAATTTTTTCGGTGCTGTCCGGGCCCCTTCAGAAGTATTTTCGGTGCCGGCTGAGCCACCGTTGAAAGTATTTTCAGTGCCGGCCAAGCTCCTGTCGAAATTTTTTTCAGTGCCGGCCGAGCCCCCTTCGGAAATATTTTTGGGACTGGCCGAGCTGCCGTTGAAAATATTTTTGTGACCGGGTAAGCCTACGTCGAACATCTTTTTGGTGCCAGCCAAGCTCCCGTCGAAAATATTTTAGGTACTGTCCGAGCCCAATTTGAAATTTTTTTTGGTGCCGGCTGAGTCCCCTTCAGAAATATTTTCGGTGCCGTCCGAGCCCCTGTCGAAAATATTTTCAGTGCCTGCCGAGCCCCCTTCGAAAATATTTTCGGTGCCGGCCGAGCCCAAGTCGAAATTTTTTCGGTGCCGTCCGGGCCCCTTCGGAAGTATTTTCGGTGCCAGCCGAGCTGCCGTTGAAAATATTTTCGGTGCCAGCCGAGGCCCCATCGAAAATATTTTCAGTGCCAGCCGAGGCCCCATCGAAAATATTTTCGGTGCTGTCCGAGCCCAAATCGAAAGTTTTTTGGTGCCGTCCAGGCCCCTTTGGAAGTATTTTCGGTGCCGGCTGAGCCCCCGTCGATAATATTTTCGGTTCCTGCCGAGACCCTGTCGAAAATATTTTCTATGCCGGTCGAGCCCCCGTCGAAAATGTTTTCGGTGCCGGCTGAGCGACCGTCAAAACTATTTTCGGTGCCGGCCAAGCTCCCATCGAAAATATTTTTGCTGTCAGCCGATGTCCCGTCGAAAATATTTTTTGACCGGCTGAGCCCGTGTTCGAAATTTATTTTGGTGCCGGCTGAGCCCCCGTCGAAAATATTTTCGCTGCTGGCTGAGGTCCCATTGAAAATATTTTTTGACCGGCTGAGCCCGCGTTCGAAATCTTTTTCGGTGATGGCCGAGCTCCCGTCGAAAATATTTTAGGTGCCGTCCGAGCCCCTGTCGAAAATATTTTCAGTGCCTGCTGAGCCCCCTTCGAAAATATTTTTGGTGCCGGCTGAGCACCCTTCGGAAACATTTTCGGTGCCGGCTGAGCCACCGTCGAAAGTATTTTCAGTGCCGGCCAAGCTCCCGTCGAAATTTTTTTTGGTGCCGGCCGAGCCCCCTTCGGAAATATTTTTGGCAGTGGCCGAGCCCCCGCTGAAAATATTTTCAGCACCGCCTGAGAGCAGGTCGAAAATATTTTCGGTGCCGGCTGAGGCCACGTCGAAAATATTTTCGGTGCCGGCCGAGCCCCTGTCGAAAATTTTTTCTGTACCAGCCGAGACCCCTTCGAAAATATTTTCGGTTCCTGCTGAGACCCTGTCGAAAATATTTTCTATGCCGGCCAAGCCCCCGTCGAAAATGTTTTCGGTGCCGTCTGAGCGACCGTCGAAACTATTTTCGGTGCTGGCCAAGCTCCCATCGAAAATATTTTAGGTGCCGGCCGAGCGCAGGTAGAAAATATTTTGGCGCCGGCCGAGCCCCCGTCGAAAATACTTTCGGTGCCGGCTGAGAGCAGTTCGAAAATATTTTCGGTGCTGGCCGAGCCCCATTCGGAAATATTTTTGGTGCCGACCAAGATCCCGTCGAAAATATTTTCGGTGCCGACCGAGACCCCGTCGAAAATATTTTCAGTGCCTGCCGAGCCCCCTTCGAAAATATTTTCGGTGCTGGCCGAACCCCCGTCGAAATTTTTTTCGGTGCCAGCCGAGCTCCTGTCGAAAATATTTTATGTGCCGGCCGAGCACAAGTCAAAATTTTTTTCAGTGCTGGCCGAGCCCCCTTCGAAAATATTTTTGGTGCCGGCCGAGCCCCCTTTGAAAATATTTTCAGTGCCGGACGAGCCCCCATCGAAAATATTTTAGGTGTCATCTGAGCCCCCTTTGAAAATGTTTTTGGTGCTGGCCGAGCTCCCGTTGAAAATATTTTCGGTGCCGGCCGATTCCCATCGAAAATATTTTCGATGCCGGCTGACATCCCGTTGAAAATATTTTCGGTGCCAGCCGAGCCCCGTCAAAAATATTTTCGGTGCTGGCCGAGCACCATCGAAAATATTTTCGGTGCCGGCCGAGCCCAAGCCGAAATTTTTTTCGGTGCCAACCGAGCTCCCGTTAAAAATATTTTATGTGCCGGCCGAGCCCAAGTCGAAATTGTTTTCGGTGCAGGCCGAGCCCCCTTCGGAAATATTTTTGGCGGTGGCCGAGCCCCCTTCGAAAATATTTTCTGTGCCAACCGAGCCCCCATAGAAAATATTTTCAGTGCTGACCGAGCCCCCGTCGAAAATATTTTCGGTGCCACCGAGACCCTGTTGAAAAAATTGTCGGTTCCGGACAAGCCCCCGTCGAAAATATTTTCTGTACCAGCCGAGCCCCCGTCGAAAATATTTTCGGTGCCGCCAAGACCCCTTTGAAAAAATTTTCTATGCCGGTCGAGCCCCCGTCGAAAATGTTTTCGGTGCTGGCTGAGCCACCGTTGAAATTATTTTCGGGTCTGGCCGAGACCCTGTCGAAAATATTTTTGGCGACGGCTGATCCCCCGTCGAAATATTTTCGGTGCCTGCCGAGGTCCCGCCGAAAATATTGTTGGGACCGACCGAGCTCCCATCGAAAATATTATTTGACCGGTCGAGCCCCCGTTCGCAATGTTTTTCGGTCCCGGCTGAGGCCCCGTCGAAAATATTTTATGTGCCGACCAATCCCCTGTCGAAATTTTTTGCGGTGCCGGCGGACCCCCCCATTGAAAATATTTTCGTCGCCGGCTGAGCGCCGGTTGAAAATATTTTTGGCGCCGGCCGAACCCCTTTCGAAAATATTTTCAGTGCCGTCCGAGCCCCCGTCGAAATTTTTTTTGGTGCCGGCCGAGCCCACGTCGAAAGTATTTTCGGTGCCGACCAAGATCCTGTCGAAAATATTTTAGATGCCGACCGAGCCCCCGTCGAAAATATTTTCGGTGCCACCGAGACCCCGTTGAAAAAATTGTCGGTTCCAGCCGAGCCCCCTTCGAAAATATTTTTGGCACTGGCCGAGCCCCTGTTGAAAATATTTTCGGTGCCGGCCGAGCCCCTGTTGAAAATATTTTAGGTGTGGTCCGAGACCCGTTCGAAATTTTTTTTGGTGCCGGACGAGCTCTCACCGAAAATAATTTAGGTGCCGGCCAAGCCCCCTTAGAAAATATTTTCGGCACCAACAGAGCTCCCTTTGAAAATATTTTCGGTGCCGGCCGAGCCCTTGCCGAAAATTTTCTCAGTGCCGGCTGAGCCCCAGTCGAAAATGTTTTCACTGCTGGCTGAGCCCCCTTCAGAAATATTTTCGGTGCTGGCCGAGCCCCCGTCAAAAATATTTTCGGCACCGCCTGAGCGCAGGTCGAAAATGTTTTCGGTGCCGGCCGAGTCCCCGTCGAAAATATTTTTGGTTCCGGACGATTCCCTGTCGAAAATATTTTCGGCGCCAAATGAGCCCCCGTGGAAATGCTTTTCGGTCCTGGCCGAGCCCCCGTAGAATATAATTTCAGCGCCAGCCGATCCCCCGTCAAAAATATTTTCAGTGCTGGCCGAGATCCCGTCAAAAATAATTTAGGTGCCTGCCGAGCCCCGTTCGAAATTTTTTTCGGTGCCGGCTGACCCCGCGTCGAAAATATTTTCGGCACCAGCCGAGCCCCCGTCGAAAATATTTTCGGCACCGGCCGAGCCCCCGTTGAAAAAATTTTCGGTTCCAACCGAGCTCCCATCTAAAATATTTTAGCTGCTGGCTGAGCCCCCATTGAAATTTATTTTGGTGCCAGCCGAGTCCCCCTCAAAAATATTTTTGGCGCTGGCAGAGCCCCAGTCGTAATTTTTTACGGTGCCGGACGAGCACCCGTCAAAACTATTTTCGGTTCCGGCCGAGCCCGCGTCGAAAATATTTTTGGCGCCGCCTGAGCCCCCGTCAAAAATATTTTAGGCGCTGCCCGAGCCCCCGTTGAAAATATTTTTGGCGCCGGCCGAGCCCCCGCCGAAAATTTTTTCGATACCGGATGAGCTCCTGTTGAAAATTTTTTTCTGGTGCCGGTCAAGCCCCCGTCGAAAATATTTTCGGTGCCGGCCGAGCCGCCGTCGAAATTTTTTTCAGTGCTGGATGTGCCCAAGTCGAAAATTCTTTAGGTGCCAACCGAGCCCTGTTCAAAATTTTTTTCGGTGCTGGCCGAACCCCCGTCAAAAATATTTTAGGTGCCTGCCGAGCCCCGTTCAAAAATATTTTTGGTGCCGTCCGAGCCCACAACGAAAATATTTTTGGTGCTGGCTGAGCTCCTGTCGAAAATATTTTTGGTGCTGACCGAGCCCACTTCGAAAATATTTTTCGTGCCGGCCGAGCTCCCGTCGAAAATATTTTAGGTGCCAGACGAACCCCCATCGAAATTTCTTTCGGTGCCAGCCGAGCCCCCGTTGAAAATATTTTCAGTTCCAACCAAGCCCCCTTCGAAAATATTTTCAGCGCCAGCCAAGCCCCCGTCTAAAATATTTTCGATGCCGACTGAGGCCCCGTCGAAAATATTTTCGGTGCCCGCCGAGCCCACGTCGAAATTTTTTCAGTGCTGGCCGAGCCCCCATCGAAAATATTTTCAGTGCCGGCCGAACCCGTGTCATAATTTTTTTCGGTGCTGGACGATCCCCCGTCAAAAATATTTTCTGTGCTGGCCGGCCCCAACGAAAATATTTTCAGCACCGGTAGAGCCCCCTTCGAAAATATTTTGGTGCTGGACGAGCCCCTGTCGGAAATATTTTCGGTACCTGCCAAGCTCCAATCGAAAATATTTTTGGCGCCGGCCGAGACCACCTTGAAAATATTTTCGGTTCCGGCCGAGCCCCCTTTGACAATATTTTCGGAGCTGGCCGTGCCCCCGTCGAAAATATTTTCGGCCCCGGATAAGCCCCAGTCAAAAATACTTTCAGCGCCGGCTGAGCCCCCTTGGAAAATATTTTCGCTGCCGGCCGAGGTCCCGTTGTAAATATTTTAGGTGCCGGCCAAGCCCCGTTAGAAATTCTTTTCGGTGCCGGCCAAGCACGGCACTGAAAAAAATTCCTAACGGGGCTCGGCAGGCACCTAAAATATTTTCGACGGGAGTTCAGCCTGCACAGAAAATATTTTCAACGGGGGGCTCGGCTGGCGCCGAAAATATATTCGAAGGGAGCTGGGCCAGCAGTGAAAAAAATTTCGAACGGGGATAGGCCAGAACAGAAAAGAATTTTGATGGGGGCTTGGCCGGCACCAAAAATATTTTCGATGGGGGCTTGGCGGCACCAAAAATAATTTCAACAGGGGCTCGGCCAGTGCCAAAAATATTTTCGACGGGGGTCGGCGGCACCAAAAATATTTTCGAAGGAGGCTCAGCCAGCACGGAAAAAAATTTCGACGTGGGTTTGGCCGGCACCGAAAATATTTTCAACGGAGGCTCGGTCGGCGCCGAAAATATTTTTGAATGGACCTTGACTGGCAGTGAAAATATTTTCACCAGGGGCTCGGCCAGCGCCGAAAATATTTTCGATGGGGTCTTGGCCAGCACCAAAAATATTTTCGACTGGGGTTCGGCCGGCACCGAAAATATTTCAGAAGGGGGCTTGGCCGGCACCGTAAAAAATTTCGACTTGGGCTCAGCCAGCACCTAAAATATTTTCGACGGGGCTCAGCCAGCACCTAAAATATTTTTGATGGGGGCTCAGCCAACACCGAAAATATTTCCGAAGGGGGCTCGGCCGGTACTGAAAAAAATTTCAACTTTGGCTCGGCCGGCACCGAAAATATTTTTGATGGGGTCTTGGCCGGCACCGTCAATATTTTCGACGGTGGCTCGGCAGGCACCGACAATATTTTCGACGGTGGCTCGGCCGGCACCGAAAATATTTCCGAAGGGGGCTCGGCTGGCACTGAAAAAATTTCGACTTGGGCTTGTCCGGCACTTAAAATATATTCGACGAGGGCTCAGCCGGCTCCGAAGGAAATTTCGACGGGGGCTCGGCCGGCACCGAAAATATTTTCGACGGGGGCTAGGCCGGCACTGAAAATGTTTCCGAAAGGGGCTCGGCCAGCACCGAAAAAATTTGACTTGAGCTTGTCCAGCACTTAAAATATATTCGACGGGGGCTCGGCCGGCTCCGAAGGAAATTTCGACGGGGGCTCGGCCGGCACCGAAAATATTTTCGACGGGGGCTATGCCGGCACCGAAAATGTTTCCGAAAGGGGCTCGGCCAGCACCGAAAAAAATTTGACTTGAGCTTGTCCAGCACCTAATATATTTTCGACGGGGGCTCGTCCGGCACCGAAAAAACTTTCGACAGCGGCACGGCCGGCACCGAAAATATTTTCGACGGGGGCTCGGCCGGTCAAAAAACACTTTCGACGGCAGCTCGGCTGGTCCCAAAATTATTTTTGATGAGGGCTCGGCCGGCACCAAAATTATTTTTGAAGGGGGCTTGGCCAGCATCGAAAAAAATTTCGAACGGGGCTCGTGAGGTACCTAAAATATTTTCGAATGGGGCTCGGCCGGCACCTAAAATATTGTCGACGGTGGCTCGGCCGGCACCTAAAATATTGTCGACAGTGGCTCGGCCGGCACCGAAAATATTTCCGAAGGGGCCTCGGCCGGCACCGTAAAAAATTTCGACTTGGGCTCGGCCAGGACCTAAAATATTTTCGATGGGAGCTCAGTCAGCACCGAAAATATTTTCAACGGCAGCTCGGCCGGTCCTAAAAATATTTTCGATGGCAGCTCGGCCGGACCCCAAAATATTTCCGAAGGGGGCTTGGCCGGCACTGAAAAAAATTTCAAAGGGGGCTCGGCCGGCACCGAAAATATTTTTGACAGGGGCTCCGCCGGCGCCAAAAATATTTTCGATGGGGCCTCGGCCGGTCCCAAAAATATTTTCGACGGCAGCTCTGCTGGCACCGAAAGAAATTTCTCACGGGGCTAGGCAGGCAATTAAAATATTTTAGATGGAACCTCAGCCAGCAGCGAAAACATTTTCGATGGGGGCTTGGCTGGCGCCGAAAAAAATTTCGACGGGGGCTCGACCGGCGCCGAAAATATTTTCGATGGGGGATCGTCCGGCACCAAAAATATTTTCGACGGGGGTTGGCTGGCACCGAAAATATTTTTGATGGGGGCTCGGCCGGCACCAAAAATATTTTCAACGACAGGTTGGCCGACGCCGAAAATATTTTCAATGCGGGCTTGGCCGGCACCGAAAATATTTCCGAAGGTGGCTTGTCCGGCACCGAAAAAATTTCAACAGGGGCTCGGCCGGCATGGGAACTATTTTCGACGGGGGCTCGTCCGTCACCGAAAAAATTTCGAACGGGGTTCAGCCGGCACCTAAAATATTTTCGACATGGGCTCGGTTTGCACTGAAAATATTTTCGACCGGGGCTCGGCCGGCGCCGAAAATATTTTCAATGGGAGCTCGGCCGGCGCCGAAAATATTTTCGACGCGGGCTCAGCCATCACCGAAAATATTTTCGGCAGGGGCTTGGCCGGCACCGAAAATATTTTCGACCAGGGTTTGGCCAGCATCGAAAATATTTTTGTCGAGGGCTCGGCTGGCACCGAAAATATTTTCGAAGGGAGATCGGCCTGTGCCGAAAATATTTTCAAAGGGGGCCTGGCCGGCACAGAAAAAAATTTCTAATGGGGCTCAGCCGGCACCTAAAATATTTTCGACGGGGGCTCGGCCAGCATGTAAAATAATTTCCAGATGGGCTGCACCAGCGCCGAAAATATTTTCGACGGGGGCTTGGCCGGCACCGAAAAAAATTTCGAATGGCTCGGCCGGCACTGAAAAAAATTTCGAATGGCTCGGCCGGCACTGAAAAAAATTTCGAACGGGGCTCAGCCGGCACCTAAAATATTTTCGACGTGGGCTTGGTTTGCACTGAAAATATTTTCGACAGGGGCTCAGCTGGCACCGAAAATACTTTCGACGGGGGCTCGTCTGGCGCTGAAAATATTTTCGATGGGGGCTTGTCCGGCACCGAAAATATTTTCAACCTGGGTTCGGCTGGCGTCAAAAATATTTTCGTCGATGTCTCGGCCGGCACCGAAAATATTTTCGAAGGGAGATCGGCCGGTGCTGAAAATATTTTCGAAGGGGGCCTTGCCGGCACAGAAAAAAATTTCTAACGGGGCTCGGACAGCACCTAAAATATTTTCGACAGGGGCTCGCCAGCGCGGAAAATAATTTCCAGCGGGGCTGCACCAGCACCGAAAATATTTTTGACGGGGGCTCATCTGGCTCCAAAAATATTTTCAACGGGGGCTCGGCTGGCACCAAAAATATTTTCGATAGGGACTTGGCCGGTATCTAAAATATTTTCGACAGGGGCTCGGCCGGAACCGAAAATATTTTCTACGGGGGCTCGGCCGGCACCGAAAAAATTTCGACAGGGGCTCGGCTGGCACCGGATATGTTTTCGACGGGGGCTCGGTTGGCACCGAAAAAAATTTCAAAGGGGGCTCGGCTGGCACCAAAAATATTTTTGATGGTAGCTTGGCCGGCACCGAAAATATTTTCGACAGGGGTTCGGCCAGGACCAAAAAAATTTCGACGCGGGTTCGGCCGGCACCAAAAATTTTTTTGACGGGGGCTCGGCTGGCGCCAAAAATATTTTCAAAGGGGGCTTGGCCGGCACCAAAAATTTATTCAACAGGGGCTCGGCTGGCACCGAAAAAAAATTCGAACCGGGCTCAGACAGCACCTAAAATATTTTCGACGGGGTCTCGGCCGGCACCGAAAATATTTTCAACGGCGGCTCGGTTGGCACCGAAAAAAATTTGAAACCGGGCTCATCAGGCACCTAAAATATTTTTGACGGTAGCTTGGCCAGCACCGAAAATATTTTCGACGGGGGTTCAGACGGCACCAAAAAAAATTTCGATGCGGGTTCGGCCGGCACCAAAAATATTTTCGACAGGGGCTCGCCCAGCACCGAAAAAAATTTCGAACGGGGCTCGGCCAACTCCTAAAATATTTTCGACGGGAGCTCGGCAGGCACCGAAAATATTTTCGACGGGGCTTAGGCCAGCACCGAAAATATTTTCGACTGGGGTTCGGCCGGCGTCGAAAATATTTTCGACGGGGGCTCAGCTGGCACCAAAAATATTTTCGAAGGGAGATCGGTCGGTGCCGAAAATGTTTTCGAACGGGGCCTGGCCAGCACAGAAAAAAACTTCTAAGGGGCTCGACTGGCACCGAAAATATTTTCGACATGGGTTCGGCCGGTGTCGAAAATATTTTCGACGGGGGCTCGGCCGGCACCGAAAATATTTTCGAAGGGAGATCGGTCGGTGCCGAAAATGTTTTCGAACAGGGGATTGTCCAGCACCAAAAATATTTTCAAAAGGGGTCGGCTGGCACTGAAAATTTTTTCGACGGGAGCTCGGCCGGCACCGAAAATATTTTCGACAGGGGCTTGGCCAGCACCGAAAATATTATCAACGGGGGCTCGGCCAGCATCGAAAATATTTTTGACGGGGGCTCGGCCAGCACGGAAAATATTTTCCACAGGGTCTCGGCTAGCCCCGAAAATATTTTCGACGGGGGATCGGCCGGCGCCAAAAAAAATTGCAACGCAAGCTCGGCCGGCACCGAAAACATTTTCGAATGGGGCTTGGCCGGAACGGAAAATTTTTTCGACGGGATCTTGGTGGCGCTGAAAAAATTTTCGACGGGGGCTCGACCAGCGCCGAAAATATTTTCGACGGGCCTCGGATGAAACCGAAAGTATTTTTGATGGGGCCTCGACCGGCGCCAAAAATATTTTCGATGGGGGCTCAGCCGGAACCGCAAATATTTTCGACAGGGGCTCAGCCAGCGCCTAAAATATTTTCAAAGGGGGTTCGGGCGTAAAAGAAAATTTTTTCGATGGGATCTCGGCGGCGCTGAAAAAATTTTCGACGGGGGCTCGGCTGGCACCAAAAATATTTTTGATGGGGGCTCGGCCGGCACTGAAAATATTTTTGATGGGGGCTCGGCAGGAACCAAAAATATTTTCGACGGGGGCTCTGCTGGCACAGAAAATATTTTTGATGGGGGCTTGACAGGAGCCAAAAATATTTTCGACGAGGGTTCGGCAGGCACCGAAAATATTTTCGTCAGTGGCTCGGCCGGCACCGAAAAAAATTTCGATGGGGGCTTGGCCGGTGCTGAAAATATTTTCAACGGGGGTCGGCCGGTCAAAAAACATTTTCGACGGCAGCTTGGCCAGTCCCAAAATATTTTCGACGGGAGCTCAGTCGGCACCGAAAATATTTTCGATGGTGGCTCGGCCGGCACCGAAAATATTTTCGATGGGGGCTTGGCCGGCGCCAAAAATATTTTTGACGGCAGCTCTGCCGTTCCCAAAAATATTTTTGACGGGAGCTCGGCCGGCGCCAAAAATATTTTCAAATGGGGCTCAGCCGACACCGAAAATATTTTCGACGGGGCCTTGGCCGGCTCCAAAAATATTTTCGATGGTGGCTCGGCCGGCAGTGAAAATATTTTCAATGGGGTATCTGCCTGTGCCAAAAATATTTTCCATGGCAGCTGTGCCGTTCCCAAAAATATATTCGACAGGAGCTCGACCGGCACTGAAAATATTTTCGAACAGGGCTTGGACGGAAGCGAAAATATTTTCGACGGGCGTCGGCCGGTCAAAAAACATTTTCGACGGCAGCTCGGCCAGTCCCAAAATATTTTCGACGGGAGCTCAGTCGGCACCGAAAATATTTTCGATGGGGGTTCGGCCGGCGCCGAAAATATTTTCGACGGGGGCTTGGCTGGCGCTGAAAAAAAATTCGACGGGGGCTTGGTCGGCACCGAAAAAAATTTCAAACGTGGCTCGGCAGGTACCTAAAATATTTTCGACATGGGCTTGGCCAGCACCGAAAACATTTTCGACAGGGGCTCGGCCGGCACCGAAAATATTTCTGAACGTGGTTCGGCCGGCACCATAAAAAATTTTGACTTGGGATCAGCTGGCACCGAAAATGTTTTCGATGGGAGCTCGGCCAGCACTGAAAAAAATTTCGACGGGGGCTCGGCTGGCACCGAAAACATTTTCGAGGATGGTTCGACCGGCACTGAAAAAAATTTCCATCTGGGCTCGGCCGGAACCTAAAATATTTTTGATGGGGGCATGGCCGGAGCCGAAAATATTTTGACGGGGCCTCAGCCGGCACCAAAAATATTTTCGATGGGGGCTCGACATGTCCCAAAAATATTTTCAACGGAAGCTCGGCCGGCACCGAAAATATTTTCGAAGGGGGCTCGTCCAGAAGCGAAAAAATTTCGACTGGGGCTCGGACAGCACCAAAAATATTTTCGAAGGGGGATCAGCCAGGTGCAAAAATATTTTCAAATGGGCTCGGGCGGCACCGAAAATATTTTTGAAGGGGGCTCTGCCTGCACAGAATATAATTTTGATGGGGGCTCGGCAGGAACCAAAAATATTTTCGACGAGGGCTCGGACGGCACTGAAAAAAATTTCGATGGGGGCTCGACCGGCGCCGAAAATATTTTCTGCAAGGGCTTGGCTGGCGCCGAAAATATTTTCGTAGGGGGCTCGGCTGGCTCTGAAAATATTTTCGACTGGGGCTCAGCCGGCACCGAAAATATTTTCGACGGGGGCTCAGCCAGCGCCAAAAATATTTTCGACGGGGGCTCGGCCTGTCCAAAAAATATTTTGAATGGCAGATCGGCAGGCACCGAAAATATTTTTGACAGGGGGTCATCCGTCACCGAAAATATTTTTGATGGGGACTTGGCCGGCACTGAAAATATTTTCGACGGAGGCTCGGCCGGCACCGAAAATAATTTCAAAGGGAGGTCGGCCGGCTCCGAAAAAAATTTCAAATGGGGCTTGGCCGTCACCTAAAAAATTTTCGACGGAAGCTCGGCCGGCAACGAAAATATTTTCGACGAGGGCTCGGCCGGCACCGAAAATATTTTCGACGTGGGCTCAGCCGGCACCGAAAATATTTTCCACAGGGGCTCGGCCATTCAAGAAACATTTTCGACGGCAGCTCGGCCGGTCCAAAAAATACTTTCCACTGGAGCTCGGCCAGTACTGAAAAAAATTTTGATGGGGGCGAGGCCGGCACCGAAAATATTTTCGATGGGGACTCGGCCAGTCGCAAAAATATTTTTCACGGGGGCTCGGCCGGTCAAAAAACATTTTCGACGGCAGCTCGGACTGTCCCAAAAATACTTTCAACGGGAGCTTGGCCAGCACCGAAAAAAATTTCGACGGGGGCTCAGCCAGAACAGAAAAAAATTTCTGAAGGCGGCTTGACCGGCAACAAAAAAAATTTTCGAAGGGGGCTAGTCCGGAACTGAAAATATTTTCGACGGGAGCTCGGCCAGCACCGAAAAAAATTTCGAACAGGGCTCGGCCAGCACCGAAAATATTTTCGACGGGAGCTCGGCCGGCACCGAAAATATTTTTGACGGGGGTTCGGCTGGCACCGAAAATATTTTCAACGGGGGCTCGGCCAACACCGAAAAAAATTTCGAACGGGGCTCGTCAGGTACCTAAAATATTTTCGATTGGGGCTCGGCCGGCACCGAAAAATATTTCGAACGGGGGTCGGCTGGCACTGAAAATATTTTCGAAGGGGGCTCAGCCGAAACCGAAAATATTTCCGAAGGGGCCTCGGCCGGCACTGAAAAAATTTCCACTTGGGCTTGTCCGGCACTTAAAATGTATTCGATAGGGGCTCGGCCGGCACCGAAAGAAATTTCCACGGAGGCTTGGCCGGCACCGAAAATATTTTTGACGGGGGCTAGGCCGGCACCGAAAATGTTTCCAAAAGGGGCTCGGCCGGCACCGAAAAAAGTTTTGACTTGGGCTTGTCCGGCACCTAATATATTTTCGACGGGGGCTCGTCCGGCACCGAAAAAACTTTTGACAGGGGCACGGCCGGCACCGAAAATATTTTCGACGGGGGCTCGGCCGGTCAAAAAACACTTTTGACGGCAGCTCGGCCAGTCCCAAAATTATTTTCGACGGGGGCTCGGCAGGCACCGAAAACATTTTCGATGGTGGCTCGGCCGGAACCGAAATTATTTTCGAAGGGGGCTCGGCCGGCACCTAAAATATTTCGATGGGGGTCGGCCGGCACCGAAAATATTTTTCATGGGGGCTTGGCCCGCACCGAAAATATTTTCGACGGTGGCTCGGCCGGCACCAAAAATATTTTCGATGGCAGCTCGGCCGATACAGAAAATATTTTCGACGGGAGTTTGGCCGGCTCCGAAAATATTTTCGAAGGGAGCTCGACCAGCACCGAAAACTTTTTCAACGGGACCTCAGCTGGCACCAAAAATATTTTCAACGGGAGCTCGGCCGGCCCCGAAAATATTTTCAACGGGGGGTCAACCGGCACAGAAAATATTTTTGACGGGGGCTCGGCCAGCACCGAAAATATTTTCGACAAGGACTCGGCCACCGCCGAAAATATTTTCGACGGGGTCTCAGCTGGCACAGGAAGTATTTTCGACGGGGGCCCATCAGGCGCGGAAAATATTTTCGACGGGGACTCGGCAGGCACCGAAAATATTTTCAACAGGGGCTCGGCCGGCACCAAAAATATTTTTGACGGGGGCTCAGCCGGCACTGAAAACGTTTTTGACGGGAGCTCGACCGGCACTGAAAACGTTTTTGACGGTGTCTCAGCCGGCACCGAAAATATTTTCGACGAGAGCTCGGCCGGCACCGAAAATATTTTTGGCAAGGTTCCGGTCGGCACCGAAAATATTTTCGAAGGGGGTTCGGCCGGCACCGAAAATATTTTCGACGGGGGCTCGGCCGGCACCGAAAATATTTTCGAAGTGGGCTTGGCCGGCACCAAAAATATTTTAACTGGGCTCAGCAGGCACCTAAAATAATTTGACGGGAGTTCGGCTGGCACCGAAAATATTTTCGATGGAGTTTCGGCTGGCATAGAAAATATTTTCGATGGGGGCTTGACCGGCACCGAAAATATTTTCAAAGGGGGTCAGCCGGAACCAAAAAAAATTTCGAACGGGGCTCGGCTGGCACCTAGAGTATTTTAGAAGGGGGCTCGGCTGGACCTGAAAATATTTTCGATAGGGGCTCCGCCGGTGCTGAAAATATTTTCGATGGGGGCTCAGGCGGCGCCAAAAAAAATTTCCACTTGGGCTCGGCCAGCACCAAAAATATTGTCAACGGGAGCTCGGCTGGCACCGAAAATAATTTCGATGGAGGCTCGCACGGCATAGAAAATATTTTCAACGCGGGCTCGGCCGGCACTGAAAATATTTTCAACGGGGGCTTGGCCGGTAATGAAAAATTTTGACGCGGAGTCAGCCGGCACCGAAAATATTTTTGATGGGGGCTCGACCGGCGCCGAAAATATTTTCTGCAGGGGCTTGGCTGGCTCTGAAAATATTTTCAACAGGGGCTCGTCTGGCACCGAAAATATTTTTGACGGGGGCTCGGCTGGCGCCGAAAATATTTTCGTAGGGGGCTCGGCTGGCTCTGAAAATATTTTCGACTGGGGCTCAGCCGGCACCGAAAATATTTTCGACGGGGGCTCAGCCAGCGCCAAAAATATTTTCGTAGGGGGCTCGGCCGGCACCGAAAATATTTCCGAAGGGTGCTCGGCCGGCACTGAAAATATTTTCGTAGGGGGCTCGGCCAGCACCGAAAAAAATTTCGACTGGGGCTCGGCCGGCACCGAAAATATTTTCGAAGGGGGCTCAGCAGGCATGGAAAAAATTTTTGAACGAGGCTTGGCCTGCAACTACAATATTTTGGATGTGAGCTCGGCCTGTACCGAAAATATTTTCAACGCAAGCTCGACGGCAACGAAAAAAATTTCGACAGATGCTCGGCCAGCACCGAACATATTTTCAACGGGGGCTCGGCCGGCACTGAAAATATTTTTCAAGTGGGCTCGGCCGGCACCAAAAAAAATTTTAACTGGGCTCGGCAGGCACCTAAAATATTTCTGACGGGAGCTCGGCTGGCACCGAAAATATTTTCAACAGGGGCGCGGCCTGTCCCAAAAAAATTTTTGACGGCAGCTTGGCCGGTCACAAAAAGATTTTCGAGTGCAGCTCGGCCGGCACCGAAAGTATTTTTGACGGGGGCTCGGCCGGCACCGAAAATATTTTCGAAGGGGGCTCAGCTGGCACTGGAAAAATTTTCGACGGGGGCTCGGCCAGCACCAAATATATTTTCAATGGGCACTCGGCCGGCGCCGAAAATATTTTTGACAGGGGCTCAGCCGAAAAAATTTGGAACGGGGCTTGGCCAGCACCTAAAATATTTTCGATGGGAGCTCGGCCCGTACCGAAAATATTTTCGACTGGGGCTCGGCCGGCGCCGAAAATATTTTCGATGGGAGATCAGCTGGAACCAAAAATATTTTCGACGGGGGCTCGGCTGGCACCGAAAAAAATTTCGAACAGGGCTCGGCAGTCAGCTAAAATATTTCTGACGGGAGCTCGCCTGCACCGAAAATATTTTCGTCAGGGGCTCGGCCGGCGCCAAAAATATTTTTCACGGGGTCTCGGCCGGCACTGAAAAAAATTTTGACGGGGGCTCGGCTGGCACCGAAAATCTTTTCAACGGGGCCTCGGCCTGTTCCAAAAATGTTTTTGACGGCAGCTTGGTCGGTCACAAAAACATTTTCGATGGCAGCTCGGCTGGTCACAAAATTATTTTCGACGGGAGCTTGGCTGGCACCAAAAATTTTTTCGACGGGTGCTCGGCCGGCACCGAAAATATGTTCGAAGGGGGCTCGGCCAGCACCGAAAATATTTTCAATGGGGGCTTGGCCAGCACGTAAAATATTTTCGACAGAGGCTCGAGTTGGCACCGAAAAAATTTTCGTCGGGGGCACGACTGGAGCTGAAAATATTTTTGACGGGGCCTCGGCCGGCACCAAAAATATTTTTGATGGGGGCTCGGCCTGTCCCAAAAATATTTTCAACGGCAGCTCAGCCGGTCCCAAAAATATTTCCGACGGGAGCTCGGCCAGCACCGAAAATATTTTCGAAGGGGGCTTAGCCGGAACCGAAAACAATTTCGACGGGGGCACAGCCGGAGCCAAAAATATTTTTGACAGGGCCTCGGCCGGCACCGAAAATAATTTTGACGGTGTCTCAGCCGGCACCGAAAATATTTTCGACGGTGTGTTGGCTGGTCCCGAAAATATTTTTGATTGCAGCTCGGAAGGCACCGAAAACAATTTCGACGGGATCTCGCCCGGTGCCGAAAATATTTTTGATGTGAGCTCGGCCGGCAAGAAAAAATTTTCAAAGGGAGCTCGGCCGGCACCGAAAAAATTTTCGACGAGGACTCGGCCGCAGCCGAAAATATTTTTGAAGGGGGCCCATCAGGCGCGAAAATATTTTCGACGGGGGATCGGCCGGTGCCAAAAGTATTTTCGACGGAGGCTCGGCCGATACAGAAAATTTTTTCGATGGTGTCTCAGCCGGCACCAAAAATATTTTCGACGGGGGCTCAGCCAGTCCCAAAAATATTTTCGACGGGGGTTCGGCCAGCGTCCAAAATATTTTCGACGGGAGCTCGGACGGCGCCGAAAATATTTTCAACGGGGGCCTATCAGGCGCGGAAAATCTTTTCGACAAGGTCCCAGCTGGCACCGAAAATATTTTTGACGGAGTCTCAGCCGGCACCAAAAATATTTTCGACGGGAGCTCGGCCGGTGTCAAAAATATTTTCGACGGCAGCTCGGCCGATACAGAAAATATTTTCAACGGCAGCTCTGCCTATACAGAAAATATTTTCGACTGCAGCTCGGAAGTCACCGAAAACATTTTCGACGGGAGCTCGCCCGGCACCGAAAATATTTTCGAAGGGAGCTCGACCAGCACCGAAAATATTTTCGACAAGGTTCCGGCTGGCACCGAAAATATTTTCGACAAGGTCCCGGCCGGCACCGAAAATATTTTTGACGGTGTCTTGGCCAGCCCCGAAAATATTTTCGACGGAGGCTCGGCCGGCGTCAAAAATATTTTTGACGGCAGCTTGGCCGGCGTCAAAAATATTTTCGACGGCAGCTTGGCCGGTACCGAAAATATTTTCGACGGGAGCTCGGCCGGCCCCGAAAATATTTTCGACAAGGTCCCAGCCGGCACCGCAAATATTTTTGACAGTGTCTCAGCCACACCGAAAATATTTTCGACAGGAGCTCGGCCAGTGTCAAAAATATTTTCGACGGCAGCTCAGCCGATAGAGAAAATATTTTCAGTGGCAGCTTGGCCGATGCAGAAAACATTTTCGACTGCAGCTCTGAAGGCACTGAAAAGAATTTCGATGGGAGCTCGTCCGGCACTGAAAATATTTTTGACGGGAGCTCTGAAAATTTTTTCGACGGGAGCTCGGCGGGCTCCGAAAATATTTTCGACGAGACCTCGGCCGGCACCGGAAATATTTTCGACAAGGTCCCGGCCGTCACCGAAAATATTTTTGATGGTGTCTCAGCCGGCACCGAAAATATTTTCGACGGGAGATCAGCCGGCTCCGAAAATATTTTCAACGGGGGCTCGGCCACCACCGAAAATATATTCGACGGGAGCTCGGCCGGCACCGAAAATATTTTCGATGGCGGCTCGGCCGGTGCCAAAAATATTTTCGACGGAGGCTCGGCCGGCGTTCAAAATATTTTCAATGGGAGCTCGGCCAGTCCCGAAAATATTTTCGACGGGGCCCCATCCGGCACCGAAAATATTTTCGACGGAGGCTCGGCCGGCTTCCAAAATATTTTCGACGGCAGCTCGGCCGATACAGAAAATATTTTCAACGGCAGCTCGGCCGATACAGAAAATATTTTTGACAGTAGTTCGGCCGGCTCCGAAAATATTTTCGAAGGGAGCTCGACCAGCACCGAAAATATTTTCGATGAGAGCTCGGCCGGCACCGAAAACATTTTTGATGGAGACTCAGCCGGCACCGAAAAATTTTTCGAAGTGAGCTTGGCCGGCACCGAAAAAATTTTCAACTGGGACTCAGCTGGCGCCGAAAATATTTTCGACGGAGGCTCGGCCGGCGTGCAAAATATTTTCGACGGGAGCTCAGACGGCACCAAAAATATTTTCGACGGGGTCTTGGCCGGCTCCGAAAATATTTTCGACGGGAGCTCGACCGGCACCAAAAACATTTTCGACGGGACCTCAGCCGGCACCAAAAATATTTTAGATGGGGGCCCGGCCAGCACCGAAAATATTATCAGCGGTGTCTCAGCCGGCACCGAAAATATTTTCGACAGGAGATCGGCCGGCTCCGAAAATATTTTCGACGGGAGTTTGGCTGGCATCAAAATATTTTCGATGAGACCTCGGCCAGCACTGAAAATATTTTCAACAAGTTTCCGGCTGGCACCGAAAATATTTTCGATGGTGTCTCAGCCGGCACCGAAAATATTTTTGACGGAGGCTCGTCCGGTCCCAAAAATATTTTTGGCAGCAGCTCAGCAGATACAGAAAATATTTTCGACAAGATTCCGCCCGGCACCAAAAATATTTTAGACGGGGGCCCGGCCGGCACCGAAAATATTTTTGACGGTGTCTCAGCCGGCTCCGAAAATATATTCGACGGAGTCTCGGCCGGCGTCCAAAATATTTTCGACGGGAGCTCGGACGGCGCCGAAAATATTTTCGACAGTACCTCGACCGGTGCCGAAAATATTTTCGATGGGGTCTCGGCCGGCTCCGAAAATATTTTAGACGGCGGCTCGGCCGGCACTGAAAATATTTTCGACAAGGTTCTGGCCTGCACCGAAAATATTTTCGACAGGGGCCCGGCCGGCACCGAAAATATTTTTGATGGTGTCTCAGCCGGCACCGAAAACATTTTCGACGGGACCTCAGCCGGCACCAAAAATGTTTTTGACGAGAGCTCGGCCGGCACCGAAAATATTTTCGACAAGGTTCTGGCCTGCACCGAAAATATTTTCGACGGGGGCCCGGCTGTCACTGAAAATATTTTAGACGGAGTCTCAGCCAGCACCAAAAAATTTTTCGAACGGAGCTCGGCTGGCACCAAAAAAATTTTCGACTGGGACTCGGGGGCCACCGAAAGTGTTTTCGATGGGGACTCGGCCGGTGCTAAAAATATTTTTGACGGCAGCTGGGCCGGCTCCGAAAATATTTTCGACAGGAGCTCGACAGGCACCGAAAACATTGTCGACGGGACCTCAGCCGGCACCAAAAATATTTTCGACAGTGTCTCAGCTGGCACCGAAAATATTTTCGACGGAGGCTCGGCCGGCACCAAAAATATTTTTGACAGTGTCTCAACCGGCACCGAAAATATCTTCGACGGAAGCTCGGCCGGTGCCTAAAATATTTTCGACGGCGGCTCAGCCGGCTCCGAAAATATTTTCGACAGTGTCTCAGCCAGCACAGAAAATATATTCGACGGTGTGTTGGCCGGTGCCAAAAATGTTTTCGACGTGTGCGTGGCCGGTACCGAAAATATTTTCAATGGGAGCTCGAACGGCTCCAAAAATATTTTCAACGGGGGCGCAGCCAGCACCGAAAATATTTTCGACGGTGTCTCAGCCAGCACCGAAAAAATTTTCGACTGGGACTCGGCCGCCCCCGAAAATATTTTTTCGATCGCATCTCGGCCGGCACCGAAAATATTTTCGACGGCAGCTTGGCTGGTACCGAAAATATTTTCGACGGGACCTCGAATGGCGCCAAAAATACTGTCGACGGGACCTCAGCCGGCACTGAAAATATTTTCGACGGTGTCTCAGCCGGCACTGAAAATATTTTCAACGGCGTGTTTGCCGGTGCCAAAAATATTTTCGACTGCCGCTCGGAAGGCACCAAAAAGAATTTTGACGGGAGCTCGGCTGGCACCGAAAAAATTTTCGAAGGGAGCTCGGACGGCACCGAAAATATTTTCGACGGAGGCTCGGCCGGTACGGAAAATAATTTCGACGGGAGCTCAGCTGGCTCCGAAAATATTTTCGACGTGGGCTCGGCCGGCAACGAAAATATTTTCGTCTGGGGCCCATGAGGCGTGGAAAATATTTTCGACGGGGGCTTGGCCGGCACCAAAAATATTTTCGACAGCGGCTCAGCCGGTCCCAAAAATATATTTGAAGGTAGCTCGGCCAATACAGAAAATATTTTTGAAGGCAGCTCGGCCGGCTCCAAAAATATTTTCGATGGGAGCTCGACCGGCACCTAAAGTATTTTCGAGTAGAGCTCGGCCGGCACCGAAAAAATGTTCGACTAGGTTCCGGCCGGCACCAAAAATATTTTCGACGAAGGCTCGGCCGGCGTTCAAAATATTTTCGACGGGAGCTCGGCCGGTGCCGAAAATATTCTCGACGGGAGCTCGGCCGGCCCCGAAAATATTTTCGACGGGAGCTCGGCAGGCACCGAAAATATTTTCGACGGAGACGCAGCTGGCACCGAAAAATTTTTCGAAGGGAGCTCGGCCGGCACCGAAAAAATTTTCGATTGGGACTTGGCCGCTGCCGAAAATATTTTCGACGGCAGCTCGGCCCATACAGAAAATATTTTCGACGAGAGCTCGGCCGGCACCGAATATATTTTCGATGGGGGCCAATCCGGAGTGGAAAATATTTTCGACGGTGTCTCAACCGGCTCCGAAAATATTTTCGACAGGACCTCGACCGGTGCCGAAAATATTTTCGATGGGAGCTCGGCCGACACCGAAAATATTTTCAACGGGGGCTCGGCTGGCACCAAAAATATTTTCGACGGCGTGTTGGCCGGTGCCAAAATATTTCCGACAGAGGCTCGGACGGCCCCGAAAATAGTTTCGACGGGACCTCGAACGGCGCCGAAAATATTTTCGACGGGAGCTCGGACGGCCCCGAAAATATTTTCGATGGAAGCTCCGCCGGTGCCGAAAATATTTTCGACGGCGGCTCGGCCGGCACCGAAAATATTTTAGACGGGAGCTCGGCCGGCACCGAAAATATTTTACACGGGAGCTCGAACGGCACCGAAAATATTTTTGACAGTACCTTGACCGGTGGCGAAAATATTTTCGACGGCAGCTCAGCCGGCTCCGAAAATATTTTCGACGGAAGCTCCGCCGGCGTCAAAAATATTTTCGATGGGAGCTCGGACGGCCCCGAAAATATTTTCGACAGGACCTCGACCGGTGCCGAAAATATTTTCGACGGCGGCTCGGCCGGCACCGAAAATATTTTAGATGGCGTGTTGGCCGGTGCCAAAAATGTTTTCGACGGGAGCTCGGACGGCCCCGAAAATATTTCCGACGGGGTCTCGGCCGGCACCGAAAATATTTTCGACGGAGGCTCGGACGGCCCCGAAAATATTTTCGACGGGTCTCAGCCGGCTCCGAAAATATTTTCGACAAGGTTCTGACCGGCACCGAAAATATTTTAGATGGGGGCCCGGCCGGCACCGAAAATATTTTCGTCGGTGTCTCATCCGGCACCGAAAATATTTTCAATGGAGGCTCGGCCGGTGCCTAAAATATTTTTGACGGCAGCTTGGCCGGCTCCGAAAATATTTTCGATGGGATCTCGGCCGGCACCGAAAATATTTTCGACGGAAGCTCGGCCGGCGTCAAAAATATTTTCAATGGGAGCTTGGATGGCCCCGAAAATATTTTCGACAGTACCTCGTCCGGTGCCGAAAATATTTTCGACGGGGGCCCAGCTGGCACCGAAAATATTTTCGACGGAGGCTCGGCTGGCATCCAAAAGATTTTCGACAGGATCTCGGCCGGCACCAAAAATATTTTCGAGGGGGTCTCGGCCGGCTCCGAAAATATTTTCGACGGGATCTCGGCCGGCACCGAAAATATTTTCGACGGGATCTCGGCCGGCACCGAAAATATTTTCGACGGAAGCTCCGCCGGCGTCAAAAATATTTTCAACGGCAGCTCGGACGGCCCCGAAAATATTTTCGACAGTACCTCGACCGGTGCCGAAAACATTTTCGACGGGAGCTCGGCCAGCAGCGAAAAGATCTTCGACAGGATCTCGGCCGGTACTGAAAATATTTTCGATGGAAGCTCCGCTGGCGTCAGAAATATTTTCGACGGGAGCTCGGACGGCCCCGAAAATATTTTCGACAGTACCTCGACCGGTGCCGAAAATATTTTCAACGGCGGCTCGGCCGGCACCGAAAATATTTTAGACGGGAGCTCAGCCGGCACCGAAAATATTTTTGACAGTACCTTGACCGGTGGCGAAAATATTTTCAACGGCAGCTCAGCCGGCTCCAAAAATATTTTCGACGGGAGCTCGGCCGGCTACGAAAATATTTTCGATTGGAGCTCGCCCGGCACCGAAAATATTTTCAACAGGGGCTCGGCCGGCACCGAAAATATTTTCGACGGCGTGTTGGCTGGTGCCAAAATGTTTTCGACGGAGGCTCGGACGGCCCCGAAAATAGTTTCGACAGGGTCTCGGCCAGCTCCGAAAATATTTTCGACGGGATCTCGGCTGGCACCGAAAATATTTTCGACAGAAGCTCCGCTGGCGTCAAAAATATTTTCGACGGGAGCTCGGACGGCCCCGAAAATATTTTCGAGTGTACCTCGACCGGTGCCGAAAATATTTTCGACGGGAATGCGAACGGCACCGAAAATATTTTCGATGGCGTGTTGGCCGGTGCCAAAAATATTTTCGACGGGGACCCAGCTGGCACCGAAAATATTTTCGACGGAGGCTCAGCCGGCTCCGAAAATATTTTCGATGGGATCTCGGCCGGCACCGAAAATATTTTCGACGGAAGCTCCGCCGGCGTCAAAAATATTTTCGACGGGAGCTCGAACGGCCCCGAAAATATTTTCGACGGAAGCTCGTCCGGCGTCAGAAATATTTTCAACGGCAGCTCGGACGGCCCCGAAAATATTTTCGACAGTACCTCGACCGGTGCCGAAAACATTTTCGACGGGAGCTCGGCCAGCAGCGAAAATATCTTCGACAGGATCTCGGCCGGTACTGAAAATATTTTCGATGGAAGCTCCGCCGGCATCAGAAATATTTTCGACGGGAGCTCGGACGGCCCCGAAAATATTTTCGACAGTTCCTCGACCGGTGCCGAAAATATTTTCAACGGCGGCTCGGCCGGCACCGAAAATATTTTAGACGGGAGCTCGTCCGGCACCGAAAATATTTTTGACAGTACCTTGACCGGTGGCGAAAATATTTTCAACGGCAGCTCAGCCGGCTCCGAAAATATTTTCAACGGGAACTCGGCCGGCTCCGAAAATATTTTCGATTGGAGCTCGGCCGGCACCGAAAATATTTTCAACGGGGGCTCGGCCGGCACCGAAAATATTTTCGACGGCGTGTTGGCCGGTGCCAAAATGTTTTCGACGGAGGCTCGGACGGCCCCGAAAATAGTTTCGACGGGACCTTGAACGGCGCCGAAAATATTTTCGATGGGAGCTCGGACGGCCCCGAAAATATTTTCGACAGGGTCTCGGCCGGCTCCGAAAATATCTTCGACAGGATCTCGGCCGGCACCGAAAATATTTTCCACGGCGGCCCGCCTGGCACCGAAAAGATTTTCGACGGGACTCAGCCGGCACCGAAAACATTTTCGACGGGATCTCGGCCGGCGTCGAAAATTTTTTCGACGGGGTCTCGGCCAGCGTCCAAAATATTTTCGACAGGGTCTCGGCCGGCACCGAAAATATTTTCGACGGAAGCTCGGCCGGCGTCAAAAATATTTTCGACGGGAGCTCGGATGGCCCCGAAAATATTTTCGACAGGACCTCGTCCTGTGCCGAAAATATTTTCGATGGGAGCTCGGCCGGCACCAAAAATATTTTAGACGGGAGCTCAGCCGGCACTGAAAATATTTTTGACAGCACCTTGACCGGTGCGGAAAATATTTTCGACGGTGGCTCAGCCGGCTCCGAAAATATTTTAGACGGGAGCTCGGCCGGCTCGAAAATATTTTCGATTGGAGCTCGGCCGGTGCATAAAATATTTTCGACAGGATCTCGGCCGGCACCGAAAATATTTTCGACGGAAGCTCGTCCGGCGTCAGAAATATTTTCGACGGGAGCTCGGACGGCTCCGAAAATATTTTCGACAGTACCTCGACCGGTGCCGAAAATATTTTCGACGGGACCGCGAATGGCGCCGAAAATATTTTCGAAGGCGTGTTGGCCGGTGCCAAAAATATTTTCGACGGGGGCCCAGCTGGCACCGAAAATATTTTCGATGGAGGCTCGGCTGGCATCCAAAAGAGTTTCGACAGGATCTCGGCCGGCACCAAAAATATTTTCGACGGGGTCTCGGCCGGCTCCGAAAATATTTTCGACGGGAGCTCGGCCGGCTCCAAAAATATTTTCGATTGGAGCTCGGCCGGCACCGAAAATATTTTCAACGGAAGCTCGTCCGGGGTCAGAAATATTTTCGACGGGAGCTCGGACGGCCCCGAAAATATTTTCAACAGTACCTCGACCGGTGCCGAAAATATTTTCGACGGGAGCTCGGCCGGCACCGAAAATATTTTCGACGGGGTCTCAGCCGGCACCGAAAATATTTTCGACGGCGTGTTGGCCGGTGCCAAAAAAGTTTTCGACGGAGGCTCGGATGGCCCCGAAAATATTTTCGACGGGGTCTCGGCCGGCACCGAAAATATTTTCGACGGAAGCTTGGCCGGCGTCAAAAATATTTTCGATGGGATCTCGGCCGCCCCCGAAAATATATTCGACAAGGTTCTGACAGGCACCGAAAATATTTTAGACGGGGGCCCGGCCGGCACCGAAAATATTTTCGTCGGTGTCTCATCCGGCACTGAAAATATTTTCGATGGAGGCTCGGCCGGTGCCTAAAATATTTTTGATGGTGGCTCGGCCGGCTCCGAAAATATTTTCGACGGGATCTCGGCCGGCACCGAAAATATTTTCGACGGAAGCTCGGCCGGTGTCAAAAATATTTTCAATGGGAGCTCGGACGGCCCCGAAAATATTTTCGACAGTACCTCGACCGGTGCCGAAAATATTTTCGACGGGGTCTCGGCCGGCACCGAAAATATTTTCGACGGAAGCCTGGCCGGGTCCGAAAATATTCTCGACGGGAGCTCGGCTGGCACTGAAAATATTTTCGACAAGGTTCTGACCGGCACCGAAAATATTTACGACGGGAGCTCGGCCGGCTCCGAAAATATTTTCGATGGGATCTCGGCCGGCACCGAAAATATTTTCGACGGAAGCTCGGCCGGCGTCAAAAATATTTTCGACGGAACCGCGAACGGCACCGAAAATATTTTCGACGACATGTTGGCCGGTGCCAAAAATATTTTCAACGGGGGTCCAGCTGGCACCGAAAATATTTTCGACGGAGGCTCGGCTGGCATCCAAAATATTTTCGACTGAAGCTCGGCCGGGGTCAAAAATATTTTCGATGGGAGCTCTGACGGCCCCGAAAATATTTTCGACAGTACCTTGACCGGTGCCGAAAATATTTTCGACGGCGGCTCGGCCGGCACCGAAAATATTTTAGACAGGAGCTCGGCCGGCACCGAAAATATTTTAGACGGGAGCTCGAACGGCGCCGAAAATATTTTCGACGGCAGCTCAGCCGGCTCCGAAAATATTTTTGATGGGAGCTCGGCCGGCTCCAAAAATATTTTCGATTGGAGCTCGGCCGGCACCAAAAATATTTTCAACGGCATGTTGGCCGGTGCCAAAATGTTTTCGACGGAGGCTCGGACGGCCCCGAAAATAGTTTCGGCGGGACCTCGAACGGCGCCGAAAATATTTTCGACGGGAGCTCGGACGGCCCCGAAAATATTTTCGACAGTACCTCGACCAGTGCCGAAAATATTTTCGACGGCGGCTCGGCCGGCACCGAAAATATTTTAGACGGGAGCTCGGACGGCACCGAAAATATTTTCGACGGCAACTCAGCCGGCTCCAAAAATATTTTCGACCGGAGCTCGGCTCGCTCCGAAAATATTTTCGATTGGAGCTCGGCCGGCACCAAAAATATTTTAGACGGGAGCTCGGCCGGCGCCGAAAATATTTTCGATGAGAGCTTGGCCGGCACCGAAAATATTTTCGACGGAGGCTCGGCTGGCGTCCAAAATATTTTCGACGGGGTCTCGGCCGGCTCTGAAAATATTATCGACGGAGGCTCGGCCGGCGTCCAAAATATTTTCATCGGGAGCTCGGCCGATACAGAAAATATTTTCGACAGGAGCTCGGCCGACTCCGAAAATATTTTCGACGGGAGCTCGACTGGCTCCGAAAACATTTTCGACAGGACCTCAGCCGGCACCAAAAATTTTTTAGACGGGGGCCCGGATGGCACCGAAAATATTTTCGACAGCAGCTCGGCAAATACAGAAAATATTTTCGTCGGGAGCTCGGCCGATACAGAAAATATTTGCGACGGGAGCTCGGCCGACTCCGAAAATATTTTCGACGGGAGCTCGACCGGCACCGAAAACATTTTCGACAGGACCTCAGCCGGCACCAAAAATATTTTAGACGGGGGCCCGGACGGCACCGAAAATATTTTCGAGAGCAGCTCGGCCAATACAGAAAATATTTTCGACGGGAGCTTGGCCGGCTCCAAAAATATTTTTGACGGGAGCTCGGCCGGCTCTGAAAATATTTTCGACGTGAGCTCGGACAGTTCCGAAAATATTTTCGACGGGAGCTCAGCCGGCACCAAAAATATTTTCGACGAGAGCTCGGCCAGCACCGAAAATAGTTTCGACAAGGTTCCGGCCGGCACCGAAAATATTTTCAACGGTGTCTCAGCCGGCACCAACAATATTTTCGATGGAGGCTTGGCTGGAGTCCAAAATATTTTCGATGGGGTCTCGGCCGGCTCTGAAAATATTATCGACGGAGGCTCGGCCGGCGTCCAAAATATTTTCGTCGGGAGCTCGGCCGATACAGAAAATATTTTCGACGGGAGCTCGGCCGGCTCCGAAAATATTTTCAACGGGAGCTCGACCGGCACCGAAAATATTTTCGACGGAGGCTCGGACGGTGCCTAAAATATTTTCGACGGCGGCTCGGCCGGCTCCGAAAATATTTTCGACGGCAGCTCGATCGGCACCTCAAATATTTTCGACAAGTTTCCGGCCAGCACCGAAAATATTTTCGACAAGGTTCCGGCCGGCACCGAAAATATTTTCGATGGAACCTTTCCCAGCACAGAAAATATTTTCGATGGCGTGTTGGCCGGTGCCAAAAATGTTTTCGAAGGGTGCTCGGCCAGCCCCAAAAATATTTTTGACAGGACCTTGACCGGTGCCGAAAATATTTTCGACGGCGGCTCAGCCGGCACCGAAAATATTTTCGACGGGACCTCGAACGGCGCTGAAAATATTTTCGATTGGAGCTCAGCCGGCACCGAAAATATTTTCGACGGGGGCTCGGCCGGCACCAAAAATATTTTCGACGGGGGCCCGCCTGGCACCGAAAATATTTTCAACGGGATCTAGGCCGGCGTCCAAAATATTTTCGACGGGAGCTCGGACGGCCCCGAAAATATTTTCAACGGGGTCTCGGCCGGCACCGAAAATATTTTCGACGGGAGCTCGGCCGGCGTCAAAAATATTTTCAACGGGAGCTCGGACGGCCCCGAAAATATTTTCAACAGTACCTCGACCGGTGCCGAAAATATTTTCGATGGGAGCTCGGCCGGCGTCAAAAATATTTTCGACGGGAGCTCGGACGGCCCCGTAAATATTTTTGACAGTACCTCGACTGGCGACGAAAATATATTCGATGGGAGCTCGGCCGGCACCAAAAATATTTTCAACGGGAGCTCGACCGGCACTGAAAATATTTTTGACGAGAGCTCGGCCGACACCGAAAATATTTTCGACAAGTTTCCCGCCGGCACTGAAAGCATTTTCGACGGTGTCTCAGCCGGCACCGAAATTATTTTCGACGGGGTCTCGGCCGGTGCCAAAAATGTTTTCGACGGCAGCTCGACCAATACAGAAAATATTTTCAACAACGTTCCGGCTGGCACCGAAAATATTTTCGACGGGGGCCCGGCCGGCACTGAAACTATTTTTGACGATGTCTCAGCCGGCACCGAAAATATTTTCGACGGAGGCTCGGCTGGCGTCCAAAATATTTTTGACGAGAGCTCGGCCGATACAGAAAATATTTTCGACGGGAGCTCGGCCGGCACCAAATATATTTTAGATGGGGGCCCAGCCGGCACCGAAAATATTTACGACGGTGTCTCAGCCGGCACCGAAAATATTTTCGACGGACGCTCAGACGGCGTCCAAAATATTTTTGATGGGAGCTCGGCCGATACAGAAAATATTTTCGACGGGAGTTTGGCCGGCTCCGAAATTATTTTCGACGGGAGCTCGGCCGGCTCCGAAAATATTTTCGATGGTGTCTCAGCCGGCACCAAAAATATTTTACACGGGGGCCAGGCGGCACCGAAAATATTTTCAACAAGGTTCCGGCTGGCACCGAAAATATTTTCGACGGAGGCTCAGCCGGCATCAAAAATATTTTACACGGCAGCTCGGCCCTCCCTGAAAACATATTCGACGGGATCTGAGTCGGCACCAAAAATATTTTCGATGGCAGCTCAGCCGATACAGAAAATATTTTCGACGGGAGTTCGGTCGGCTCCGAAAATATTTTCGATGGGAGCTCGACCGCCCCGAAAACATTTTCGACTAGACCTCAGCCGGCACCAAAAATATTTTCGATGAGAGCTCGACCGACTCCGAAAATATCTTCGACGGGGGCCCAGCCGGCGCGGAAAATATTTTCAACGCGATCTCGGCCGGCTCCGATAATATTTTCGATGAGAGCTCGGCCGTCGCCGAAAATATTTTCGACGGGACCTCGAAAGGTGCCGAAAATATTTTCGACGGGGGCTCGGCCGGCACCTCAAATATTTTCGACAGGGGCCCAGCCGGCACCGAAAATATTTTCGACGGCAGATCGGCCGATACAGAAAATATTTTTGACGGGATCTCGGCCGGCACCGAAAATATTTTCGACGGGAGCTCGGCCGGCACCGAAAATATTTTCGACAACGTTCCAGCTGGCACCGAAAATATTTTTGAAAGAGGCTCGGCTGGCGTCCAAAATATTTTAGACAGGATCTCGGCCGGCACCGAAAATATTTTTGACAGTACCTTGACCGGTGCGGAAAATATTTTCGACGGCGGCTGAGCCGGCTCCGAAAATATTTTCGACGGGAGCTCGGCCGGCTCCGAAAATATTTTCGATTGGAACTCGGCCGGCACCGAAAATATTTTCGATGAAAGCTCGGCCGGCGTCAAAAATATTTTCGACCGGAGCTCGGACGGCCCCGAAAATATTTTCGACAGGACCTCGATCGGTGCCGAAAATATTTTCGATGGGAGCTCGGCTGGCACCGAAAATATTTTTAACGGGGCTCGGGCGGCATCGAAAATATTTTCGACGGCGTGTTGTCCGGTGCAAAAAATGTTTTCGACGGGGGCCGAGCTTGCACCGAAAATATTTTCAATGGAGGCTCGGCTGGCATCCAAAAGATTTTCGACAGGATCTCGGCCGGCACCAAAAATATTTTCGACGGGGTCTCGGCCGGCTCCGAAAATATTTTCGATGGGGTCTCGGCCGGCACCGAAAATATTTTCGACAAAAGCTCCGCCGGCGTCAAAAATATTTTCGACGGGAGCTCGGACGGCCCCGAAAATATTTTCGACGGGAGCTTGGACGGCCCCAAAAATATTTTCGACGGAAGCTCGGACGGCCCTGAAAATATTTTCGACGGGAGCTCGGACGGCCCCGAAAATATTTTCGACAGAGTCTTGGCCGGCTCCGAAAATATTTTCGATGGAAGCTCGGACGGCCCTGAAAATATTTTCGACGGGAGCTCGGATGGCCCCGAAAATATTTTCGACAGTACCTCGACCGGTGCCGAAAATATTTTCGACGGCGGCTGAGCCGGCTCCGAAAATATTTTTGACGGGAGCTCGGCCAGCTCCAAAAATATTTTCGATTGCAGCTCGGCCGGCACCGAAAATATTTTCAATGGGGACTCGGCCGGCACCAAAAATATTTTCGACACCGTGTTGGCCGGTGCCAAAAATGTTTTCGACGGAGGCTCGGATGGCCCCGAAAATATATTCGACGGGACCTTGAAAGGCACCGAAAATATTTTCAACGGGATCTCGGCTGGCACCGAAAATATTTTCTACGGAAGCTCGGCCGGCGTCAAAAATATTTTCGATGGGAGCTCGGCCGGCACCGGAAATATTTTAGACGGGAGCTAGGCTGGCACCGAAAATATTTTTGACAGTACCTTGACCGGTGCGGAAAATATTTTCGACGGCGGCTGAGCCGGCTCCGAAAATATTTTCGACGGGAGCTCGGCTGGCACCGAAAATATTTTTGACAGTACCTTGACCCATGGCGAAAATATTTTCGACGGCAGCTCAGCCGGCTCCGAAAATATTTTCGACGGGAGCTCGGCCGGCTCCGAAAATATTTTCGATTGGAGCTCGGCCGGCACCGAAAATATTTTCAACGGGGGCTCGGCCGGCACCAAAAATATTTTTGACGGCGTGTTGGCCGGTGCCGAAAATATTTTCGACGGAGGCTCGGGTGGCCCCGAAAATATATTCGACGGGGTCTTGGCCGGCTCCAAAAATATTTTCAACGGGATCTCGGCCGGAACCGAAAATATTTTCGACGGAAGCTCCGCCGGCATCAAAAATATTTTACACGGGAGCTCGGACGGCCCCGAAAATATTTTTGACAGTGCCTTGACCGGTGCGGAAAATATTTTCGACGGAAGCTCGGCAGGCACCGAAAATATTTTTGACAGTACCTTGACCGGTGGTGAAAATATTTTCGACGGCAGCTCAGCCGGCTCCGAAAATATTTTCGAAGGGAGCTCGGCCAGCTCCGAAAATATTTTCGATTGGAGCTCGGCCGGCACCGAAAATATTTTCAACGGGGGCTCGGCCGGCACCAAAAATATTTTCGCCGGCGTGTTGGCCAGTGCCAAAATGTTTTCGACGAAGGCTCGGACGGCCCCGAAAATAGTTTCGACGGGACCTCGAACGGCGCTGAAAATATTTTCGATTGGAGCTCGGACGGCCCCGAAAATATTTTCGACAGGGTCTCGGCCGGCTCCGAAAATATTTTCGACGGGATCTCGGCCGGCACCAAAAATAATTTTGACGGAAGCTCGGCCGGCGTCAAAAATGTTTTCGATGGAGACTCGGACGGCCCCGAAAATATTTTTGTCAGTACCTCAACCGGTGGCGAAAATATTTTCGATGGCAGCTCAGCCGGCTGCGAAAATATTTTCGACGGAAGCTCGGCCGGTGTCAAAAATATTTTCGACGGGAGCTCGGACGGCCCTGAAAATATTTTCGACACTACCTCGACCGGTGCCGAAAATATTTTCGACGGGAACTCGGCTGGCACCGAAAATATCTTCGACAGGATCTCGGCTGGCACAGAAAATATTTTCAACGGAAGCTCGTCTGGCGTCAGAAATATTTTCGACGGGAGCTCGGACGGCCCCGAAAATATTTTCGACAGTACCTCGACCGGTGCCGAAAATATTTTCGAAGGGACCGCGAATGGCGCCGAAAATATTTTACACGGGAGCTCGGCTGGCACCGAAAATATTTTAGAAGGGAGCTCGGCCGGCACCGAAAATATTTTCGATTGGAGCTCGGCCGGCACCGAAAATATTTTCAACGGGGGCTCGGCCGGCACCAAAAATATTTTCGCCGGCGTGTTGGCCAGTGCCAAAATGTTTTCGACGAAGGCTCGGACGGCCCCGAAAATAGTTTCGACGGGACCTCGAACGGCGCTGAAAATATTTTCGATTGGAGCTCGGACGGCCCCGAAAATATTTTCGACAGGGTCTCGGCCGGCTCCGAAAATATTTTCGACGGGATCTCGGCCGGCACCAAAAATAATTTTGACGGAAGCTCGGCCGGCGTCAAAAATGTTTTCGATGGAGACTCGGACGGCCCCGAAAATATTTTTGTCAGTACCTCAACCGGTGGCGAAAATATTTTCGATGGCAGCTCAGCCGGCTGCGAAAATATTTTCGACGGAAGCTCGGCCGGTGTCAAAAATATTTTCGACGGGAGCTCGGACGGCCCTGAAAATATTTTCGACACTACCTCGACCGGTGCCGAAAATATTTTCGACGGGAACTCGGCTGGCACCGAAAATATCTTCGACAGGATCTCGGCTGGCACAGAAAATATTTTCAACGGAAGCTCGTCTGGTGTCAGAAATATTTTCGACGGGAGCTCGGACGGCCCCGAAAATATTTTCGACAGTACCTCGACCGGTGCCGAAAATATTTTCGAAGGGACCGCGAATGGCGCCGAAAATATTTTACACGGGAGCTCGGCTGGCACCGAAAATATTTTAGAAGGGAGCTCGGCCGGCACCGAAAATATTTTTGACAGTACCTTGACCGGTGCCGAAAATATTTTTGACGGCAGCTCAGCCGGCTCCGAAAATATTTTCGACGGGAGCTCGGCCGGCTCCGAAAATATTTTCGACGGGAGCTCGCCCGGCACCGAAAATATTTTCAACGGGGGCTCGGCCGGCACCGAAAATATTTTCGACGGAAGCTCGTCCGGCGTCAAAAATATTTTCGACGGGAACTCGGATGGCCCCGAAAATATTTTCGACAGTACCTCGTCCGGTGCCGAAAATATTTTCGACGGTAGCTCGGCCGGCACCGAAAATATTTTCGACAGGATCTCGGCCGGCACCGAAAATATTTTCGACGGGGTCTCGGCCGGCACCGAAAATATTTTCGACGGCGTGTTGGTCGGTGCCAAAATGTTTTCGACGGAGACTCGGACGGCCCCGAAAATAGTTTCGACGGGACCTCGAACGGCGCCGAAAATATTTTAGACGGGATCTCGGCCGGCACCGAAAATATTTTTGACAGTATCTTGACCGGTGGCGAAAATATTTTCGACGGCGGCTCAGCCGGCTCCGAAAATATTTTCGACGGGAGCTCGGCCGGCTCCGAAAATATTTTCGATTGGAGCTCGGCCGGCACCAAAAATATTTTCGACGGAAGCTCGGCCGGCGTCAAAAATATTTTCGACGGGAGCTCGGACGGCCCCGAAAATATTTTCGACAGGACCTCGACCGGTGCGGAAAATATTTTCGATGGGAGCTCGGCCAGGAGCGAAAATATCTTCGACAGGATCTCGGCCGGCACCGAAAATATTTTCGACGGGAGCTCGGCAGGCACCGAAAATATTTTTGACAGTACCTTGACCGGTGGCGAAAATATTTTCGATGGGAGCTCGGCCAGGAGCGAAAATATCTTCGACAGGATCTCGGCCGGCTCCGAAAATATTTTCGATTGGAGCTCGGCCGGCACCGAAAATATTTTTAACGGGGGCTCGGACGGCCCCGAAACTATTTTCGACAGAGTCTTGGCCGGCTCCGAAAATATTTTCGACGGAAGCTCGGACGGCCCTGAAAATATTTTCGACAGTACCTAGACCGGTGCCGAAAATATTTTCGATGGGACCGTGAACGGCGTCGAAAATATTTTACACGGGAGCTCGGCTGGCACCGAAAATATTTTTAACGGGGGCTCGGACGGCCCCGAAAATATTTTCGACAGTACCTTGACCGGTGTCGAAAATATTTTCAATGGCAGCTCGGCTGGCACCGAAAATATTTTCGACGGGAGCTCGGCCGGCACCGAAAATATTTTTGACAGTATCTTGACCGGTGCCGAAAATATTTTCGACGGTAGCTCGGCCGGCACCGAAAATATCTTCGACAGGATCTCGGCCGGCACCGAAAATATTTTCGACGGCGTGTTGGTCGGTGCCAAAATGTTTTCGACGGAGACTCGGACGGCCCCGAAAATAGTTTCGACGGGACCTCGAACGGCGCCAAAAATATTTTCAACGGGAGCTCGGACGGCCCCGAAAATATTTTTGACAATACCTCGACCGGTGCCGAAAATATTTTAGACGGGATCTCGGCCGGCACCGAAAATATTTTTGACAGTATCTTGACCGGTGGCGAAAATATTTTCGACGGCGGCTCAGCCGGCTCCGAAAATATTTTCGACGGGAGCTCGGCCGGCTCCGACAATATTTTCGATTGGAGCTCGGCCGGCACTGAAAATATTTTCGACGGAAGCTCGGCAGGCACCGAAAATATTTTTGACAGTACCTTGACCGGTGGTGAAAATATTTTCGACGGCAGCTCAGCCGGCTCCGAAAATATTTTCGAAGGGAGCTCGGCCAGCTCCGAAAATATTTTCGATTGGAGCTCGGCCGGCACAGAAAATATTTTCAACGGGGGCTCGGCCGGCACCAAAAATATTTTCGCCGGCGTGTTGGCCAGTGCCAAAATGTTTTCGACGAAGGCTCGGACGGCCCCGAAAATAGTTTCGACGGGACCTCGAACGGCGCTGAAAATATTTTCGATTGGAGCTCGGACGGCCCCGAAAATATTTTCGACAGGGTCTCGGCCGGCTCCGAAAATATTTTCGACGGGATCTCGGCCGGCACCAAAAATAATTTTGACGGAAGCTCGGCCGGCGTCAAAAATGTTTTCGATGGAGACTCGGACGGCCCCGAAAATATTTTTGTCAGTACCTCAACCGGTGGCGAAAATATTTTCGATTGGAGCTCGGCCAGCACCGAAAATATTTTCGACGGAAGCTCGGCCGGTGTCAAAAATATTTTCGACGGGAGCTCGGACGGCCCCGAAAATATTTTCGACAGGACCTCGACCGGCTCCGAAAATATTTTCGACGGGACCGCGAACGGCGCCGAAAATATTTTACACGGGAGCTCGGCTGGCACCGAAAATATTTTTAACGGGGGCTCGGACAGCCCCGAAAATATTTTCGACAGTACCTCGACCGGTGCAGAAAATATTTTCAACGGCAGCTCGGCTGGCACCGAAAATATTTTAGACGGGAGCTCGGCCGGCACCGAAAATATTTTTGACAGTACCTTGACCGGTGGCGAAAATATTTTCGATGGCAGCTCAGCCGGCTCCGAAAATATTTTCGACGGGAGCTCGCCCGGCACCGAAAATATTTTCAACGGGGGCTCGGCCGGCACCGAAAATATTTTCGACGGAAGCTCGGCCGGCGTCAAAAATATTTTCGACAGGAGCTCGGATGGCCCCGAAAATATTTTCGACAGTACCTCGTCCGGTGCCGAAAATATTTTCGATGGTAGCTCAGCCGGCACCGAAAATATCTTCGACAGGATCTCGGCCGGCACCAAAAATATTTTCGACGGTAGCTCGGCCGGCACTGAAAATATTTTCGACGGGGTCTCGGCCGGCACCGAAAATATTTTCGATGGAAGCTCGGCAGGCGTCAAAAATATTTTCAGCGGGATCTTGGACGGCCCCGAAAATATTTTCGACAGTACCTCGACCGGTACCGAAAATATTTTCGACGGGACCGCGAACGGCACCGAAAATATTTTCGATTGGAGCTCGGCCGGCACCGAAAATATTTTCAACTGGGGCTCGGACAGCTCCGAAAATATTTTCGACGGGGGCTCGGCCAGGCCCGAAAATATTTTCGAAAGGACCTCGACCGGTGCCGAAAATATTTTCGATGGGAGCTCGGACGGCCCCGAAAATATTTTCGACAGGAGCTCGGCCGGCACCGAAAATATTTTCGACGGCGTCTCGGCGGGCTCCCACAATATTTTCGACGGGACCTCGAACGGCGCCGAAAATATTTTCGATGGGGCTTGGCCGGCACCGAAAATATTTTAGACGGGAGCTCGGCCGGCACCGAAAATATTTTTAACGGGGCTCGGCCGGCACCGAAAATATTTTCGACGGCGTGTTGGCCGGTGCCAAAAACGTTTTCGACGGGGTATCGGCCGGCACCGAAAATATTTTCGACGGAAGCTTGGCCGGCGTCAAAAATATTTTCGACGGGAGCTCGGACGGCCCCGAAAATATTTTCGACAAGGTTCTGACCGGCACCGAAAATATTTTCGATGGGAGCTCGGCCGGCACCGAAAATATTTTTGACGTCGGCTCGGCCAGCTCCGAAAATATTTTCGACAGGAGGTCGGTCGGCACCAAAAATATTTTCGACAAGGTGCCGGCCGGCTACGAAAATATTTTCGACGGGATCTCGGCCGGCACCGAAAATAATTTTGACGGAAGCTCGGCCGGCGTCAAAAAATTTTCGACGGGAGCTCGGACGGCCCCGAAAATATTTTCGACACTACCTCGACCGGTGCCGAAAATATTTTCGACGGGAACTCGGCCGGCACCAAAAATATCTTCGACAGGATCTCGGCTGGCACCGAAAATATTTTCGACGGAAGCTCGTCTGGCGTCAGAAATATTTTCGACGGGAGCTCGGACGGCCCCGAAAATATTTTCGACAGTACCTCGACCGGTGCCGAAAATATTTTCGACGGGACTGCGAACGGCGCCGAAAATATTTTAGACGGGAGCTCGGCCGGCACCGAAAATATTTTTGACGGCGGCTCGGCCACCACCAAAAATATTTATACGGGAGCTCGGCCGGCACCGAAAATATTTTTGACGGCAGCTCGGCCGGCACCAAAAATATTTTAGACTGGAGCTCGGCTGGCACCGAAAATATTTTTGACAGTACCTTGACCAGTGGCGAAAATATTTTCGACGGCAGCTCAGCCAGCACCGAAAATATTTTAGACGGGAGCTCGGCCGGCACCGAAAATATTTTCGACGGCGTGTTGGCCGGTGCCAAAAACGTTTTCGACGGGGTCTCTGCCGGCACCGAAAATATTTTCGACGGGAGCTCGGCCGGCACCGAAAATATTTTCGACAAGGCTCTGACCGGCACCGAAAATATTTTCGACGGGGGCCCCGCCGGCACCAAAAATATTTTTGGCGGCGGCTCGGCCGGCTCCAAAAATATTTTCGACGGGAGCTCGGTCGCCACCAAAAATATTTTCGACAAGGTGCCGGCCGGCACCGAAAATAGTTTCGACGGCGGCTCGGCCGGCTCCGACAATATTTTCGACGGGAGCTCGGCCGGCCCCGAAAATATTTTCGACAGGACCTCGACCGGTGCCGAAAATATTTTCGAAGGGACCGCGAATGGCGCCGAAAATATTTTACACGGGAGCTCGGCTGGCACCGAAAATATTTTAGAAGGGAGCTCGGCCGGCACTGAAAATATTTTTGACAGTACCTTGACCGGTGGCGAAAATATTTTCGACGGCAGCTCAGCCGGCTCCGAAAATATTTTCGACGGGAGCTCGGCCGGCTCCGAAAATATTTTCGATTGGAGCTCGGCCGGCACCGAAAATATTTTCAACGGGGGCTCGGCCGGCACCGAAAATATTTTCGACGGGAACTCGGATGGCCCCGAAAATATTTTCGACAGTACCTCGTCCGGTGCCGAAAATATTTTCGACGGTAGCTCGGCCGGCACCGAAAATATTTTCGATAGGATCTCGGCCGGCACCGAAAATATTTTCGACGGGGTCTCGGCCGGCACCGAAAATATTTTCGACGGCGTGTTGGTCGGTGCCAAAATGTTTTCGACGGAGACTCGGACGGCCCCGAAAATAGTTTCGACGGGACCTCGAACGGCGCCGAAAATATTTTAGACGGGATCTCGGCCGGCACCGAAAATATTTTTGACAGTATCTTGACCGGTGGCGAAAATATTTTCGACGGCGGCTCAGCCGGCTCCGAAAATATTTTCGACGGGAGCTCGGCCGGCTCCGAAAATATTTTCGATTGGAGCTCGGCCGGCACCAAAAATATTTTCGACGGAAGCTCGGCCGGCGTCAAAAATATTTTCGACGGGAGCTCGGACGGCCCCGAAAATATTTTCGACAGGACCTCGACCGGTGCGGAAAATATTTTCGATGGGAGCTCGGCCAGGAGCGAAAATATCTTCGACAGGATCTCGGCCGGCACCGAAAATATTTTCGACGGGAGCTCGGCAGGCACCGAAAATATTTTTGACAGTACCTTGACCGGTGGCGAAAATATTTTCGATGGGAGCTCGGCCAGGAGCGAAAATATCTTCGACAGGATCTCGGCCGGCTCCGAAAATATTTTCGATTGGAGCTCGGCCGGCACCGAAAATATTTTTAACGGGGGCTCGGACGGCCCCGAAACTATTTTCGACAGGGTCACGGCCGGCTCCGAAAATATTTTCGACGGGAGCTCGGCCGGCTCCGAAAATATTTTCGATTGGAGCTCGGCCAGCACCGAAAATATTTTCGATGGAAGCTTGGCCGGCGTCAAAAATATTTTCGACGGGAGCTCGGACGGCCCCGAAAATATTTTCGACAGGACCTCGACCGGCTCCGAAAATATTTTCGACACTACCTCGACCGGTGCCGAAAATATTTTCGACGGGAACTTGGCTGGCACCGAAAATATCTTCGACAGGACCTCGGCTGGCACCGAAAATATTTTCAACGGAAGCTCGTCTGGCGTCAGAAATATTTTCGACGGGAGCTCGGACGGCCCCGAAAATATTTTCGACAGTACCTCGAGCGGTGCCGAAAATATTTTCGACGGGACCGCGAACGGCGCCGAAAATATTTTACACGGGAGCTTGGCTGGCACCGAAAATATTTTTAACGGGGGCTCGGACAGCCCCGAAAATATTTTCGACAGTACCTCGACCGGTGCAGAAAATATTTTCAACGGCAGCTCGGCTGGCACCGAAAATATTTTAGACGGGAGCTCGGCCGGCACCGAAAATATTTTTGACAGTACCTTGACCGGTGGCGAAAATATTTTCGATGGCAGCTCAGCCGGCTCCGAAAATATTTTCGACGGGAGCTCGCCCGGCACCGAAAATATTTTCAACGGGGGCTCGGCCGGCACCGAAAATATTTTCGACGGAAGCTCGGCCGGCGTCAAAAATATTTTCGACAGGAGCTCGGATGGCCCCGAAAATATTTTCGACAGTACCTCGTCCGGTGCCGAAAATATTTTCGATGGTAGCTCGGCCGGCACCGAAAATATCTTCGACAGGATCTCGGCCGGCACCAAAAATATTTTCGACGGTAGCTCGGCCGGCACTGAAAATATTTTCGACGGGGTCTCGGCCGGCACCGAAAATATTTTCGATGGAAGCTCGGCAGGCGTCAAAAATATTTTCAGCGGGATCTTGGACGGCCCCGAAAATATTTTCGACAGTACCTCGACCGGTACCGAAAATATTTTCGACGGGACCGCGAACGGCACCGAAAATATTTTCGATTGGAGCTCGGCCGGCACCGAAAATATTTTCAACGGGGGCTCGGACAGCTCCGAAAATATTTTCGACGGGGGCTCGGCCAGGCCCGAAAATATTTTCGAAAGGACCTCGACCGGTGCCGAAAATATTTTCGATGGGAGCTCGGACGGCCCCGAAAATATTTTCGACAGGAGCTCGGCCGGCACCGAAAATATTTTCGACGGCGTCTCGGCGGGCTCCCACAATATTTTCGACGGGACCTCGAACGGCGCCGAAAATATTTTCGATGGGGCTTGGCCGGCACCGAAAATATTTTAGACGGGAGCTCGGCCGGCACCGAAAATATTTTTAACGGGGCTCGGCCGGCACCGAAAATATTTTCGACGGCGTGTTGGCCGGTGCCAAAAACGTTTTCGACGGGGTATCGGCCGGCACCGAAAATATTTTCGACGGAAGCTTGGCCGGCGTCAAAAATATTTTCGACGGGAGCTCGGACGGCCCCGAAAATATTTTCGACAAGGTTCTGACCGGCACCGAAAATATTTTCGATGGGAGCTCGGCCGGCACCGAAAATATTTTTGACGTCGGCTCGGCCAGCTCCGAAAATATTTTCGACAGGAGGTCGGTCGGCACCAAAAATATTTTCGACAAGGTGCCGGCCGGCTACGAAAATATTTTCGACGGGATCTCGGCCGGCACCGAAAATAATTTTGACGGAAGCTCGGCCGGCGTCAAAAAATTTTCGACGGGAGCTCGGACGGCCCCGAAAATATTTTCGACACTACCTCGACCGGTGCCGAAAATATTTTCGACGGGAACTCGGCCGGCACCAAAAATATCTTCGACAGGATCTCGGCTGGCACCGAAAATATTTTCGACGGAAGCTCGTCTGGCGTCAGAAATATTTTTGACGGGAGCTCGGACGGCCCCGAAAATATTTTCGACAGTACCTCGACCGGTGCCGAAAATATTTTCGACGGGACTGCGAACGGCGCCGAAAATATTTTAGACGGGAGCTCGGCCGGCACCGAAAATATTTTTGACGGCGGCTCGGCCACCACCAAAAATATTTATACGGGAGCTCGGCCGGCACCGAAAATATTTTTGACGGCAGCTCGGCCGGCACCAAAAATATTTTAGACTGGAGCTCGGCTGGCACCGAAAATATTTTTGACAGTACCTTGACCAGTGGCGAAAATATTTTCGACGGCAGCTCAGCCAGCACCGAAAATATTTTAGACGGGAGCTCGGCCGGCACCGAAAATATTTTCGACGGCGTGTTGGCCGGTGCCAAAAACGTTTTCGACGGGGTCTCTGCCGGCACCGAAAATATTTTCGACGGGAGCTCGGCCGGCACCGAAAATATTTTCGACAAGGCTCTGACCGGCACCGAAAATATTTTCGACGGGGGCCCCGCCGGCACCAAAAATATTTTTGGCGGCGGCTCGGCCGGCTCCAAAAATATTTTCGACGGGAGCTCGGTCGCCACCAAAAATATTTTCGACAAGGTGCCGGCCGGCACCGAAAATAGTTTCGACGGCGGCTCGGCCGGCTCCGACAATATTTTCGACGGGAGCTCGGCCGGCCCCGAAAATATTTTCGACAGGACCTCGACCGGTGCCGAAAATATTTTCGAAGGGACCGCGAATGGCGCCGAAAATATTTTACACGGGAGCTCGGCTGGCACCGAAAATATTTTAGAAGGGAGCTCGGCCGGCACTGAAAATATTTTTGACAGTACCTTGACCGGTGGCGAAAATATTTTCGACGGCAGCTCAGCCGGCTCCGAAAATATTTTCGACGGGAGCTCGGCCGGCTCCGAAAATATTTTCGATTGGAGCTCGGCCGGCACCGAAAATATTTTCAACGGGGGCTCGGCCGGCACCGAAAATATTTTCGACGGGAACTCGGATGGCCCCGAAAATATTTTCGACAGTACCTCGTCCGGTGCCGAAAATATTTTCGACGGTAGCTCGGCCGGCACCGAAAATATTTTCGATAGGATCTCGGCCGGCACCGAAAATATTTTCGACGGGGTCTCGGCCGGCACCGAAAATATTTTCGACGGCGTGTTGGTCGGTGCCAAAATGTTTTCGACGGAGACTCGGACGGCCCCGAAAATAGTTTCGACGGGACCTCGAACGGCGCCGAAAATATTTTAGACGGGATCTCGGCCGGCACCGAAAATATTTTTGACAGTATCTTGACCGGTGGCGAAAATATTTTCGACGGCGGCTCAGCCGGCTCCGAAAATATTTTCGACGGGAGCTCGGCCGGCTCCGAAAATATTTTCGATTGGAGCTCGGCCGGCACCAAAAATATTTTCGACGGAAGCTCGGCCGGCGTCAAAAATATTTTCGACGGGAGCTCGGACGGCCCCGAAAATATTTTCGACAGGACCTCGACCGGTGCGGAAAATATTTTCGATGGGAGCTCGGCCAGGAGCGAAAATATCTTCGACAGGATCTCGGCCGGCACCGAAAATATTTTCGACGGGAGCTCGGCAGGCACCGAAAATATTTTTGACAGTACCTTGACCGGTGGCGAAAATATTTTCGATGGGAGCTCGGCCAGGAGCGAAAATATCTTCGACAGGATCTCGGCCGGCTCCGAAAATATTTTCGATTGGAGCTCGGCCGGCACCGAAAATATTTTTAACGGGGGCTCGGACGGCCCCGAAACTATTTTCGACAGGGTCACGGCCGGCTCCGAAAATATTTTCGACGGGAGCTCGGCCGGCTCCGAAAATATTTTCGATTGGAGCTCGGCCAGCACCGAAAATATTTTCGATGGAAGCTTGGCCGGCGTCAAAAATATTTTCGACGGGAGCTCGGACGGCCCCGAAAATATTTTCGACAGGACCTCGACCGGCTCCGAAAATATTTTCGACACTACCTCGACCGGTGCCGAAAATATTTTCGACGGGAACTTGGCTGGCACCGAAAATATCTTCGACAGGACCTCGGCTGGCACCGAAAATATTTTCAACGGAAGCTCGTCTGGCGTCAGAAATATTTTCGACGGGAGCTCGGACGGCCCCGAAAATATTTTCGACAGTACCTCGAGCGGTGCCGAAAATATTTTCGACGGGACCGCGAACGGCGCCGAAAATATTTTACACGGGAGCTCGGCTGGCACCGAAAATATTTTTAACGGGGGCTCGGACAGCCCCGAAAATATTTTCGACAGTACCTCGACCGGTGCAGAAAATATTTTCAACGGCAGCTCGGCTGGCACCGAAAATATTTTAGACGGGAGCTCGGCCGGCACCGAAAATATTTTTGACAGTACCTTGACCGGTGGCGAAAATATTTTCGATGGCAGCTCAGCCGGCTCCGAAAATATTTTCGACGGGAGCTCGCCCGGCACCGAAAATATTTTCAACGGGGGCTCGGCCGGCACCGAAAATATTTTCGACGGAAGCTCGGCCGGCGTCAAAAATATTTTCGACAGGAGCTCGGATGGCCCCGAAAATATTTTCGACAGTACCTCGTCCGGTGCCGAAAATATTTTCGATGGTAGCTCGGCCGGCACCGAAAATATCTTCGACAGGATCTCGGCCGGCACCAAAAATATTTTCGACGGTAGCTCGGCCGGCACTGAAAATATTTTCGACGGGGTCTCGGCCGGCACCGAAAATATTTTCGATGGAAGCTCGGCAGGCGTCAAAAATATTTTCAGCGGGATCTTGGACGGCCCCGAAAATATTTTCGACAGTACCTCGACCGGTACCGAAAATATTTTCGACGGGACCGCGAACGGCGCCGAAAATATTTTCGATTGGAGCTCGGCCGGCACCGAAAATATTTTCAACGGGGGCTCGGACAGCTCCGAAAATATTTTCGACGGGGGCTCGGCCGGGCCCGAAAATATTTTCGAAAGGACCTCGACCGGTGCCGAAAATATTTTCGATGGGAGCTCGGACGGCCCCGAAAATATTTTCGACAGGAGCTCGGCCGGCACCGAAAATATTTTCGACGGCGTCTCGGCTGGCTCCCACAATATTTTCGACGGGACCTCGAACGGCGCCGAAAATATTTTCGATGGGGCTTGGCCGGCACCGAAAATATTTTAGACGGGAGCTCGGCCGGCACCGAAAATATTTTTAACGGGGCTCGGCCGGCACCGAAAATATTTTCGACGGCGTGTTGGCCGGTGCCAAAAACGTTTTCGACGGGGTATCGGCCGGCACCGAAAATATTTTCGACGGAAGCTTGGCCGGCGTCAAAAATATTTTCGACGGGAGCTCGGACGGCCCCGAAAATATTTTCGACAAGGTTCTGACCGGCACCGAAAATATTTTCGATGGGAGCTCGGCCGGCACCGAAAATATTTTTGACGTCGGCTCGGCCAGCTCCGAAAATATTTTCGACAGGAGGTCGGTCGGCACCAAAAATATTTTCGACAAGGTGCCGGCCGGCTACGAAAATATTTTCGACGGGATCTCGGCCGGCACCGAAAATAATTTTGACGGAAGCTCGGCCGGCGTCAAAAAATTTTCGACGGGAGCTCGGACGGCCCCGAAAATATTTTCGACACTACCTCGACCGGTGCCGAAAATATTTTCGACGGGAACTCGGCCGGCACCAAAAATATCTTCGACAGGATCTCGGCTGGCACCGAAAATATTTTCGACGGAAGCTCGTCTGGCGTCAGAAATATTTTCGACGGGAGCTCGGACGGCCCCGAAAATATTTTCGACAGTACCTCGACCGGTGCCGAAAATATTTTCGACGGGACTGCGAACGGCGCCGAAAATATTTTAGACGGGAGCTCGGCCGGCACCGAAAATATTTTTGACGGCGGCTCGGCCACCACCAAAAATATTTATACGGGAGCTCGGCTGGCACCGAAAATATTTTTAACGGGGGCTCGGACGGCCCCGAAAATATTTTCGACAGTACCTTGACCGGTGCCGAAAATATTTTCAATGGCAGCTCGGCTGGCACCGAAAATATTTTCGACGGGAGCTCGGCCGGCACCGAAAATATTTTTGACAGTATCTTGACCGGTGCCGAAAATATTTTCGACGGTAGCTCGGCCGGCACCGAAAATATCTTCGACAGGATCTCGGCCGGCACCGAAAATATTTTCGACGGCGTGTTGGTCGGTGCCAAAATGTTTTCGACGGAGACTCGGACGGCCCCGAAAATAGTTTCGACGGGACCTCGAACGGCGCCGAAAATATTTTCGACGGGAGCTCGGACGGCCCCGAAAATATTTTTGACAGTACCTCGACCGGTGCCGAAAATATTTTAGACGGGATCTCGGCCGGCACCGAAAATATTTTTGACAGTATCTTGACCGGTGGCGAAAATATTTTCGACGGTGGCTCAGCCGGCTCCGAAAATATTTTCGACGGGAGCTCGGCCGGCTCCGACAATATTTTCGATTGGAGCTCGGCCGGCACCAAAAATATTTTCGACGGAAGCTCGGCCGGCGTCAAAAATATTTTCGACGGGAGCTCGGACGGCCCTGAAAATATTTTCGACAGGACCTCGACCGGTGCCGAAAATATTTTCGATGGGATCTCGGCCAGGAGCGAAAATATCTTCGACAGGATCTCGGCCGGCACCGAAAATATTTTAGAAGGGAGCTCGGCCGGCACTGAAAATATTTTTGACAGTACCTTGACCGGTGGCGAAAATATTTTCGACGGCAGCTCAGCCGGCTCCGAAAATATTTTCGACGGGAGCTCGGCCGGCTCCGAAAATATTTTCGATTGGAGCTCGGCCGGCACCGAAAATATTTTCAACGGGGGCTCGGCCGGCACCGAAAATATTTTCGACGGGAACTCGGATGGCCCCGAAAATATTTTCGACAGTACCTCGTCCGGTGCCGAAAATATTTTCGACGGTAGCTCGGCCGGCACCGAAAATATTTTCGATAGGATCTCGGCCGGCACCGAAAATATTTTCGACGGGGTCTCGGCCGGCACCGAAAATATTTTCGACGGCGTGTTGGTCGGTGCCAAAATGTTTTCGACGGAGACTCGGACGGCCCCGAAAATAGTTTCGACGGGACCTCGAACGGCGCCGAAAATATTTTAGACGGGATCTCGGCCGGCACCGAAAATATTTTTGACAGTATCTTGACCGGTGGCGAAAATATTTTCGACGGCGGCTCAGCCGGCTCCGAAAATATTTTCGACGGGAGCTCGGCCGGCTCCGAAAATATTTTCGATTGGAGCTCGGCCGGCACCAAAAATATTTTCGACGGAAGCTCGGCCGGCGTCAAAAATATTTTCGACGGGAGCTCGGACGGCCCCGAAAATATTTTCGACAGGACCTCGACCGGTGCGGAAAATATTTTCGATGGGAGCTCGGCCAGGAGCGAAAATATCTTCGACAGGATCTCGGCCGGCACCGAAAATATTTTCGACGGGAGCTCGGCAGGCACCGAAAATATTTTTGACAGTACCTTGACCGGTGGCGAAAATATTTTCGATGGGAGCTCGGCCAGGAGCGAAAATATCTTCGACAGGATCTCGGCCGGCTCCGAAAATATTTTCGATTGGAGCTCGGCCGGCACCGAAAATATTTTTAACGGGGGCTCGGACGGCCCCGAAACTATTTTCGACAGGGTCACGGCCGGCTCCGAAAATATTTTCGACGGGAGCTCGGCCGGCTCCGAAAATATTTTCGATTGGAGCTCGGCCAGCACCGAAAATATTTTCGATGGAAGCTTGGCCGGCGTCAAAAATATTTTCGACGGGAGCTCGGACGGCCCCGAAAATATTTTCGACAGGACCTCGACCGGCTCCGAAAATATTTTCGACACTACCTCGACCGGTGCTGAAAATATTTTCGACGGGAACTTGGCTGGCACCGAAAATATCTTCGACAGGACCTCGGCTGGCACCGAAAATATTTTCAACGGAAGCTCGTCTGGCGTCAGAAATATTTTCGACGGGAGCTCGGACGGCCCCGAAAATATTTTCGACAGTACCTCGAGCGGTGCCGAAAATATTTTCGACGGGACCGCGAACGGCGCCGAAAATATTTTACACGGGAGCTCGGCTGGCACCGAAAATATTTTTAACGGGGGCTCGGACAGCCCCGAAAATATTTTCGACAGTACCTCGACCGGTGCAGAAAATATTTTCAACGGCAGCTCGGCTGGCACCGAAAATATTTTAGACGGGAGCTCGGCCGGCACCGAAAATATTTTTGACAGTACCTTGACCGGTGGCGAAAATATTTTCGATGGCAGCTCAGCCGGCTCCGAAAATATTTTCGACGGGAGCTCGCCCGGCACCGAAAATATTTTCAACGGGGGCTCGGCCGGCACCGAAAATATTTTCGACGGAAGCTCGGCCGGCGTCAAAAATATTTTCGACAGGAGCTCGGATGGCCCCGAAAATATTTTCGACAGTACCTCGTCCGGTGCCGAAAATATTTTCGATGGTAGCTCGGCCGGCACCGAAAATATCTTCGACAGGATCTCGGCCGGCACCAAAAATATTTTCGACGGTAGCTCGGCCGGCACTGAAAATATTTTCGACGGGGTCTCGGCCGGCACCGAAAATATTTTCGATGGAAGCTCGGCAGGCGTCAAAAATATTTTCAGCGGGATCTTGGACGGCCCCGAAAATATTTTCGACAGTACCTCGACCGGTACCGAAAATATTTTCGACGGGACCGCGAACGGCGCCGAAAATATTTTCGATTGGAGCTCGGCCGGCACCGAAAATATTTTCAACGGGGGCTCGGACAGCTCCGAAAATATTTTCGACGGGGGCTCGGCCGGGCCCGAAAATATTTTCGAAAGGACCTCGACCGGTGCCGAAAATATTTTCGATGGGAGCTCGGACGGCCCCGAAAATATTTTCGACAGGAGCTCGGCCGGCACCGAAAATATTTTCGACGGCGTCTCGGCTGGCTCCCACAATATTTTCGACGGGACCTCGAACGGCGCCGAAAATATTTTCGATGGGGCTTGGCCGGCACCGAAAATATTTTAGACGGGAGCTCGGCCGGCACCGAAAATATTTTTAACGGGGCTCGGCCGGCACCGAAAATATTTTCGACGGCGTGTTGGCCGGTGCCAAAAACGTTTTCGACGGGGTATCGGCCGGCACCGAAAATATTTTCGACGGAAGCTTGGCCGGCGTCAAAAATATTTTCGACGGGAGCTCGGACGGCCCCGAAAATATTTTCGACAAGGTTCTGACCGGCACCGAAAATATTTTCGATGGGAGCTCGGCCGGCACCGAAAATATTTTTGACGTCGGCTCGGCCAGCTCCGAAAATATTTTCGACAGGAGGTCGGTCGGCACCAAAAATATTTTCGACAAGGTGCCGGCCGGCTACGAAAATATTTTCGACGGGATCTCGGCCGGCACCGAAAATAATTTTGACGGAAGCTCGGCCGGCGTCAAAAAATTTTCGACGGGAGCTCGGACGGCCCCGAAAATATTTTCGACACTACCTCGACCGGTGCCGAAAATATTTTCGACGGGAACTCGGCCGGCACCAAAAATATCTTCGACAGGATCTCGGCTGGCACCGAAAATATTTTCGACGGAAGCTCGTCTGGCGTCAGAAATATTTTCGACGGGAGCTCGGACGGCCCCGAAAATATTTTCGACAGTACCTCGACCGGTGCCGAAAATATTTTCGACGGGACTGCGAACGGCGCCGAAAATATTTTAGACGGGAGCTCGGCCGGCACCGAAAATATTTTTGACGGCGGCTCGGCCACCACCAAAAATATTTATACGGGAGCTCGGCTGGCACCGAAAATATTTTTAACGGGGGCTCGGACGGCCCCGAAAATATTTTCGACAGTACCTTGACCGGTGCCGAAAATATTTTCAATGGCAGCTCGGCTGGCACCGAAAATATTTTCGACGGGAGCTCGGCCGGCACCGAAAATATTTTTGACAGTATCTTGACCGGTGCCGAAAATATTTTCGACGGTAGCTCGGCCGGCACCGAAAATATCTTCGACAGGATCTCGGCCGGCACCGAAAATATTTTCGACGGCGTGTTGGTCGGTGCCAAAATGTTTTCGACGGAGACTCGGACGGCCCCGAAAATAGTTTCGACGGGACCTCGAACGGCGCCGAAAATATTTTCGACGGGAGCTCGGACGGCCCCGAAAATATTTTTGACAGTACCTCGACCGGTGCCGAAAATATTTTAGACGGGATCTCGGCCGGCACCGAAAATATTTTTGACAGTATCTTGACCGGTGGCGAAAATATTTTCGACGGTGGCTCAGCCGGCTCCGAAAATATTTTCGACGGGAGCTCGGCCGGCTCCGACAATATTTTCGATTGGAGCTCGGCCGGCACCAAAAATATTTTCGACGGAAGCTCGGCCGGCGTCAAAAATATTTTCGACGGGAGCTCGGACGGCCCTGAAAATATTTTCGACAGGACCTCGACCGGTGCCGAAAATATTTTCGATGGGATCTCGGCCAGGAGCGAAAATATCTTCGACAGGATCTCGGCCGGCACCGAAAATATTTTCGACGGGAGCTCGGCAGGCACCGAAAATATTTTTGACAGTACCTTGACCGGTGGTGAAAATATTTTCGACGGCAGCTCAGCCGGCTCCGAAAATATTTTCGAAGGGAGCTCGGCCAGCTCCGAAAATATTTTCGATTGGAGCTCGGCCGGCACCGAAAATATTTTCAACGGGGGCTCGGCCGGCACCAAAAATATTTTCGCCGGCGTGTTGGCCAGTGCCAAAATGTTTTCGACGAAGGCTCGGGTGGCCCCGAAAATAGTTTCGACGGGACCTCGAACGGCGCCGAAAATATTTTCGATTGGAGCTCGGACGGCCCCGAAAATATTTTCGACAGGGTCTCGGCCGGCTCCGAAAATATTTTCGACGGGATCTCGGCCGGCACCAAAAATAATTTTGACGGAAGCTCGGCCGGTGTCAAAAATGTTTTCGATGGAGACTCGGACGGCCCCGAAAATATTTTTGTCAGTACCTCAACCGGTGGCGAAAATATTTTCGATGGCAGCTCAGCCGGCTGCGAAAATATTTTCGACGGAAGCTCGGCCGGTGTCAAAAATATTTTCGACGGGAGCTCGGACGGCCCTGAAAATATTTTCGACACTACCTCGACCGGTGCCGAAAATATTTTCGACGGGAACTCGGCTGGCACCGAAAATATCTTCGACAGGATCTTGGCTGGCACAGAAAATATTTTCAACGGAAGCTCGTCTGGCGTCAGAAATATTTTCGACGGGAGCTCGGACGGCCCCGAAAATATTTTCGACAGTACCTCGACCGGTGCCGAAAATATTTTCGAAGGGACCGCGAATGGCGCCGAAAATATTTTAGACGGGATCTCGGCCGGCACCGAAAATATTTTTGACAATATCTTGACCGGTGGCGAAAATATTTTCGATGGCAGCTCGGCCAGGAGCGAAAATATCTTCGACAGGATCTCGGCCGGCACCGAAAATATTTTCGATTGGAGCTCAGCCGGCACTTAAAATATTTTTAACGGGGGCTTGGCCGGCACCATAAATATTTTCGACGGCGTGTTGGCCGGTGCCAAAATGTTTTCGACGGAGGCTCGGACAGCCCCGAAAATACTTTCGACGGGACCTCGAACGGCGCCGAAAATATTTTCGACGGGAGCTCGGATGGCCCCGAAACTATTTTCGACAGGGTCACGGCCGGCTCCGAAAATATTTTCGACGGGAGCTCGGCCGGCTCCGAAAATATTTTCGATTGGAGCTCGGCCAGCACCGAAAATATTTTCGATGGAAGCTTGGCCGGCGTCAAAAATATTTTCGACGGGAGCTCGGACGGCCCCGAAAATATTTTCGACAGGACCTCGACCGGCTCCGAAAATATTTTCGACACTACCTCGACCGGTGCCGAAAATATTTTCGACGGGAACTTGGCTGGCACCGAAAATATCTTCGACAGGACCTCGGCTGGCACCGAAAATATTTTCAACGGAAGCTCGTCTGGCGTCAGAAATATTTTCGACGGGAGCTCGGACGGCCCCGAAAATATTTTCGACAGTACCTCGAGCGGTGCCGAAAATATTTTTGACGGGACCGCGAACGGCGCCGAAAATATTTTACACGGGAGCTCGGCTGGCACCGAAAATATTTTTAACGGGGGCTCGGACAGCCCCGAAAATATTTTCGACAGTACCTCGACCGGTGCAGAAAATATTTTCAACGGCAGCTCGGCTGGCACCGAAAATATTTTAGACGGGAGCTCGGCCGGCACCGAAAATATTTTTGACAGTACCTTGACCGGTGGCGAAAATATTTTCGATGGCAGCTCAGCCGGCTCCGAAAATATTTTCGACGGGAGCTCGGCCGGCACCGAAAATGTTTTCAACGGGGGCTCGGCCGGCACCGAAAATATTTTCGACGGAAGCTCGGCCGGCGTCAAAAATATTTTCGACAGGAGCTCGGATGGCCCCGAAAATATTTTCGACAGTACCTCGTCCGGTGCCGAAAATATTTTCGATGGTAGCTCGGCCGGCACCGAAAATATCTTCGACAGGATCTCGGCCGGCACCGAAAATATTTTCGATGGAAGCTCGGCAGGCGTCAAAAATATTTTCAGCGGGATCTTGGACGGCCCCGAAAATATTTTCGACAGTACCTCGACCGGTACCGAAAATATTTTCGACGGGACCGCGAACGGCGCCGAAAATATTTTCGATTGGAGCTCGGCCGGCACCGAAAATATTTTCAACGGGGGCTCGGACAGCTCCGAAAATATTTTCGACGGGGGCTCGGCTGGGCCCGAAAATATTTTCGAAACGACCTCGACCGGTGCCGAAAATATTTTAGACGGGAGCTCGGACGGCCCCGAAAATATTTTCGACAGGAGCTCGGCCGGCACCGAAAATATTTTCGACGGGAGCTCGGCCGGCCCCGAAAATATTCTCGACAAGGCTCTGACCGGCACCGAAAATATTTTCGACGGGGGCCCGGCCGGCAACAAAAATATTTTTGGCGGCGGCTCGGCCGGCTCCAAAAATATTTTCGACGGGAGCTCGGTCGCCACCAAAAATATTTTCGACAAGGTGCCGGCCGGCACCGAAAATAGTTTCGACGGCGGCTCGGCCGGCTCCGACAATATTTTCGACGGGAGCTCGGCCGGCACCGAAAATATTTTCGACGGGAGGTCAGCCGGCACCAAAAATATTTTCAACGGCGGCTCGGCCAGCTCCGAAAATATTTTCGATGGGATCTCGGCCGGCACCGAAAATATTTTCGACGGAAGCTCCGCCGGCACCGAAAATATTTTCAACGGGAACTCGGACGGCCCCGAAAATATTTTCGACAGGACCTCGACCGGTGCCGAAAATATTTTCGACGGGAGCTCGGCCGGCAGCGAAAATATCTTCGACAGGATCTCAGCCGGCACCGAAAATATTTTCGACGGAAGCTCGTCCGGCACTGAAAATATTTTTGACAGTACCTTGACCAGTGCGGAAAATATTTTCGACGGCGGCTCAGCCGGCTCCGAAAATATTTTCGACGGGAGCTCGGCCGGCACCGAAGATATTTTAGACGGGAGCGCGGCCGGCACCGAAAATATGTTTAACGGCAGCTCAGACGGCCCCGAAAATATTTTAGACGGGAGCTCGGCCGGCACCGAAAATATTTTTGACAGTACCTTGACCGGTGGCGAAAATATTTTTGACGGGAGCTCAGCCGGCTCCGAATATATTTTAGACGGGAGCTCGGCCGGCTCCGAAAATATTTTCGATTGGAGCTCGGCCGGCACTGAAAATATTTTCAACGGGGGCTCGGCCGGCACCAAAAATATTTTCGACGGCGTGTTGGCCGGTGCCAAGATATTTTCGACAGAGGCTCGGACGGCCCCGAAAACAGTTTCGAAAGGGACCTCGAACGGCACCGAAAATATTTTCGACGGAGGCTAGGACGGCCCCGAAAATACATTCGACGGGGTCTCGGCCGGCTCCGAAAATATTTTCAACGGGATCTCGGCCGGCACCGAAAATATTTTCGACGGAAGCTCCGCCGGCGTCAAAAATATTTTCGACGGGAGCTCGGACGACCCCGAAAACATTTTCGACAGTACCTCGACCGGTGCGGAGAATATTTTCGATGGCGGCTCAGCCGGCTCCGAAAATATTTTCGACAGGGTCTCGGCCGGCTCCGAAAATATTTTCGACAGGATCTCGGCTGGCACAGAAAATATTTTCGACGGAAGCTCGGCCGGCGTCAAAAATATTTTCGACGGGAGCTCGGAATGGCCCCGAAAATAGTTTCGACGGGACCTCGACCGGTGCGGAAAATATTTTCGACGGAAGCTCGGCCGGCTCCGAAAATATTTTCGATTGCAGCTCGGCCGGCACCGAAAATATTTTCGACGGAAGCTCGTCCGGCGTCAGAAATATTTTCGACGGGAGCTCGGACGGCCCCGAAAATATTTTCGACTGTACTTCGACCGGTGCCGAAAATATTTTCGACGGGACCGTGAACGGCGCCGAAAATATTTTCGACGGCGTGTTGTCCGGTGCATAAAATATTTTTCGACGGGGGCCCAGCTGTCACCGAAAATATTTTCGACGGAGGCTCGGCCGGCTCCGAAAATATTTTCGACGGGATCTCGGCCGGCACCAAAAATATTTTCGACGGAAGCTCTGCCGGTGTCAAAAATATTTTCGACGGGAGCTCGGACGGCCCCGAAAATATTTTCGACAGTACCTCGACCGGTGCCGAAAATATTTTCGACGGGAGCTCAGCTGGCACCGAAAATATTTTCGATTGGAGCTCGGCCGGCTCCGAAAAGATTTTCGATGGGAGATCGGCCGGCTCTGAAAATATTTTCGATTGGAGCTCGGCCGGCACCGAAAATATTTTCGATGGAAGCTCCGCCGGCGCCAAAAATATTTTCAACGGGATCTTGGCCGGCGTCGAAAATTTTTTCGACGGGGTCTCGGCCGGCGTCCAAAATATTTTCGACGGGATCTCGGTCGGCCCCGAAAATATTTTCGATGGGATCTCGGCCGGCTCCGAAAATATTTTCGACGAGTTCTCGGCCGTCCCGAAAATATTTTCGACGGCGTGTTGGCCGGTGCCAAAAATGTTTTCGACGGAGGCTCGGATGGCCCCGAAAATATTTTCGACGGGGTCTCGGCCTCCACCGAAAATATTTTCGACGGAAGCTTGGCCGGCGTCAAAAATATTTTCGACGGGAGCACGGCCGGCCCCAAAAATATTTTCGACAAGGTTCTGATCGGCACCGAAAATATTTTAGACGGGGGCCCGGCCGGCACCGAAAATATTCTCGTCGGTGTGTCATCCAGCACCGAAAATATTTTCTATGGAGGCTCAGCCGGTGCCTAAAATATTTTCGAAGGCGGCTCGGCCGGCAGCAAAAATATTTTCAACGGGATCTCGGCTGGCACCGAAAATATTTTCGACGGAAGCTCGGCCGGCGTCAAAAATATTTTCGATGGGAGCTCGGCCGACTCCAAAAATATTTTCGACGGGAGCTCAGCCGGCACCGAAAATATTTTCGACAGAAGCTCGGCCGGCGTCAAAAATATTTTCAACCGGAGCTCGGACGGCCCCGAAAATATTTTCGACAGGACCTCGACCGGAGCCGAAAATATTTTCTATGGGAGCTCGGCCGGCACCGAAAATATTTTAGACAGGAGCTCGGCCGGCACCGAAAATATTTTTAACGGGGCTCGGCCGGCACCAAAAATATTTTCGACGGTGTGTTGGCCAGTGCCAAAAACATTTTTGACGGGGTTTCGGCCGGCACCGAAAATATTTTCGACGGAAGCTCGTCTGGCGTCAGAAATATTTTCGACGGGAGCTCGGATGGCCCTGAAAATATTTTCGACAGCGTCTCGGCCGGCTCCGAAAATATTTTCGACAGGGTCTCGGCCGGCACCGAAAATATTTTCGAGGGAAGCTCCGCCGGCGTCAAAAATATTTTCGACGGGAACTCGGACGGCCCCGAAAATATTTTCCACAGGACCTCGACCGGTGCCGAAAATATTTTCGACGGGATCTCGGCTGGCAGCGAAAATATCTTCGACAGGAGCTCGGCTGGCTCCGAAAATATTTTCAACGGGGGTTCGGCCGGCACCAAAAATATTTTCGACGGCGTGTTGGCCGGTGCCAAAAATGTTTTCGACGGAGGCTCGGACGGCCCCGAAAATAGTTTTGACGGGACCTCGAACGGCGCCGAAAATATTTTCGACGGGAGCTCGGACGGCCCCGAAAATATTTTCGACAGGGTCTCGGCCGGCTCCGAAAATATTTTCGACGGGAGCTCGGCCGGCTCCGAAAATATTTTCGATGGGATCTCGGCCGGCACCGAAAATATTTTCGACGGAAGCTCCGCCGGCACCGAAAATATTTTCAACGGGAACTCGGACGGCCCCGAAAATATTTTCGACAGGACCTCGACCGGTGCCGAAAATATTTTCGACGGGAGCTCGGCCGGCAGCGAAAATATCTTCGACAGGATCTCAGCCGGCACCGAAAATATTTTCGACGGAAGCTCGTCCGGCACTGAAAATATTTTTGACAGTACCTTGACCAGTGCGGAAAATATTTTCGACGGCGGCTCAGCCGGCTCCGAAAATATTTTCGACGGGAGCTCGGCCGGCACCGAAGATATTTTAGACGGGAGCGCGGCCGGCACTGAAAATATGTTTAACGGCAGCTCAGACGGCCCCGAAAATATTTTTAACGGGGGCTCGGACAGCCCCGAAAATATTTTCGACAGTACCTCGACCGGTGCAGAAAATATTTTCAACGGCAGCTCGGCTGGCACCGAAAATATTTTAGACGGGAGCTCGGCCGGCACCGAAAATATTTTTGACAGTACCTTGACCGGTGGCGAAAATATTTTCGATGGCAGCTCAGCCGGCTCCGAAAATATTTTCGACGGGAGCTCGGCCGGCACCGAAAATGTTTTCAACGGGGGCTCGGCCGGCACCGAAAATATTTTCGACGGAAGCTCGGCCGGCGTCAAAAATATTTTCGACAGGAGCTCGGATGGCCCCGAAAATATTTTCGACAGTACCTCGTCCGGTGCCGAAAATATTTTCGATGGTAGCTCGGCCGGCACCGAAAATATCTTCGACAGGATCTCGGCCGGCACCGAAAATATTTTCGATGGAAGCTCGGCAGGCGTCAAAAATATTTTCAGCGGGATCTTGGACGGCCCCGAAAATATTTTCGACAGTACCTCGACCGGTACCGAAAATATTTTCGACGGGACCGCGAACGGCGCCGAAAATATTTTCGATTGGAGCTCGGCCGGCACCGAAAATATTTTCAACGGGGGCTCGGACAGCTCCGAAAATATTTTCGACGGGGGCTCGGCTGGGCCCGAAAATATTTTCGAAACGACCTCGACCGGTGCCGAAAATATTTTAGACGGGAGCTCGGACGGCCCCGAAAATATTTTCGACAGGAGCTCGGCCGGCACCGAAAATATTTTCGACGGGAGCTCGGCCGGCCCCGAAAATATTCTCGACAAGGCTCTGACCGGCACCGAAAATATTTTCGACGGGGGCCCGGCCGGCAACAAAAATATTTTTGGCGGCGGCTCGGCCGGCTCCAAAAATATTTTCGACGGGAGCTCGGTCGCCACCAAAAATATTTTCGACAAGGTGCCGGCCGGCACCGAAAATAGTTTCGACGGCGGCTCGGCCGGCTCCGACAATATTTTCGACGGGAGCTCGGCCGGCACCGAAAATATTTTCGACGGGAGGTCAGCCGGCACCAAAAATATTTTCAACGGCGGCTCGGCCAGCTCCGAAAATATTTTCGATGGGATCTCGGCCGGCACCGAAAATATTTTCGACGGAAGCTCCGCCGGCACCGAAAATATTTTCAACGGGAACTCGGACGGCCCCGAAAATATTTTCGACAGGACCTCGACCGGTGCCGAAAATATTTTCGACGGGAGCTCGGCCGGCAGCGAAAATATCTTCGACAGGATCTCAGCCGGCACCGAAAATATTTTCGACGGAAGCTCGTCCGGCACTGAAAATATTTTTGACAGTACCTTGACCAGTGCGGAAAATATTTTCGACGGCGGCTCAGCCGGCTCCGAAAATATTTTCGACGGGAGCTCGGCCGGCACCGAAGATATTTTAGACGGGAGCGCGGCCGGCACCGAAAATATGTTTAACGGCAGCTCAGACGGCCCCGAAAATATTTTAGACGGGAGCTCGGCCGGCACCGAAAATATTTTTGACAGTACCTTGACCGGTGGCGAAAATATTTTTGACGGGAGCTCAGCCGGCTCCGAATATATTTTAGACGGGAGCTCGGCCGGCTCCGAAAATATTTTCGATTGGAGCTCGGCCGGCACTGAAAATATTTTCAACGGGGGCTCGGCCGGCACCAAAAATATTTTCGACGGCGTGTTGGCCGGTGCCAAGATATTTTCGACAGAGGCTCGGACGGCCCCGAAAACAGTTTCGAAAGGGACCTCGAACGGCACCGAAAATATTTTCGACGGAGGCTAGGACGGCCCCGAAAATACATTCGACGGGGTCTCGGCCGGCTCCGAAAATATTTTCAACGGGATCTCGGCCGGCACCGAAAATATTTTCGACGGAAGCTCCGCCGGCGTCAAAAATATTTTCGACGGGAGCTCGGACGACCCCGAAAACATTTTCGACAGTACCTCGACCGGTGCGGAGAATATTTTCGATGGCGGCTCAGCCGGCTCCGAAAATATTTTCGACAGGGTCTCGGCCGGCTCCGAAAATATTTTCGACAGGATCTCGGCTGGCACAGAAAATATTTTCGACGGAAGCTCGGCCGGCGTCAAAAATATTTTCGACGGGAGCTCGGAATGGCCCCGAAAATAGTTTCGACGGGACCTCGACCGGTGCGGAAAATATTTTCGACGGAAGCTCGGCCGGCTCCGAAAATATTTTCGATTGCAGCTCGGCCGGCACCGAAAATATTTTCGACGGAAGCTCGTCCGGCGTCAGAAATATTTTCGACGGGAGCTCGGACGGCCCCGAAAATATTTTCGACTGTACTTCGACCGGTGCCGAAAATATTTTCGACGGGACCGTGAACGGCGCCGAAAATATTTTCGACGGCGTGTTGTCCGGTGCATAAAATATTTTTCGACGGGGGCCCAGCTGTCACCGAAAATATTTTCGACGGAGGCTCGGCCGGCTCCGAAAATATTTTCGACGGGATCTCGGCCGGCACCAAAAATATTTTCGACGGAAGCTCTGCCGGTGTCAAAAATATTTTCGACGGGAGCTCGGACGGCCCCGAAAATATTTTCGACAGTACCTCGACCGGTGCCGAAAATATTTTCGACGGGAGCTCAGCTGGCACCGAAAATATTTTCGATTGGAGCTCGGCCGGCTCCGAAAAGATTTTCGATGGGAGATCGGCCGGCTCTGAAAATATTTTCGATTGGAGCTCGGCCGGCACCGAAAATATTTTCGATGGAAGCTCCGCCGGCGCCAAAAATATTTTCAACGGGATCTTGGCCGGCGTCGAAAATTTTTTCGACGGGGTCTCGGCCGGCGTCCAAAATATTTTCGACGGGATCTCGGTCGGCCCCGAAAATATTTTCGATGGGATCTCGGCCGGCTCCGAAAATATTTTCGACGAGTTCTCGGCCGTCCCGAAAATATTTTCGACGGCGTGTTGGCCGGTGCCAAAAATGTTTTCGACGGAGGCTCGGATGGCCCCGAAAATATTTTCGACGGGGTCTCGGCCTCCACCGAAAATATTTTCGACGGAAGCTTGGCCGGCGTCAAAAATATTTTCGACGGGAGCACGGCCGGCCCCAAAAATATTTTCGACAAGGTTCTGATCGGCACCGAAAATATTTTAGACGGGGGCCCGGCCGGCACCGAAAATATTCTCGTCGGTGTGTCATCCAGCACCGAAAATATTTTCTATGGAGGCTCAGCCGGTGCCTAAAATATTTTCGAAGGCGGCTCGGCCGGCAGCAAAAATATTTTCAACGGGATCTCGGCTGGCACCGAAAATATTTTCGACGGAAGCTCGGCCGGCGTCAAAAATATTTTCGATGGGAGCTCGGCCGACTCCAAAAATATTTTCGACGGGAGCTCAGCCGGCACCGAAAATATTTTCGACAGAAGCTCGGCCGGCGTCAAAAATATTTTCAACCGGAGCTCGGACGGCCCCGAAAATATTTTCGACAGGACCTCGACCGGAGCCGAAAATATTTTCTATGGGAGCTCGGCCGGCACCGAAAATATTTTAGACAGGAGCTCGGCCGGCACCGAAAATATTTTTAACGGGGCTCGGCCGGCACCAAAAATATTTTCGACGGTGTGTTGGCCAGTGCCAAAAACATTTTTGACGGGGTTTCGGCCGGCACCGAAAATATTTTCGACGGAAGCTCGTCTGGCGTCAGAAATATTTTCGACGGGAGCTCGGATGGCCCTGAAAATATTTTCGACAGCGTCTCGGCCGGCTCCGAAAATATTTTCGACAGGGTCTCGGCCGGCACCGAAAATATTTTCGAGGGAAGCTCCGCCGGCGTCAAAAATATTTTCGACGGGAACTCGGACGGCCCCGAAAATATTTTCCACAGGACCTCGACCGGTGCCGAAAATATTTTCGACGGGATCTCGGCTGGCAGCGAAAATATCTTCGACAGGAGCTCGGCTGGCTCCGAAAATATTTTCAACGGGGGTTCGGCCGGCACCAAAAATATTTTCGACGGCGTGTTGGCCGGTGCCAAAAATGTTTTCGACGGAGGCTCGGACGGCCCCGAAAATAGTTTTGACGGGACCTCGAACGGCGCCGAAAATATTTTCGACGGGAGCTCGGACGGCCCCGAAAATATTTTCGACAGGGTCTCGGCCGGCTCCGAAAATATTTTCGACGGGAGCTCGGCCGGCTCCGAAAATATTTTCGATGGGATCTCGGCCGGCACCGAAAATATTTTCGACGGAAGCTCCGCCGGCACCGAAAATATTTTCAACGGGAACTCGGACGGCCCCGAAAATATTTTCGACAGGACCTCGACCGGTGCCGAAAATATTTTCGACGGGAGCTCGGCCGGCAGCGAAAATATCTTCGACAGGATCTCAGCCGGCACCGAAAATATTTTCGACGGAAGCTCGTCCGGCACTGAAAATATTTTTGACAGTACCTTGACCAGTGCGGAAAATATTTTCGACGGCGGCTCAGCCGGCTCCGAAAATATTTTCGACGGGAGCTCGGCCGGCACCGAAGATATTTTAGACGGGAGCGCGGCCGGCACCGAAAATATGTTTAACGGCAGCTCAGACGGCCCCGAAAATATTTTAGACGGGAGCTCGGCCGGCACCGAAAATATTTTTGACAGTACCTTGACCGGTGGCGAAAATATTTTTGACGGGAGCTCAGCCGGCTCCGAATATATTTTAGACGGGAGCTCGGCCGGCTCCGAAAATATTTTCGATTGGAGCTCGGCCGGCACTGAAAATATTTTCAACGGGGGCTCGGCCGGCACCAAAAATATTTTCGACGGCGTGTTGGCCGGTGCCAAGATATTTTCGACAGAGGCTCGGACGGCCCCGAAAACAGTTTCGAAAGGGACCTCGAACGGCACCGAAAATATTTTCGACGGAGGCTAGGACGGCCCCGAAAATACATTCGACGGGGTCTCGGCCGGCTCCGAAAATATTTTCAACGGGAGCTCGGACGACCCCGAAAACATTTTCGACAGTACCTCGACCGGTGCGGAGAATATTTTCGATGGCGGCTCAGCCGGCTCCGAAAATATTTTCGACAGGGTCTCGGCCGGCTCCGAAAATATTTTCGACAGGATCTCGGCTGGCACAGAAAATATTTTCGACGGAAGCTCGGCCGGCGTCAAAAATATTTTCGACAGGATCTCGGCTGGCACAGAAAATATTTTCGACGGAAGCTCGGCCGGCGTCAAAAATATTTTCGACGGGAGCTCGGAATGGCCCCGAAAATAGTTTCGACGGGACCTCGACCGGTGCGGAAAATATTTTCGACGGAAGCTCGGCCGGCTCCGAAAATATTTTCGATTGCAGCTCGGCCGGCACCGAAAATATTTTCGACGGAAGCTCGTCCGGCGTCAGAAATATTTTCGACGGGAGCTCGGACGGCCCCGAAAATATTTTCGACTGTACTTCGACCGGTGCCGAAAATATTTTCGACGGGACCGTGAACGGCGCCGAAAATATTTTCGACGGCGTGTTGTCCGGTGCATAAAATATTTTTCGACGGGGGCCCAGCTGTCACCGAAAATATTTTCGACGGAGGCTCGGCCGGCTCCGAAAATATTTTCGACGGGATCTCGGCCGGCACCAAAAATATTTTCGACGGAAGCTCTGCCGGTGTCAAAAATATTTTCGACGGGAGCTCGGACGGCCCCGAAAATATTTTCGACAGTACCTCGACCGGTGCCGAAAATATTTTCGACGGGAGCTCAGCTGGCACCGAAAATATTTTCGATTGGAGCTCGGCCGGCTCCGAAAAGATTTTCGATGGGAGATCGGCCGGCTCTGAAAATATTTTCGATTGGAGCTCGGCCGGCACCGAAAATATTTTCGATGGAAGCTCCGCCGGCGCCAAAAATATTTTCAACGGGATCTTGGCCGGCGTCGAAAATTTTTTCGACGGGGTCTCGGCCGGCGTCCAAAATATTTTCGACGGGATCTCGGTCGGCCCCGAAAATATTTTCGATGGGATCTCGGCCGGCTCCGAAAATATTTTCGACGAGTTCTCGGCCGTCCCGAAAATATTTTCGACGGCGTGTTGGCCGGTGCCAAAAATGTTTTCGACGGAGGCTCGGATGGCCCCGAAAATATTTTCGACGGGGTCTCGGCCTCCACCGAAAATATTTTCGACGGAAGCTTGGCCGGCGTCAAAAATATTTTCGACGGGAGCACGGCCGGCCCCAAAAATATTTTCGACAAGGTTCTGATCGGCACCGAAAATATTTTAGACGGGGGCCCGGCCGGCACCGAAAATATTCTCGTCGGTGTGTCATCCAGCACCGAAAATATTTTCTATGGAGGCTCAGCCGGTGCCTAAAATATTTTCGAAGGCGGCTCGGCCGGCAGCAAAAATATTTTCAACGGGATCTCGGCTGGCACCGAAAATATTTTCGACGGAAGCTCGGCCGGCGTCAAAAATATTTTCGATGGGAGCTCGGCCGACTCCAAAAATATTTTCGACGGGAGCTCAGCCGGCACCGAAAATATTTTCGACAGAAGCTCGGCCGGCGTCAAAAATATTTTCAACCGGAGCTCGGACGGCCCCGAAAATATTTTCGACAGGACCTCGACCGGAGCCGAAAATATTTTCTATGGGAGCTCGGCCGGCACCGAAAATATTTTAGACAGGAGCTCGGCCGGCACCGAAAATATTTTTAACGGGGCTCGGCCGGCACCAAAAATATTTTCGACGGTGTGTTGGCCAGTGCCAAAAACATTTTTGACGGGGTTTCGGCCGGCACCGAAAATATTTTCGACGGAAGCTCGTCTGGCGTCAGAAATATTTTCGACGGGAGCTCGGATGGCCCTGAAAATATTTTCGACAGCGTCTCGGCCGGCTCCGAAAATATTTTCGACAGGGTCTCGGCCGGCACCGAAAATATTTTCGAGGGAAGCTCCGCCGGCGTCAAAAATATTTTCGACGGGAACTCGGATGGCCCCGAAAATATTTTCCACAGGACCTCGACCGGTGCCGAAAATATTTTCGACGGGATCTCGGCTGGCAGCGAAAATATCTTCGACAGGAGCTCGGCTGGCTCCGAAAATATTTTCAACGGGGGTTCGGCCGGCACCAAAAATATTTTCGACGGCGTGTTGGCCGGTGCCAAAAATGTTTTCGACGGAGGCTCGGACGGCCCCGAAAATAGTTTCGACGGGACCTCGAACGGCGCCGAAAATATTTTCGATTGGAGCTCGGCCGGCACCGAAAATATTTTCAACGGGGGCTCGGACAGCTCCGAAAATATTTTCGACGGGGGCTCGGCCGGGCCCGAAAATATTTTCGAAAGGACCTCGACCGGTGCCGAAAATATTTTCGATGGGAGCTCGGACGGCCCCGAAAATATTTTCGACAGGAGCTCGGCCGGCACCGAAAATATTTTCGACGGCGTCTCGGCTGGCTCCCACAATATTTTCGACGGGACCTCGAACGGCGCCGAAAATATTTTCGATGGGGCTTGGCCGGCACCGAAAATATTTTAGACGGGAGCTCGGCCGGCACCGAAAATATTTTTAACGGGGCTCGGCCGGCACCGAAAATATTTTCGACGGCGTGTTGGCCGGTGCCAAAAACGTTTTCGACGGGGTATCGGCCGGCACCGAAAATATTTTCGACGGAAGCTTGGCCGGCGTCAAAAATATTTTCGACGGGAGCTCGGACGGCCCCGAAAATATTTTCGACAAGGTTCTGACCGGCACCGAAAATATTTTCGATGGGAGCTCGGCCGGCACCGAAAATATTTTTGACGTCGGCTCGGCCAGCTCCGAAAATATTTTCGACAGGAGGTCGGTCGGCACCAAAAATATTTTCGACAAGGTGCCGGCCGGCTACGAAAATATTTTCGACGGGATCTCGGCCGGCACCGAAAATAATTTTGACGGAAGCTCGGCCGGCGTCAAAAAATTTTCGACGGGAGCTCGGACGGCCCCGAAAATATTTTCGACACTACCTCGACCGGTGCCGAAAATATTTTCGACGGGAACTCGGCCGGCACCAAAAATATCTTCGACAGGATCTCGGCTGGCACCGAAAATATTTTCGACGGAAGCTCGTCTGGCGTCAGAAATATTTTCGACGGGAGCTCGGACGGCCCCGAAAATATTTTCGACAGTACCTCGACCGGTGCCGAAAATATTTTCGACGGGACTGCGAACGGCGCCGAAAATATTTTAGACGGGAGCTCGGCCGGCACCGAAAATATTTTTGACGGCGGCTCGGCCACCACCAAAAATATTTATACGGGAGCTCGGCTGGCACCGAAAATATTTTTAACGGGGGCTCGGACGGCCCCGAAAATATTTTCGACAGTACCTTGACCGGTGCCGAAAATATTTTCAATGGCAGCTCGGCTGGCACCGAAAATATTTTCGACGGGAGCTCGGCCGGCACCGAAAATATTTTTGACAGTATCTTGACCGGTGCCGAAAATATTTTCGACGGTAGCTCGGCCGGCACCGAAAATATCTTCGACAGGATCTCGGCCGGCACCGAAAATATTTTCGACGGCGTGTTGGTCGGTGCCAAAATGTTTTCGACGGAGACTCGGACGGCCCCGAAAATAGTTTCGACGGGACCTCGAACGGCGCCGAAAATATTTTCGACGGGAGCTCGGACGGCCCCGAAAATATTTTTGACAGTACCTCGACCGGTGCCGAAAATATTTTAGACGGGATCTCGGCCGGCACCGAAAATATTTTTGACAGTATCTTGACCGGTGGCGAAAATATTTTCGACGGTGGCTCAGCCGGCTCCGAAAATATTTTCGACGGGAGCTCGGCCGGCTCCGACAATATTTTCGATTGGAGCTCGGCCGGCACCAAAAATATTTTCGACGGAAGCTCGGCCGGCGTCAAAAATATTTTCGACGGGAGCTCGGACGGCCCTGAAAATATTTTCGACAGGACCTCGACCGGTGCCGAAAATATTTTCGATGGGATCTCGGCCAGGAGCGAAAATATCTTCGACAGGATCTCGGCCGGCACCGAAAATATTTTCGACGGGAGCTCGGCAGGCACCGAAAATATTTTTGACAGTACCTTGACCGGTGGTGAAAATATTTTCGACGGCAGCTCAGCCGGCTCCGAAAATATTTTCGAAGGGAGCTCGGCCAGCTCCGAAAATATTTTCGATTGGAGCTCGGCCGGCACCGAAAATATTTTCAACGGGGGCTCGGCCGGCACCAAAAATATTTTCGCCGGCGTGTTGGCCAGTGCCAAAATGTTTTCGACGAAGGCTCGGGTGGCCCCGAAAATAGTTTCGACGGGACCTCGAACGGCGCCGAAAATATTTTCGATTGGAGCTCGGACGGCCCCGAAAATATTTTCGACAGGGTCTCGGCCGGCTCCGAAAATATTTTCGACGGGATCTCGGCCGGCACCAAAAATAATTTTGACGGAAGCTCGGCCGGCGTCAAAAATGTTTTCGATGGAGACTCGGACGGCCCCGAAAATATTTTTGTCAGTACCTCAACCGGTGGCGAAAATATTTTCGATGGCAGCTCAGCCGGCTGCGAAAATATTTTCGACGGAAGCTCGGCCGGTGTCAAAAATATTTTCGACGGGAGCTCGGACGGCCCTGAAAATATTTTCGACACTACCTCGACCGGTGCCGAAAATATTTTCGACGGGAACTCGGCTGGCACCGAAAATATCTTCGACAGGATCTTGGCTGGCACAGAAAATATTTTCAACGGAAGCTCGTCTGGCGTCAGAAATATTTTCGACGGGAGCTCGGACGGCCCCGAAAATATTTTCGACAGTACCTCGACCGGTGCCGAAAATATTTTCGAAGGGACCGCGAATGGCGCCGAAAATATTTTAGACGGGATCTCGGCCGGCACCGAAAATATTTTTGACAATATCTTGACCGGTGGCGAAAATATTTTCGATGGCAGCTCGGCCAGGAGCGAAAATATCTTCGACAGGATCTCGGCCGGCACCGAAAATATTTTCGATTGGAGCTCAGCCGGCACTTAAAATATTTTTAACGGGGGCTCGGCCGGCACCATAAATATTTTCGACGGCGTGTTGGCCGGTGCCAAAATGTTTTCGACGGAGGCTCGGACAGCCCCGAAAATACTTTCGACGGGACCTCGAACGGCGCCGAAAATATTTTCGACGGGAGCTCGGATGGCCCCGAAACTATTTTCGACAGGGTCACGGCCGGCTCCGAAAATATTTTCGACGGGAGCTCGGCCGGCTCCGAAAATATTTTCGATTGGAGCTCGGCCAGCACCGAAAATATTTTCGATGGAAGCTTGGCCGGCGTCAAAAATATTTTCGACGGGAGCTCGGACGGCCCCGAAAATATTTTCGACAGGACCTCGACCGGCTCCGAAAATATTTTCGACACTACCTCGACCGGTGCCGAAAATATTTTCGACGGGAACTTGGCTGGCACCGAAAATATCTTCGACAGGACCTCGGCTGGCACCGAAAATATTTTCAACGGAAGCTCGTCTGGCGTCAGAAATATTTTCGACGGGAGCTCGGACGGCCCCGAAAATATTTTCGACAGTACCTCGAGCGGTGCCGAAAATATTTTCGACGGGACCGCGAACGGCGCCGAAAATATTTTACACGGGAGCTCGGCTGGCACCGAAAATATTTTTAACGGGGGCTCGGACAGCCCCGAAAATATTTTCGACAGTACCTCGACCGGTGCAGAAAATATTTTCAACGGCAGCTCGGCTGGCACCGAAAATATTTTAGACGGGAGCTCGGCCGGCACCGAAAATATTTTTGACAGTACCTTGACCGGTGGCGAAAATATTTTCGATGGCAGCTCAGCCGGCTCCGAAAATATTTTCGACGGGAGCTCGGCCGGCACCGAAAATGTTTTCAACGGGGGCTCGGCCGGCACCGAAAATATTTTCGACGGAAGCTCGGCCGGCGTCAAAAATATTTTCGACAGGAGCTCGGATGGCCCCGAAAATATTTTCGACAGTACCTCGTCCGGTGCCGAAAATATTTTCGATGGTAGCTCGGCCGGCACCGAAAATATCTTCGACAGGATCTCGGCCGGCACCGAAAATATTTTCGATGGAAGCTCGGCAGGCGTCAAAAATATTTTCAGCGGGATCTTGGACGGCCCCGAAAATATTTTCGACAGTACCTCGACCGGTACCGAAAATATTTTCGACGGGACCGCGAACGGCGCCGAAAATATTTTCGATTGGAGCTCGGCCGGCACCGAAAATATTTTCAACGGGGGCTCGGACAGCTCCGAAAATATTTTCGACGGGGGCTCGGCTGGGCCCGAAAATATTTTCGAAACGACCTCGACCGGTGCCGAAAATATTTTAGACGGGAGCTCGGACGGCCCCGAAAATATTTTCGACAGGAGCTCGGCCGGCACCGAAAATATTTTCGACGGCGTCTCGGCGGGCTCCCACAATATTTTCGACGGGACCTCGAACGGCGCCGAAAATATTTTCGATGGGGCTTGGCCGGCACCGAAAATATTTTAGACGGGAGCTCGGCCGGCACCGAAAATATTTTTAACGGGGCTCAGCCGGCACCGAAAATATTTTCGACGGCGTGTTGGCCGGTGCCAAAAACGTTTTCGACGGGGTATCGGCCGGCACCGAAAATATTTTCGACGGAAGCTTGGCCGGCGTCAAAAATATTTTCGACGGGAGCTCGGACGGCCCCGAAAATATTTTCGACAAGGTTCTGACCGGCACCGAAAATATTTTCGACGGGAGCTCGGCCGGCACCGAAAATATTTTTGACGTCGGCTCGGCCAGCTCCGAAAATATTTTCGACGGGAGGTCGGTCGGCACCAAAAATATTTTCGTCAAGGTGCCGGCCGGCTACGAAAATATTTTCGACGGGATCTCGGCCGGCACCGAAAATAATTTTGACGGAAGCTCGGCCGGCGTCAAAAAATTTTCGACGGGAGCTCGGACGGCCCCGAAAATATTTTTATCAGTACCTCAACCGGTGGCGAAAATATTTTCGACGGGATCTCGGCCGGCTCCGAAAATATTTTCGACACTACCTCGACCGGTGCCGAAAATATTTTCGACGGGAACTCGGCCGGCACCAAAAATATCTTCGACAGGATCTCGGCTGGCACCGAAAATATTTTCGACGGAAGCTCGTCTGGCGTCAGAAATATTTTTGACGGGAGCTCGGACGGCCCCGAAAATATTTTCGACAGTACCTCGACCGGTGCCGAAAATATTTTCGACGGGACTGCGAACGGCGCCGAAAATATTTTAGACGGGAGCTCGGCCGGCACCGAAAATATTTTTGACGGCGGCTCGGCCGCCACCAAAAATATTTTAGACGGGAGCTCGGCCGGCACCGAAAATATTTTTGACGGCAGCTCGGCCGGCACCAAAAATATTTTAGACTGGAGCTCGGCTGGCACCGAAAATATTTTTGACAGTACCTTGACCAGTGGCGAAAATATTTTCGACGGCAGCTCAGCCAGCACCGAAAATATTTTAGACGGGAGCTCGGCCGGCACCGAAAATATTTTCGACGGGAGCTCGGCCGGCCCCGAAAATATTCTCGACAAGGCTCTGACCGGCACCGAAAATATTTTCGACGGGGGCCCGGCCGGCAACAAAAATATTTTTGGCGGCGGCTCGGCCGGCTCCAAAAATATTTTCGACGGGAGCTCGGTCGCCACCAAAAATATTTTCGACAAGGTGCCGGCCGGCACCGAAAATAGTTTCGACGGCGGCTCGGCCGGCTCCGACAATATTTTCGACGGGAGCTCGGCCGGCACCGAAAATATTTTCGACGGGAGGTCAGCCGGCACCAAAAATGTTTTCAACGGCGGCTCGGCCAGCTCCGAAAATATTTTCGATGGGATCTCGGCCGGCACCGAAAATATTTTCGACGGAAGCTCCGCCGGCACCGAAAATATTTTCAACGGGAACTCGGACGGCCCCGAAAATATTTTCGACAGGACCTCGACCGGTGCCGAAAATATTTTCGACGGGAGCTCGGCCGGCAGCGAAAATATCTTCGACAGGATCTCAGCCGGCACCGAAAATATTTTCGACGGAAGCTCGTCCGGCACTGAAAATATTTTTGACAGTACCTTGACCAGTGCGGAAAATATTTTCGACGGCGGCTCAGCCGGCTCCGAAAATATTTTCGACGGGAGCTCGGCCGGCACCGAAGATATTTTAGACGGGAGCGCGGCCGGCACCGAAAATATGTTTAACGGCAGCTCAGACGGCCCCGAAAATATTTTAGACGGGAGCTCGGCCGGCACCGAAAATATTTTTGACAGTACCTTGACCGGTGGCGAAAATATTTTTGACGGGAGCTCAGCCGGCTCCGAATATATTTTAGACGGGAGCTCGGCCGGCTCCGAAAATATTTTCGATTGGAGCTCGGCCGGCACTGAAAATATTTTCAACGGGGGCTCGGCCGGCACCAAAAATATTTTCGACGGCGTGTTGGCCGGTGCCAAGATATTTTCGACAGAGGCTCGGACGGCCCCGAAAACAGTTTCGAAAGGGACCTCGAACGGCACCGAAAATATTTTCGACGGAGGCTAGGACGGCCCCGAAAATACATTCGACGGGGTCTCGGCCGGCTCCGAAAATATTTTCAACGGGATCTCGGCCGGCACCGAAAATATTTTCGACGGAAGCTCCGCCGGTGTCAAAAATATTTTCGACGGGAGCTCGGACGACCCCGAAAACATTTTCGACAGTACCTCGACCGGTGCGGAGAATATTTTCGATGGCGGCTCAGCCGGCTCCGAAAATATTTTCGACAGGGTCTCGGCCGGCTCCGAAAATATTTTCGACAGGATCTCGGCTGGCACAGAAAATATTTTCGACGGAAGCTCGGCCGGCGTCAAAAATATTTTCGACGGGAGCTCGGAATGGCCCCGAAAATATTTTCGACGGGAGCTCGGACGGCCCCGAAAATATTTTCGACAGGGTCTCGGCCGGCTCCGAAAATATTTTCGACGGGAGCTCGGCCGGCACCGAAAATACATTCGACAGGATCTCGGCCGGCGTCAGAAATATTTTCGACGGGAGCTCGGACGGCCCCGAAAATATTTTCGACTGTACTTCGACCGGTGCCGAAAATATTTTCGACGGGACCGTGAACGGCGCCGAAAATATTTTCGACGGCGTGTTGTCCGGTGCATAAAATATTTTTCGACGGGGGCCCAGCTGTCACCGAAAATATTTTCGACGGAGGCTCGGCCGGCTCCGAAAATATTTTCGACGGGATCTCGGCCGGCACCAAAAATATTTTCGACGGAAGCTCTGCCGGTGTCAAAAATATTTTCGACGGGAGCTCGGACGGCCCCGAAAATATTTTCGACAGTACCTCGACCGGTGCCGAAAATATTTTCGACGGGAGCTCAGCTGGCACCGAAAATATTTTCGATTGGAGCTCGGCCGGCTCCGAAAAGATTTTCGATGGGAGATCGGCCGGCTCTGAAAATATTTTCGATTGGAGCTCGGCCGGCACCGAAAATATTTTCGATGGAAGCTCCGCCGGCGCCAAAAATATTTTCAACGGGATCTTGGCCGGCGTCGAAAATTTTTTCGACGGGGTCTCGGCCGGCGTCCAAAATATTTTCGACGGGATCTCGGTCGGCCCCGAAAATATTTTCGATGGGATCTCGGCCGGCTCCGAAAATATTTTCGACGAGTTCTCGGCCGTCCCGAAAATATTTTCGACGGCGTGTTGGCCGGTGCCAAAAATGTTTTCGACGGAGGCTCGGATGGCCCCGAAAATATTTTCGACGGGGTCTCGGCCTCCACCGAAAATATTTTCGACGGAAGCTTGGCCGGCGTCAAAAATATTTTCGACGGGAGCACGGCCGGCCCCAAAAATATTTTCGACAAGGTTCTGATCGGCACCGAAAATATTTTAGACGGGGGCCCGGCCGGCACCGAAAATATTCTCGTCGGTGTGTCATCCAGCACCGAAAATATTTTCTATGGAGGCTCAGCCGGTGCCTAAAATATTTTCGAAGGCGGCTCGGCCGGCAGCAAAAATATTTTCAACGGGATCTCGGCTGGCACCGAAAATATTTTCGACGGAAGCTCGGCCGGCGTCAAAAATATTTTCGATGGGAGCTCGGCCGACTCCAAAAATATTTTCGACGGGAGCTCAGCCGGCACCGAAAATATTTTCGACAGAAGCTCGGCCGGCGTCAAAAATATTTTCAACCGGAGCTCGGACGGCCCCGAAAATATTTTCGACAGGACCTCGACCGGAGCCGAAAATATTTTCTATGGGAGCTCGGCCGGCACCGAAAATATTTTAGACAGGAGCTCGGCCGGCACCGAAAATATTTTTAACGGGGCTCGGCCGGCACCAAAAATATTTTCGACGGTGTGTTGGCCAGTGCCAAAAACATTTTTGACGGGGTTTCGGCCGGCACCGAAAATATTTTCGACGGAAGCTCGTCTGGCGTCAGAAATATTTTCGACGGGAGCTCGGATGGCCCTGAAAATATTTTCGACAGCGTCTCGGCCGGCTCCGAAAATATTTTCGACAGGGTCTCGGCCGGCACCGAAAATATTTTCGAGGGAAGCTCCGCCGGCGTCAAAAATATTTTCGACGGGAACTCGGACGGCCCCGAAAATATTTTCCACAGGACCTCGACCGGTGCCGAAAATATTTTCGACGGGATCTCGGCTGGCAGCGAAAATATCTTCGACAGGAGCTCGGCTGGCTCCGAAAATATTTTCAACGGGGGTTCGGCCGGCACCAAAAATATTTTCGACGGCGTGTTGGCCGGTGCCAAAAATGTTTTCGACGGAGGCTCGGACGGCCCCGAAAATAGTTTTGACGGGACCTCGAACGGCGCCGAAAATATTTTCGACGGGAGCTCGGACGGCCCCGAAAATATTTTCGACAGGGTCTCGGCCGGCTCCGAAAATATTTTCGACGGGAGCTCGGCCGGCTCCGAAAATATTTTCGATGGGATCTCGGCCGGCACCGAAAATATTTTCGACGGAAGCTCCGCCGGCACCGAAAATATTTTCAACGGGAACTCGGACGGCCCCGAAAATATTTTCGACAGGACCTCGACCGGTGCCGAAAATATTTTCGACGGGAGCTCGGCCGGCAGCGAAAATATCTTCGACAGGATCTCAGCCGGCACCGAAAATATTTTCGACGGAAGCTCGTCCGGCACTGAAAATATTTTTGACAGTACCTTGACCAGTGCGGAAAATATTTTCGACGGCGGCTCAGCCGGCTCCGAAAATATTTTCGACGGGAGCTCGGCCGGCACCGAAGATATTTTAGACGGGAGCGCGGCCGGCACCGAAAATATGTTTAACGGCAGCTCAGACGGCCCCGAAAATATTTTAGACGGGAGCTCGGCCGGCACCGAAAATATTTTTGACAGTACCTTGACCGGTGGCGAAAATATTTTTGACGGGAGCTCAGCCGGCTCCGAATATATTTTAGACGGGAGCTCGGCCGGCTCCGAAAATATTTTCGATTGGAGCTCGGCCGGCACTGAAAATATTTTCAACGGGGGCTCGGCCGGCACCAAAAATATTTTCGACGGCGTGTTGGCCGGTGCCAAGATATTTTCGACAGAGGCTCGGACGGCCCCGAAAACAGTTTCGAAAGGGACCTCGAACGGCACCGAAAATATTTTCGACGGAGGCTAGGACGGCCCCGAAAATACATTCGACGGGGTCTCGGCCGGCTCCGAAAATATTTTCAACGGGATCTCGGCCGGCACCGAAAATATTTTCGACGGAAGCTCCGCCGGCGTCAAAAATATTTTCGACGGGAGCTCGGACGACCCCGAAAACATTTTCGACAGTACCTCGACCGGTGCGGAGAATATTTTCGATGGCGGCTCAGCCGGCTCCGAAAATATTTTCGACAGGGTCTCGGCCGGCTCCGAAAATATTTTCGACAGGATCTCGGCTGGCACAGAAAATATTTTCGACGGAAGCTCGGCCGGCGTCAAAAATATTTTCGACGGGAGCTCGGAATGGCCCCGAAAATAGTTTCGACGGGACCTCGACCGGTGCGGAAAATATTTTCGACGGAAGCTCGGCCGGCTCCGAAAATATTTTCGATTGCAGCTCGGCCGGCACCGAAAATATTTTCGACGGAAGCTCGTCCGGCGTCAGAAATATTTTTGACGGGAGCTCGGACGGCCCCGAAAATATTTTCGACTGTACTTCGACCGGTGCCGAAAATATTTTCGACGGGACCGTGAACGGCGCCGAAAATATTTTCGACGGCGTGTTGTCCGGTGCATAAAATATTTTTCGACGGGGGCCCAGCTGTCACCGAAAATATTTTCGACGGAGGCTCGGCCGGCTCCGAAAATATTTTCGACGGGATCTCGGCCGGCACCAAAAATATTTTCGACGGAAGCTCTGCCGGTGTCAAAAATATTTTCGACGGGAGCTCGGACGGCCCCGAAAATATTTTCGACAGTACCTCGACCGGTGCCGAAAATATTTTCGACGGGAGCTCAGCTGGCACCGAAAATATTTTCGATTGGAGCTCGGCCGGCTCCGAAAAGATTTTCGATGGGAGATCGGCCGGCTCTGAAAATATTTTCGATTGGAGCTCGGCCGGCACCGAAAATATTTTCGATGGAAGCTCCGCCGGCGCCAAAAATATTTTCAACGGGATCTTGGCCGGCGTCGAAAATTTTTTCGACGGGGTCTCGGCCGGCGTCCAAAATATTTTCGACGGGATCTCGGTCGGCCCCGAAAATATTTTCGATGGGATCTCGGCCGGCTCCGAAAATATTTTCGACGAGTTCTCGGCCGTCCCGAAAATATTTTCGACGGCGTGTTGGCCGGTGCCAAAAATGTTTTCGACGGAGGCTCGGATGGCCCCGAAAATATTTTCGACGGGGTCTCGGCCTCCACCGAAAATATTTTCGACGGAAGCTTGGCCGGCGTCAAAAATATTTTCGACGGGAGCACGGCCGGCCCCAAAAATATTTTCGACAAGGTTCTGATCGGCACCGAAAATATTTTAGACGGGGGCCCGGCCGGCACCGAAAATATTCTCGTCGGTGTGTCATCCAGCACCGAAAATATTTTCTATGGAGGCTCAGCCGGTGCCTAAAATATTTTCGAAGGCGGCTCGGCCGGCAGCAAAAATATTTTCAACGGGATCTCGGCTGGCACCGAAAATATTTTCGACGGAAGCTCGGCCGGCGTCAAAAATATTTTCGATGGGAGCTCGGCCGACTCCAAAAATATTTTCGACGGGAGCTCAGCCGGCACCGAAAATATTTTCGACAGAAGCTCGGCCGGCGTCAAAAATATTTTCAACCGGAGCTCGGACGGCCCCGAAAATATTTTCGACAGGACCTCGACCGGAGCCGAAAATATTTTCTATGGGAGCTCGGCCGGCACCGAAAATATTTTAGACAGGAGCTCGGCCGGCACCGAAAATATTTTTAACGGGGCTCGGCCGGCACCAAAAATATTTTCGACGGTGTGTTGGCCAGTGCCAAAAACATTTTTGACGGGGTTTCGGCCGGCACCGAAAATATTTTCGACGGAAGCTCGTCTGGCGTCAGAAATATTTTCGACGGGAGCTCGGATGGCCCTGAAAATATTTTCGACAGCGTCTCGGCCGGCTCCGAAAATATTTTCGACAGGGTCTCGGCCGGCACCGAAAATATTTTCGAGGGAAGCTCCGCCGGCGTCAAAAATATTTTCGACGGGAACTCGGACGGCCCCGAAAATATTTTCCACAGGACCTCGACCGGTGCCGAAAATATTTTCGACGGGATCTCGGCTGGCAGCGAAAATATCTTCGACAGGAGCTCGGCTGGCTCCGAAAATATTTTCAACGGGGGTTCGGCCGGCACCAAAAATATTTTCGACGGCGTGTTGGCCGGTGCCAAAAATGTTTTCGACGGAGGCTCGGACGGCCCCGAAAATAGTTTTGACGGGACCTCGAACGGCGCCGAAAATATTTTCGACGGGAGCTCGGACGGCCCCGAAAATATTTTCGACAGGGTCTCGGCCGGCTCCGAAAATATTTTCGACGGGAGCTCGGCCGGCTCCGAAAATATTTTCGATGGGATCTCGGCCGGCACCGAAAATATTTTCGACGGAAGCTCCGCCGGCACCGAAAATATTTTCAACGGGAACTCGGACGGCCCCGAAAATATTTTCGACAGGACCTCGACCGGTGCCGAAAATATTTTCGACGGGAGCTCGGCCGGCAGCGAAAATATCTTCGACAGGATCTCAGCCGGCACCGAAAATATTTTCGACGGAAGCTCGTCCGGCACTGAAAATATTTTTGACAGTACCTTGACCAGTGCGGAAAATATTTTCGACGGCGGCTCAGCCGGCTCCGAAAATATTTTCGACGGGAGCTCGGCCGGCACCGAAGATATTTTAGACGGGAGCGCGGCCGGCACCGAAAATATGTTTAACGGCAGCTCAGACGGCCCCGAAAATATTTTAGACGGGAGCTCGGCCGGCACCGAAAATATTTTTGACAGTACCTTGACCGGTGGCGAAAATATTTTTGACGGGAGCTCAGCCGGCTCCGAATATATTTTAGACGGGAGCTCGGCCGGCTCCGAAAATATTTTCGATTGGAGCTCGGCCGGCACTGAAAATATTTTCAACGGGGGCTCGGCCGGCACCAAAAATATTTTCGACGGCGTGTTGGCCGGTGCCAAGATATTTTCGACAGAGGCTCGGACGGCCCCGAAAACAGTTTCGAAAGGGACCTCGAACGGCACCGAAAATATTTTCGACGGAGGCTAGGACGGCCCCGAAAATACATTCGACGGGGTCTCGGCCGGCTCCGAAAATATTTTCAACGGGATCTCGGCCGGCACCGAAAATATTTTCGACGGAAGCTCCGCCGGCGTCAAAAATATTTTCGACGGGAGCTCGGACGACCCCGAAAACATTTTCGACAGTACCTCGACCGGTGCGGAGAATATTTTCGATGGCGGCTCAGCCGGCTCCGAAAATATTTTCGACAGGGTCTCGGCCGGCTCCGAAAATATTTTCGACAGGATCTCGGCTGGCACAGAAAATATTTTCGACGGAAGCTCGGCCGGCGTCAAAAATATTTTCGACGGGAGCTCGGAATGGCCCCGAAAATAGTTTCGACGGGACCTCGACCGGTGCGGAAAATATTTTCGACGGAAGCTCGGCCGGCTCCGAAAATATTTTCGACTGCAGCTCGGCCGGCACCGAAAATATTTTCGACGGAAGCTCGTCCGGCGTCAGAAATATTTTCGACGGGAGCTCGGACGGCCCCGAAAATATTTTCGACTGTACTTCGACCGGTGCCGAAAATATTTTCGACGGGACCGTGAACGGCGCCGAAAATATTTTCGACGGCGTGTTGTCCGGTGCATAAAATATTTTTCGACGGGGGCCCAGCTGTCACCGAAAATATTTTCGACGGAGGCTCGGCCGGCTCCGAAAATATTTTCGACGGGATCTCGGCCGGCACCAAAAATATTTTCGACGGAAGCTCTGCCGGTGTCAAAAATATTTTCGACGGGAGCTCGGACGGCCCCGAAAATATTTTCGACAGTACCTCGACCGGTGCCGAAAATATTTTCGACGGGAGCTCAGCTGGCACCGAAAATATTTTCGATTGGAGCTCGGCCGGCTCCGAAAAGATTTTCGATGGGAGATCGGCCGGCTCTGAAAATATTTTCGATTGGAGCTCGGCCGGCACCGAAAATATTTTCGATGGAAGCTCCGCCGGCGCCAAAAATATTTTCAACGGGATCTTGGCCGGCGTCGAAAATTTTTTCGACGGGGTCTCGGCCGGCGTCCAAAATATTTTCGACGGGATCTCGGTCGGCCCCGAAAATATTTTCGATGGGATCTCGGCCGGCTCCGAAAATATTTTCGACGAGTTCTCGGCCGTCCCGAAAATATTTTCGACGGCGTGTTGGCCGGTGCCAAAAATGTTTTCGACGGAGGCTCGGATGGCCCCGAAAATATTTTCGACGGGGTCTCGGCCTCCACCGAAAATATTTTCGACGGAAGCTTGGCCGGCGTCAAAAATATTTTCGACGGGAGCACGGCCGGCCCCAAAAATATTTTCGACAAGGTTCTGATCGGCACCGAAAATATTTTAGACGGGGGCCCGGCCGGCACCGAAAATATTCTCGTCGGTGTGTCATCCAGCACCGAAAATATTTTCTATGGAGGCTCAGCCGGTGCCTAAAATATTTTCGAAGGCGGCTCGGCCGGCAGCAAAAATATTTTCAACGGGATCTCGGCTGGCACCGAAAATATTTTCGACGGAAGCTCGGCCGGCGTCAAAAATATTTTCGATGGGAGCTCGGCCGACTCCAAAAATATTTTCGACGGGAGCTCAGCCGGCACCGAAAATATTTTCGACAGAAGCTCGGCCGGCGTCAAAAATATTTTCAACCGGAGCTCGGACGGCCCCGAAAATATTTTCGACAGGACCTCGACCGGAGCCGAAAATATTTTCTATGGGAGCTCGGCCGGCACCGAAAATATTTTAGACAGGAGCTCGGCCGGCACCGAAAATATTTTTAACGGGGCTCGGCCGGCACCAAAAATATTTTCGACGGTGTGTTGGCCAGTGCCAAAAACATTTTTGACGGGGTTTCGGCCGGCACCGAAAATATTTTCGACGGAAGCTCGTCTGGCGTCAGAAATATTTTCGACGGGAGCTCGGATGGCCCTGAAAATATTTTCGACAGCGTCTCGGCCGGCTCCGAAAATATTTTCGACGGGATCTCGGCCGGCTCCGAAAATATTTTCGATGGGATCTCGGCCGGCTCCGAAAATATTTTCAACGGGGGCTCGGCCGGCACCAAAAATATTTTCGACGGAAGCTCCGCCGGCATCAAAAATATTTTCGACGGGAGCTCGGACGGCCCCGAAAATATTTTCGACAGGACCTCGACCGGTGCCGAAAATAATTTCGAAGGGAGCTCGGCCGGCACCGAAGATATTTTAGATGGGAGCTTGGCCGGCACCGAAAATATTTTCGACGGAAGCTCCGCCGGCACCGAAAATATTTTCAACGGGAACTCGGACGGCCCCGAAAATATTTTCGACAGGACCTCGACCGGTGCCGAAAATATTTTTGACGGGAGCTCGGCCGGCACCGAAGATATTTTTGACAGTACTTTGACCGGTGGCGAAAATATTTTCGAAGGCAGCTCAGCCGGCTCCGAAATATTTTAGACGGAAGCTTGGCCGGCTCCGAAAATATTTTCAACTGGATCGTGGCCGGCACCGAAAATATTTTCGACGGAAGCTTGGCCGTTGCCAAAAATGTTTTCGACGGAGGCTCGGACGGCCCCAAAAATATTTTCGACAGGACCTCGACCGGTGCCGAAAATATTTTCGAAGGGAGCTCAGCCGGCACCGAAAATATTTTCGACGGGAGCTCGGCCGGCTCCGAAAATATTTTCGATTGGAGCTCAGCCGGCACCGAAAATATTTTCAACGGGGGCTCGGCCGGCACCAAAAATATTTTCGACGGTGTGTTGGCCGGAGCCAAAAATGTTTTCGACGGAGGCTTGGACAGCCCCGAAAATAGTTTCGACGGGGTCTCGGCCGGCTCCGAAAATATTTTCGACGGAAGCTCGGCCGGCGTCGAAAATATTTTCGACGGGAACTCGGACGGCCTCGAAAATATTTTCGACAGGACCTCGACTGGTGCCGAAAATATTTTAGACGGGAACTCGGCAGGCAGCGAAAATATCTTCGACAGGATCTCAGCCTGCACCGAAAATATTCTTGACGGAAGCTCGTCCGGCACCGAAAATATTTTTGACAGTACCTTGACCGGTGCGGAAAATATTTTCGATGGCGGCTCAGCCGGCTCCGAAAATATTTTCGACACGAGCTCGGCCGGCTCCGAAAATATTTTTAACGGGGGCTCGGCCTGCACCAAAAATATTTTCGATGGAAGCTCGGCCGGCATGGAAAATATTTTCGACGGCGGCTCGGCCGGCACCGAAAATATTTTTGACGGGAGCTCGGCCGGCTCTGAAAATATTTTCGATTGGAGCTCAGCCGGCTCCGAAAATATTTTCGACGGGAGCTCGGCCGGCTCCGAAAATATTTTCAATTGGAGCTCGGCCGGCACCGAAAATATTTTCAACGGGGGCTCGGCTGGCGTCAAAAATATTTTCGACGGAAGCTCCGCCGGCGTCAAAAATATTTTCTACGGGACCTCGAACGGCGCCGAAAATATTTTCGACAGGGTCTCGGCCGGCTCCGAAAATATTTTCAACGGAAGCTCGGCCGGCTCCGAAAATATTATCAACGGGATCTCGGCCGGCACCGAAAATATTTTCGACGGAAGCTCCGCCTGCGTCAAAAATATTTTCGACGGGACCTCGGACGGCCCCGAAAATATTTTCAACGGGAGCTCGGACGGCACCGAAAATATTTTCGACAGAAGCTCGGCCGGCGTCAAAAATATTTTCGATTGGAGCTCGGATGGCTCCGAAAATATTTTCGATTGGAGCTTGGCGGGCACCGAAAATATTTTCAACGGCGTATTGGCCGGTGCCAAAAATGTTTTCGTCGGAGGCTCGGACGGCACTGAAAATAGTTTCGACGGGACCTCGAAAGGCACCGAAAATATTTTCGTAGGGAACTCGGACGGCCCCGAAAATATTTTCGACAGTGCCTCGTCCGGTGCCGAAAATATTTTCGACGGGATCTCGGCCGGCACCGAAAATATTTTCGACGGAAGCTCGGCCGGCGTCGAAAATATATTCGACGGGAACTCGGACGGCCCTGAAAATATTTTCGACGGGAGCTCGGCCAGCCCCGAAAATATTTTTAACAGGGGCTCGGCTGGCCCCGAAAATATTTTCGTCGGTGTCTCATCCGGCACTGAAAATATTTTCGATGGAGGCTCGGCCGGTGCCGAAAATATTTTCGACGGGAGCTCTGCCAGCAGCGAAAATATCTTCGACAGGATCTCGGCCGGCACCGAAAATCTTTTCGACGGAAGCTCGTCCGGCACCGAAAATATTTTTGACAGTACCTTGACCGGTGCGGAAAATATTTTCGACGGAAGCTCCGCCGGCGTCAAAAATATTATTCACGGGAGCTCGGACGGCCCCGAAAATATTTTCAACAGGACCTCGACCGGTGCCGAAAATATTTTCGATGGGAGCTCGTCCGGCACCGAAAATATTTTAGACGGGAGCTCGGCCAGCACCGGAAATATTTTTAATGGGGGCTCGGACGGCCCCGAAAATATTTTTGACATTACCTCAACCGGTGCCGAAAATATTTTCGACGGCGGCTCGGCCGGCACCGAAAATAGTTTAGACGGGAGCTCGGCTGGCACCGAAAATATTTTTGACAGTACCTTGACCGGTACCGAAAGTATTTTCAACGGCAGCTCAGCCGGCACCGAAAATATTTTAGACGGGAGCTCGGCCGGCACCGAAAATATTTTCGACAAGGTTCTGACCGGCACCGAAAATATTTTAGACAGTACCTCGACAGGTGCGGAAAATATTTTCGACGGAGGCTCGGCCGGCTCCGAAAATATTTTTGATTGCAGCTCGGCCGGCACCGGAAATATTTTCAACGGGGGCTCGGCCGGCACCGAAAATATTTTTGACGGCGGCTCGGCTGGCACCGAAAATATTTTAGACGGGAGCTCGGCCGACACCGAAAATATTTTTGACAGTACCTTGACCGGTGGCGAAAATATTTTCGACGGCAGCTCAGCCGGCTCCAAAAATATTTTCGACGGGAGCTCGGCCGGCTCCAAAAATATTTTCGATTGGAGCTCGGCCGGCACCGAAAATATTTTCAACGGGGGCTCGGCCGGCACCAAAAATATTTTCGACGGCGTGTTGGCTGGTGCCAAAATGTTTTCGACAGAGGCTCGGACGGCCCCGAAAATACTTTTGACGGGACCTCGAACGGCGCCGAAAATATTTTCGACGGAGGCTTGGACGGCCCCGAAAATATTTTCGACGGGATCTCGGCCGGCACCGAAAATATTTTCGACAAGGTTCTGACCGGCACCGAAAATATTTTAGACAGGGTCCCGGCCGGCACCGAAAATATTTTCGACGGCGGCTCGGCTGGCGTCAAAAATATTTTCAATGGGAGCTCGGACGGCCCCGAAAATAGTTTCGATGGGACCTCGACCGGTGCCGAAAATATTTTCGAAGGGAGCTCGGCCGGCACCGAAAATATCTTCGACAGGATCTCGGCCGGCACCGAAAATATTTTCGATGGAAGCTCGTCCAGCACCGAAAATATTTTTGACAGTACCTTGACCGGTGCGGAAAATATTTTCGACGGCGGCTCAGCCGGCTCTGAAAACAGTTTTGACGGGACCTCGGCCAGCTCCGATAATATTTTCGATGGGAGCTCGGCTGGCACCGAAAATATTTTTATCGGGGGCTCGGCCGGCACCAAAAATATTTTCGAAGGAAGCTCAGCCGGCACGGAAAATATTTTCGACGGAGGCTCGGCCGGCACCGAAAATATTTTAGATGGGAGCTCGGCCGGCACCGAAAATATTTTTGACAGTACCTTGACCGGTGGCGAAAATATTTTCGACGGCAGCTCAGCCGGCTCCGAAAATATTTTAGACGGGAGCTCAGCCGGCTCCGAAAATATTTTCGATTGGAGCTCGGCCGGCACCGAAAATATTTTCAACGGGGGCTCGGCCGGCACCAAAAATATTTTCGACGGCGTGTTGGCCAGTGCCAAAATATTTTCGACAGAGGCTCGGACGGCCCCGAAAATAGTTTCGATGGGACCTCGACCGGTGCCGAAAATATTTTCGACGGGAGCTCTGCTGGCAGCGAAAATATCTTCGACAGGATCTCGGCCGGCACCGAAAATATTTTCGATGGGAGCTCGGCCGGCACCGAAAATATTTTCGACGGGAGCTCGGCCGGCACCGAAAATATTTTCGACAAGGTTCTGACCGGCACCGAAAATATCTTAGACAGGGGCCCGGCCGGCACCGAAAATATTTTCGATGGCAGCTCAGCCGGCTCCGAAAATATTTTCGATGGGAGCTTGGCGGGCTCCGAAAATATTTTCGATTGGAGTTCGGCCGGCAGCAAAAATATTTTCGGCGGCGTGTTGGCCGGTGCCAAAAATGTTTTCGACGGAGGCTCGAAGGGCCCCGAAAATACATTCGACGGGGTCTCGGCTGGCTCCGAAAATATTTTTGACGGGATCTCGGCCGGCACCGAAAATATTTTCGACGGAAGCTCGGCCGGCGTCAAAAATATTTTCAACGGGAGCTCGGACGGCCCCGAAAATATTTTCGACAGGACCTCGACCGGTGCCGAAAATATTTTCGATGGGAGCTTGACCGGCACCGAAAATATTTTAGACGGGAGCTCGGCCAGCACCGAAAATATTTTTAACGGGGGCTCGGACGGCCCCGAAAATATTTTCCACAGTACCTCGACCGGTACCGAAAGTATTTTCGACGGCAGCTCAGCCGGCTCCGAAAATATTTTCGACGGGAGCTCGGCCGGCTCCGAAAATATTTTCGATTGGAGCTCGGCCGGCACCGAAAATATTTTCAACGGGGGCTCGGCCGGCACCAAAAATATTTTCCACAGCGTGTTGGCCGGTGCCAAAAATGTTTTCGACGGAGGCTCGGACGGCCCCGAACATAGTTTCGACGGGACCTCGAACGGCACCGAAAATATTTTCGACGGGAGCTCGGACGGCCCCGAAAATATTTTCGACAAGGTTCTGACCGGCACCGAAAATATTTTCGACAGGGGCCCGGCCGGCACCGAAAATATTTTCGACGGCGGCTCGGCTGGCGTCAAAAATATTTTCAACGGGAGCTCGGCCGGCCCCGAAAATATTTGCGACGGGATCTCGGCCGGCACCGAAAATATTTTCGACAGTACCTCGTCCGGTGCCGAAAATATTTTCGATGGGAGCTCGGCCGGCAGCGAAAATATTTTAGACGGGAGCTTGGCCGGCACCGAAAATATTTTTGACAGTACCTTGAGCGGTGCGGAAAATATATTCGACGGCGACTCGTTCGACACCGAAAATATTTTCGACGGGAGCTCGGCCGGCACCGAAAATATTTTTGACAGTACCTTGACTGGTGGCGAAAATATTTTCAACGGCAGCTCACCCTGCTCCGAAAATATTTTCGACGGGATCTCGGCCGGCTCCGAAAATATTTTCGATTCGAGCTCGGCCGGCACCGAAAATATTTTCGACGGAAGCTCCGCCGGCGTCAAAAATATTTTCGACGGGAGCTCGGACAGCCCCGAAAATATTTTCGACAGTACCTCGACCGGTGCCGAAAATACTTTTGACTGCAGCTCGGCCGACACCGAAAATATTTTAGACGGGAGCTCGGCCGGCACCGAAAATATTTTCGACAGGACCTCGACCGGTGCCGAAAATATTTTCGACGGGAACTCGGCCGGCTCCGAAAATATTTTCGATTGGAGCTCGGCCGGCTCCGAAAATATTTTCAACGGGATCTCAGCCGGCACCGAAAATATTTTCGACGGAAGCTCGGCTGGTGTCAAAAATATTTTCGACGGGAACTCGGACGGCCCCGAAAATATCTTCGACAGGATCTCGGCCGGCACCGAAAATATTTTCGACGGGAGCTCGGCCGGCACCGAAAATATTTTCGATTGGAGCTCGCCCGGCACCGAAAGTTTTTTCAACGGGGGCTCGGCCGGCACCAAAAATATTTTCGACGGCGTGTTGGACGGTGCCAAAAATGTTTTCGACGGAGGCTCTGATGGCCCCGAAAATAGTTTCGACGGGGTCTCGGCCGGCTCCGAAAATATTTTCAACGGGGGCTCAGCCGGCACCAAAAATATTTTCGAAGGCGTGTTGGCCGGTGCCAAAAATATTTTCGTCAGGGTCTCGGCTGGCTCCGAAAATATTTTCGAAGGGATCTCGGCCGGCACCGAAAATATTTTCGACGGAAGCTCGGCCGGAATCGAAAATATTTTCGACGGGAACTCGGACGGCCCCGAAAATATTTTCGACAGGACCTCGACTGGTGCCGAAAATATTTTCGACGGGAGCTCGGCCGGCAGCGAAAATATTTTTGACAGTACCTTGACTAGTGCGGAAAATATTTTCGACAGCGGCTCAGCCGGCTCCGAAAATACTTTCGACGGAAGCTCGGCCGGCGTGAAAAATATTTTCGACGGCAGTTCGGCCGGACCCGAAATTATTTTCGACAGGACCTCGACCGGTGCCGAAAATATTTTCGATGGGAGCTCGCCCGGCACCGAAAATATTTTAGACGGGAGCTCGGCCGGCACCGAAAATATGTTTCACAGTACCTTGACCGGTGGCGAAAATATTTTCGACGGCGGCTCAGCCGGCTCCGAAAATTTTTGCGACGGGAGCCTGGACGCCTCCGAAAATATTTTCGATTGCAGCTCGGCCGGCACCGAAAATATTTTCAACGGGGGTTCGGACGGCACCAAAAATATTTTCGACGGCGTGTTGGCCGGTGCCAAAATGTTTTCGACGGAGGCTCGGACGGCTCCGAAAATATTTTCAACGGGATCTCGGCCGGCCCCGAAAATATTTTCGATGGGGTCTCAGCCGGCTTCAAAAATATTTTCGACGGGAGCTCGGACGGCCCCGAAAATATTTTCGACAGTACCTCGACCGGTGCCGAAAATATTTTCGACGGGACCGCGAACGGCACCGAAAATATTTTCGACGGCGTGTTGGCCGGTGCCAAAAATATTTTCGACGGGGGCCCAGCTGGCACCGAAAATATTTTCGAAGGAGGCTCGGCTGGCAACCAAAAGATTTTCGACAGGATCTCGGCCGGCAACAAAAATATTTTCGACGGGGGCTCGGCCGGCTCCGAAAATATTTTCAACGGGAGCTCGGACGGCCCCGAAAATATTTTCGACAGTACCTCGACCGGTGCTGATAATATTTTAGACGGGAGCTCGGATGGCCCCGAAAATATTTTTGACAGTACCTTGACCGGTGCGGAAAATATTTTCGACGGCGGCTCAGCCGGCTCCGAAAATATTTTCGACGGGAGCTCGGACTTCCCCGAAAATATTTTCGACAGGGTCTCGTCCAGCTCCGAAAATATTTTCGACGGGATCTTGGCCGGCACCGAAAATATATTCTACGTAAGCTCGGCCGGCACCAAAAATATTTTCGACAGTACCTCGTCCGGTGCCGAAAATATTTTCGATGGGATCTCGGCCGGCGTCAGAAATATTTTCGACGGGAGCTCGGATGGCCCCGAAAATATTTTTGACAGTACCTTGACCGGTGCGGAAAATATTTTCGACGGCAGCTCAGCCGGCTCCGAAAATATTTTCGACGGGAGCTCGGCCGGCTTCGAAAATATTTTCGATTGCAGTTTGGCTGGCACCGAAAATATCTTCAACGGGGGCTCGGCCAGCACCAAAAATATTTTCGACGGCGTGTTGGCCGGTGCCAAAATGTTTTCGACGGAGGCTCAGACGGCCCCGAAAATAGTTTCGACGGGACCTCGAACGGCGCCGAAAATATTTCCGACTGGAGCTCGGATGGCCCCGAAAATATTTTTGACAGTACCTTGACCGGTGCGGAAAATATTTTCGACGGCGGCTCAGCCGGCTCCGAAAATATTTTCGACGGGAGCTCGGATGGCCCCGAAAATATTTTCGACAGGGTCTTGTCCGGCTCCGAAAATATTTTGTACGGAAGCTCAGCCGGCACCGAAAATATTTTCGACAGTACCTCAACCGGTGCCGAAAATATTTTCGACGGCGGCTCAGCCAGCTCCGAAAATATTTTCGACGGGAGCTCGGCCGGCGTCAAAAATATTTTCGACAGGAGCTCGGCCGGCTCCGAAAATATTTTCGACGGCGTGTTGGCCGGTGCCAAAATGTTTTCGACGGAGGCTCGGACGGCCCCGAAAATATTTTCGACAGGGTCTCGGCCGGCACCGAAAATATTTTAGACGGGAGCTCGGACGGCCCCGAAAATATTTTCGACAGGACCTTGACCGGTGCCGAAAATATTTTTGACGGCTTGTTGGCCGGTGCCAAAACTATTTTCGACAGGGGCCCAGCTGGCACCGAAAATATTTTCGACGGAGGCTCGGCTGGCATCCAAAAGATTTTCGACAGGATCTCGGCCGGCACCGAAAATATTTTCGACGGAAGCTCGTCCGGCATCAGAAATATTTTCGACGGGAGCTCGGACGGCGCCGAAAGTATTTTCGACAGGACCTCGACTGGTGCCGAAAATATTTTCGACGGGACCGCGAACGGCGCCGAAAATATTTTCGACGGTGTGTTGGCCGGTGCCAAAAATATTTTCGACGGAGGCTCGGAGGCCCCGAAAATATTTTCGACGGAGGCTCGGCCGGCTCCGAAAATATTTTTGACGGGATGTCGGCCGGCGTCAAAAATATATTCGACGGGAGCTTGGACGGCCCCGAAAATATTTTCGACAGTACCTCGACCGGTGCCGAAAATATTTTCGACGGGAACTCGGCCGGCACCGAAAATATCTTCGACAGGATCTCGGCCGGCACCGAAAATATTTTCGACGGAAGCTCGTCTGGCGTCAGAAATATTTTCGACGGCAGCTCGGCCGGCACCGAAAATATTTTCGACAGTACCTCGACCGGTGCCGAAAATATTTTCGATGGGACCACGAACGGCGCTGAAAATATTTTCAACGGCGTGTTGGCCGGTGCCAAAAATATTTTCGACGGGGGCTCAGCTGGCACCGAAAATATTTTCGACGGAGGCTCGGCTGGCACCCAAAATATTTTTGACGGCAGCTCATGCGGCTCCGAAAATATTTTCGACGGGGTCTCGGCCGGCACCGAAAATATTTTCGACGGAAGCTCGGCCGGCGTCAAAAATATTTTCAATGGGAGCTCGGCCGGCACCGAAAATATTTTTGACAGTACCTTGACCGGTGCGGAAAATATTTTCGACGGCGGCTCACCCGGCTCCGAAAATATTTTCGACGGGAGCTCGGATGGCCCCGAAAATATTTTCGACAGTACCTCGTCCGGTGCCGAAAATATTTTCAATGGGAGCTCGGCCGGCACCGAAAATATTTTTGACAGTACCTCGACCGGTGCCGAAAATATTTTCGACGGGACCGCGAACGGCGCTGAAAATATTTTCGACGGCGTGTTGGCCGGTGCCAAAAATATTTTCGACGGGGGCCCAGCTGGCACCGAAAATATTTTCGACGGAGGCTCGGCTGGCACCCAAAATATTTTTGACGGCAGCTCATGCGGCTCCGAAAATATTTTCGACGGGGTCTCGGAAGGCTCAGAAAATATTTTCGACGGGATCTCGGCCGGCACCGAAAATATTTTCGACGGAAGCTCGGCCGGCATCAAAAATATTTTCGACGGGAGCTCGGATGGCTCCGAAAATATTTTCGACAGTACCTCGTCCGGTGCCGAAAATATTTTCGATGGGAGCTCGGCCGGCGTCAAAAATATTTTCAACGGGAGCTCGGACGGCCCCGAAAATATTTTTGACAGTACCTTGACCGGTGCGGAAAATATTTTCGACGGCGGCTCAGCTGGCTCCGAAAATATTTTCGACGGGGGCTCGGCCGGCTCCGAAAATATTTTCGATCGGAGCCCGGCCGTCACCGAAAATATTTTCAACGGGGGCTCGGCCGGCACCAAAAATATTTTCGACGGCGTGTTGGCCGGTGCCAAAAATGTTTTCGACGGAGGCTCGGTGGGCCCCAAAAATATTTTCGACGGAAGCTCGGCCGGCGTCAAAAATATTTTCAACGGGAGCTCGGACGGCCCCCGAAAATATTTTCGACAGTACCTCGACCGGTGCTGAAAATATTTTCGATGGCGGCTCAGCCGGCAGCGAAAATATTTTAGACGGGAGCTCGGCCGGCACCGAAAATATTTTTGACAGTACCTTGACCGGTGCGGAAAATATTTTCGATGGCGGCTCAGCCGGCTCCGAAAATATTTTCGACGGGAGCTCGGACTTCCCCGAAAATATTTTCGACAGGGTCTCGTCCAGCTCCGAAAATATTTTCGACGGGATCTTGGCCGGCACCGAAAATATATTCTACGGAAGCTCGGCCGGCACCAAAAATATTTTCGACAGTACCTCGTCCGGTGCCGAAAATATTTTCGATGGGAGCTCGGCCGGCGTCAGAAATATTTTCGACGGGAGCTCGGATGGCCCCGAAAATATTTTTGACAGTACCTTGACCGGTGCAGAAAATATTTTTGACGGCAGCTCAGCCGGCTCCGAAAATATTTTCGACGGGATCTCGGCCGGCTTCGAAAATATTTTCGATTGCAGCTTGGCTGGCACCGAAAATATTTTCAACGGGGGCTCGGCCGGCACCAAAAATATTTTCGACGGCGTGTTGGCCGGTGCCAAAATGTTTTCGACGGAGGCTCGGACGGCCCCGAAAATAGTTTCGACGGGACCTCGAACGGCGCCAAAAATGTTTTCGACGGGAGCTCAGACGGCCCCGAAAATATTTTCGACAGGGTCTCGGCCGGCACCGAAAATATTTTAGACGGGAGCTCGGACGGCCCCGAAAATATTTTCGACAGGACCTTGACCGGTGCCGAAAATATTTTTGACGTCGTGTTGGCCGGTGCCAAAACTATTTTCGACAGGGGCCCAGCTGGCACCGAAAATATTTTCGACGGAAGCTCGTCCGGCATCAGAAATATTTTCGACGGGAGCTCGGATGGCGCCGAAAGTATTTTCGACAGGACCTCGACTGGTGCCGAAAATATTTTCGACGGGACCGCGAACGGCGCCGAAAATATTTTCGACGGTGTGTTGGCCGGTGCCAAAAATATTTTCGACGGAGGCTCGGAGGCCCCGAAAATATTTTCGACTGGGTCTCGGCCGGCACAGAAAATATTTTCGACGGAAGCTTGGCCAGCGTCAAAAATATTTTCGACGGGAGCTCGGCCGGCCCCGAAAATATTTTCGACAAGGTTCTGACCGGCACCGAAAATATTTTAGACAGGGGACTGGCCGGCACCGAAAATATTTTTGATGGAGGCTCGGCTGGTGCCTAAAATATTTTCGACGGCGGCTCGTCTGGCACCGAAAATATTTTAGAAAGGAGCTCGGCCGGCACCGAAAATATTTCTGACAGTACCTTGAACCGATGGTGAAAATATTTTCGACGGGGTCTCGGCCGGCTCTGAAAATATTTTCAACGGGATCTCGGACGGCACCGAAAATATTTTCGACGGAAGCTCGGCCGGCATCAAAAATATTTTCGACGGGAGCTCGGACGGCCCCGAAAATATTTTCGACAGGACCTCGACCGGTGCCGAAAATATTTTCGACGGCGTGTTGGCCGGTGCCAAAAATATTTTCGACGGGGGCCCAGCTGGCACTGAAAATATTTTCGACGGCGTGTTGGCCGGTGCCAAAATGTTTTTGACGGGGGCCCAGCTGGCACCGAAAATAGTTTCGACGGAGGCTCGTCTGGTGTCCAAAAGATTTTCGACAGGATCTCGGCCGGCACCAAAAATATTTTCGACGGGGTCTCGGCCGGCTCTGAAAATATTTTCAACGGGATCTCGGCCGGCACCGAAAATATTTTCGATGGGGTCTCAGCCGGCTTCAAAAATATTTTCGACGGGAGCTCGGATGGCCCCGAAAATATTTTTGACAGGACCTCGACCGGTGCCGAAAATACTTTCGATGGGAGCTCGGCCGGCACCGAAAATATTTTCGACGGCGGCTCGGCCGGCTCCGAAAATATTTTTGACGGGATCTCGGCCGGCACCGAAAATATTTTCGACGGAAGCTCGGCCGGCGTCAAAAATACATTCGACGGGAGCTTGGACGGCCCCGAAAATATTTTCAACAGTACCTCGACCGGTGCCGAAAATATTTTCGACGGGAGCTCGTCCGGCACCGAAAATATCTTCGACAGGATCTCGGCCGGCACCGAAAATATTTTCGACGGAAGCTCGTCTGGCGTCAGAAATATTTTCGACGGCAGCTCGACCGGCTCCGAAAATATTTTCGACGGGAGCTCGGCCGGCTCCGAAAATATTTTCGATTGCAGCTTGGCCGGCACCGAAAATATTTTCAACGGGGGCTCGGCCGGCACCAAAAATATTTTCGCCGGCGTGTTGGCCGGTGCCAAAATGTTTTCGACGGAGGCTCGGACGGCCCCGAAAATAGTTTCGACGGGACCTCGAACGGCGCCGAAAATATTTCCGATGGGAGCTCGGACGGCCCCGAAAATATTTTCGACAGGGTCTCGGCCGGCTCCGAAAATATTTTCGACAGTACCTCGTCCGGTGCCGAAAATATTTTCGATGGGAGCTCGGCCGGCACCGAAAATATTTTAGACGGGAGCTCGGCCGGCTCCGAAAATATTTTTGACAGTACCTTGACCGGTGCGGAAAATATTTTCGACGGCGTCTCAGCCAGCTCCGAAAATATTTTCGACGGGGGCTCGGCTGGCTCCGAAAATATTTTAGACAGTACCTTGACCGGTGCCGAAAGTATTTTCGATGGGAGGTCGGCCGGCTCCGAAAATATCTTCGACAGGATCTCGGCCAGCACCGAAAGTATTTTCGACGGAAGCTCGGCTGGCGTCAGAAATATTTTCGACGGGAGCTCGGACGGCGCCGAAAATATTTTCGACGGCTTGTTGGCCGGTGCCAAAAATATTTTCGATGGGGGCCCAGCTGGCACCGAAAATATTTTCGACGGAGGCTCAGCTGGCATCCAAAAGATTTTCGACAGGATCTCGGCCGGCACCAAAAATATTTTCGACGGAAGCTCGGCCGGCGTCAAAAATGTTTTCGACGGGAGCTCGGATGGCCCCGAAAATATTTTCAACAGTACCTCGTCCGGTGCCAAAAATATTTTCGATGGCGGCTCGGCCGGCACCGAAAATATTTTAGACGGGAGCTCGGCCGGCACCGAAAATATTTTTGACAGTACCTTGACCGGTGCGGAAAATATTTTCGACAGGGTCTCGTCCGGCTCCGAAAATATTTTCGACGGGATCTTGGCCGGCACCGAAAATATTTTCTACGGAAGCTCAGCCGGCACCGAAAATATTTTCGACAGTACCTCGACCGGTGCGGAAAATATTTTCGACGGCGGCTCAGCCGGCTCCGAAAATATTTTTGACGGGAGCTCGGCTGGCGTCAAAAATATTTTCGACGGGAGCTCGGCCGGCTCCGAAAATATTTTCGACGGCGTGTTGGCCGGTGCCAAAATGTTTTCGACGGAGGCTCGGACGGCCCCAAAAATAGTTTCGACGGGACCTCGAACGGCGCCAAAAATGTTTTCGACGGGAGCTCAGACGGCCCCGAAAATATTTTCGACAGGGTCTCGGCCGGCACCGAAAATATTTTAGACGGGAGCTCGGACGGCCCCGAAAATATTTTCGACAGGACCTTGACCGGTGCCGAAAATATTTTTGACGGCGTGTTGGCCGGTGCCAAAACTATTTTCGACAGGGGCCCAGCTGGCACCGAAAATATTTTCGACGGAGGCTCGGCTGGCATCCAAAAGATTTTCGACGGGATCTCGGCCGGCACCGAAAATATTTTCGACGGAAGCTCGGCTGGCATCCAAAAGATTTTCGACAGGATCTCGGCCGGCACCGAAAATATTTTCGACGGAGGCTCGGCTGGCATCCAAAAGATTTTCGACAGGATCTCGGCCGGCACCGAAAATATTTTCGACGGCGGCTCGGTCGATACAGAAAATATTTTCGACGGGAGCTCGACCAGCTCTGAAAATATTTTCGTCGAGAGCTCGGCCAGCACTGAAAATATGTTCGACAAGGTTCCGGCTGGCACCGAAAATATTTTCGACGGAGGCTCGGCCGGCGTCCAAAAGATTTTCGACGGGAGCTTGGCCGGTGCCGAAAATATTTTCGAAGGGGGCCCATCCGGTGTGGAAAATATTTTCGACAGGGGCTCGGCCGGCTCCAAAAATATTGTCAACGGGGGCCTGGCCGGCACCGAAAATATCTTCGACGGGAGCTCGCCCGGCACCGGAAATGTTTTCGACGAGAGCTCGGCCACCACCGAAAATATTTTCGACGGGACCTCGAATGGCGCCGAAAATATTTTCGATGGGGGCTCGGCCGGCACTGAAATTATTTTTGACGGGGGCCCAGCTGGCACCGAAAATATTTTGGACGGAGACTCAGCCGACACCGAAAAATTTTTCGAAGGGAGCTCGGCCAGCACCGAAAATATTTTCGACGGGGGCCCGGCCAGCACCGAAACTATTTTTGACGATGTCTCAGCCGGCACCGAAAATATTTTCGACGGAGGCTCGGCCGGCGCGGAAAATATTTTCGACGCGGTCTCGTCCGGTTCCGATAATATTTTCGACGGGAGCTCAGCCAGCCCCAAAAATATTTTCCACAGTACCTCGACCGGTGCCAAAAATATTTTCGACGGCGGCTCGGCCAGAACCGAAAATATTTTCAACGGTGTCTCAGCCGGCACCGAAAATATTTTCGACGGAGGCTCGGCCGGCACTGAAAATATTTTCGATGGTGTCTCAGCCGGCACCGATATATTTTCGACGGCAGCTCGGCCGATACAGAAAATATTTTCGTCGGGACCTCAGCCGGCACCAAAAATATTTTCGTCGGGACCTCAGCCAGCACCGAAAATATTTTCGTCGGCGGCTCAGCCAGCACTGAAAATATTTTCGACGGCGGCTCGGCCGGCACTGAAAAAATTTTTGACGGCGGCTCAGCCAGCACTGAAAATATTTTCGATGGGGGCTCAGCCGGCACCGAAAATATTTTCGACCGGGACTCGGCTGGCACCGAAAATATTTTTGACAAGATTCCGGCCGGCACCGAAAATATTTTCGACGGGACCTCAGCCGGCACTGAAAATATTTTTGACGGGGGCTCAGCCGGCACTGAAAATATTTTCGATGGTGTCTCAGCCGGCACCGATATATTTTCGACGGCAGCTCGGCCGATAGAGAAAATATTTTCGTCGGGACCTCATCCGGCACCAAAAATATTTTCGACCGGGACTCGGCCGGCACCGAAAATATTTTCGACAAGGTTCTGGCTGGCACGGAAAATATTTTCGACGGAGCTTGGCCGGCGTCCAAAATATTTTCGACGGGAGCTCGGACGGCACCGAAAACAGTTTCGACGGGACCTCAGCCGGCACCAAAATATTTTAGACGGGGCCCCGGCCGGCACTGAAAATAGTTTCGAAGGCACCTCGGCCGGCACCGAAAAAATTTTTGACTAGGACGCGGCCGCTGCCGAAAATATTTTCGATGGGAGCTCGGCCGGCCCTGAAAATATTTTCGACAATACCTCGACCGGAGCCGAAAATATTTTTGACGGTGTCTCAACCGGCACCGAAAATATTTCCGACGGAGGATCGGCCGGCATCCAAACTATTTTCAACGGCAGTTCGGCCGATACAGAAAATATTTTCGACGGGAGCTCGGCCGGCACCGAAAAAATTTTTGACGATGTCTCAGCTGGCACCCAAAATATTTTCGACGGCAGCTTGGCCGATACAGAAAATATTTTCGACAGGAGCTCGTCCGGCATCAAAAATATTTTCGACAAGGTTCTGGCCGGCACCGAAAATATTTTCGACAGTACCTTGACCGGTGGTGAAAATATTTTCGATAGCAGCTCAGCCGGCTCCGAAAATATTTTAGACGGGAGCTCGGCCGGCACCGAAAATATTTTCAAAGGCTTGTTGGCCGGTGCCAAAAATGTTTTCGACGGAGCCTCGGAGGGCCCCAAAAATATTTTCGACGGGGTCTCGGCCGGCTCTGAAAATATTTTCAACGGGATCTCGGACGGCACCGAAAATATTTTCGACGGAAGCTCGGCCGGCGTCAGAAATGTTTTCGACGGGAGCTCGGACGGCCCCGAAAATATTTTCGACAGGACCTCGACCGGTGCCGAAAATATTTTCGACGGCGTGTTGGCCGGTGCCAAAAATATTTTCGATGGGGGCCCAGCTGGCACTGAAAATATTTTCGACGGCGTGTTGGCCGGTGCCAAAATGTTTTCGACGGGGGCCCAGCTGGCACCGAAAATATTTTCGACGGAGGCTCGTCTGGCATCCAAAAGATTTTTGACAGGATCTCGGCCGGCACCAAATATTTTCGACGGGGTCTCGGCCGGCTCTGAAAATATTTTCAACGGGATCTCGGCCGGCACCGAAAATATTTTCGACGGAAGCTCGGCCGGCGTCAGAAATATACTCGACGGGAGCTCGGATGGCCCCGAAAATATTTTTGACAGTACCTCGACTGGTGCCGAAAATATTTTCGACGACGGCTCAGCCGGCACCGAAAATATTTTAGACAGGAGCTCGGCCGGCACCGAAAATATTTTTGACAGTACCTTGACCGGTGGCGAAAATATTTTCGACAGCAGCTCAGCCGGCTCCGAAAATATTTTAGATGGGAGCTCGGCCAGCATCGAAAATATTTTCGACAAGGTTCTGGCTGGCACCGAAAATATTTGTGATGGTGGCCCATCCGGCGCGGAAAATATTTTCGACCGTGTCTCAGCCGGCACCGGAAATATTTTCGACCGGGACTCGGCTGGCACTGAAAATATTTTTGACAAGATTCCGGCCGGCACCGAAAATATTTTCGACGGTGTCTCAGCCGGCACCGAAAAAATTTTCGACTGGGACTCGGGGGCCGCCGAAAATATTTTCGACGGCAGCTCGGCCTGCACCGAAAATATTTTCGACGGGACCTCAGCCGGCACCAAAAATAGTTTTGACGGGGGGCCAGCCGGCACTGAAAATATTTTCAACGGTGTCTCATCCGACACCGAAAATATTTTCGACGGAGGCTCGGCCAGCGTCAAAAATATTTTCAACGGGAGCCCGGCTGGCACCGAAAATATTTTCGACGGTGTCTCAGCTGGCACCGAAAATAATTTCGACAGAGGCTCGGCCAGCATCCAAAATATTTTCGACAGGAGCTCGGCCAGGCCTGAAAATATTTTCAACGGGGGCTCGACCAGAACCGAAAACACTTTTGACGGGACCTCGGCCGGCACCAAAAATATCTTGGACACGGTTCCGGCCGGCACCGAAAATATTTTCGACGGTGTCTCGGCCGGCACCGAAAATATTTTCGACGGGGGCTCTGCCGGCTCTGAAAATATTTTTGACGGGAGCTCGACCGGCACTGAAAAAGTTTTCGACGGGTCCTAAGCCGGCACCAAAAATATTTTCAACGAGAGCTCGGCCGGCACCGAAAATATTTTCGATGGAGCTCGGCCGGCACCGAAAATATTTTCAACGGGGGCTCGGCCGGCACCAAAAATATTTTCGACGGCTTGTTGGCCAGTGCCAAAATGTTTTCGACAGAGGGTCGGCCGGCTCCGAAAATATTTTCGACGGGGTCTCGGCCGGCTCCGAAAATATTTTCGACAGATCCTCGGCCGGCATCAAAAATATTTTCGACGGGAGCTCGGCCGGCCCTGAAAATATTTTCGACATTACCTCGACCAGTGCCGAAAATAATTTCGACGGTGTCTCAGCCGGCACCAAAAATATTTTCGACTGGGACTCGGCTGGCACCGAAAATATTTTCGACGGCGGCTTGGCCGGCACCGATATATTTTCGACGGCAGCTCGGCCGATACAGAAAATATTTTCATCGGGACCTCAGCCGGCACCAAAAATATTTTAGACGGGGGGCCAGCCGGCACCGAAAATATTTTCGACAAGATTCCGGCCGGCACCGAAAATATTTTCGACGGGACCTCAGCTGGCACCAAAAATATTTTTGACGGAGCCTCGGCCGGCACTGAAAATATTTTCGATGGTGTCTCAGCTGGCACTGATATATTTTCGACGGCAGCTCGGCCGATACAGAAAATATTTTCGTCGGGACCTCAGCCGGCACAGAAAATATTTTCGACGGTGTCTCAGCCGGCACCGAAAATATTTTCGACTGGGACTCGGCTGGCACTGAAAATATTTTCGACAAGATTCCTGCCGGCACCGAAAATATTTTTGACAAGATTCCGGCCGGCACCGAAAATATTTTCGACGGTGTCTCAGCCGACACCGAAAATATTTTCGACGGAGGCTTGGCCGGCACCAAAAATATTTTCAACCGGGACTCGGCTGGCACCGAAAATATTTTCGACGGCGGCTTGGCCGGCACCGAAAAAATTTTTGACGGGGGCTCAGCCGGCACCGAAAATATTTTCGATGGTGTCTCAGCCGGCACCGATATATTTTCGACGGCAGCTCGGCTGATAGAGAAAATATTTTCGTCGGGACCTCATCCGGCACCAAAAATATTTTAGACGGTGTCTCAGCCGGCACCAAATATATTTTCGTCGGGACCTCAGCCGGCACCGAAAATATTTTCGACGGCGGCTTGTCCGGCACCGAAAAAATTTTCGACAGCGGCTCGGCCGGCACCGAAAAAATTTTTGACGGCGGCTCAGCTGTCACTGAAAATATTTTCGATGGTGTCTCAGCCGGCACTGAAAATATTTTCGACGGGGACTCGGGTGGCACCGAAAATATTTTCGACAAGATTCCGGCCGGCACCGAAAATATTTTCGACGGTGTCTCAGCCGGCACCGAAAATATTTTCGACCGGGACTCGGCTGGCACCGAAAATATTTTTGACAAGATTCCGGCCGGCACCGAAAATATTTTCGACGGGACCTCAGCCGGCACCAGAAATATTTTTGACGGAGCCTCGGCCGGCACTGAAAATATTTTCGATGGTGTCTCAGCCGGCACTGATATATTTTCGACGGCAGCTCGGCCGATACAGAAAATATTTTCATCGGGACCTCAGCCGGCACCAAAAATATTTTAGACGGGGGGCCAGCCGGCACCGAAAATATTTTCGACGGTGTCTCAGCCAGCACCAAAAATATTTTCGACCGGGACTCGGCTGACACCGAAAATATTTTGGACAAGATTCCGGCCAGCACCGAAAATATTTTCGACGGTGTCTCAGCCAGCACCGGAAATATTTTCGACCGGGACTCGGCTGGCACCGAAAATATTTTCGACAAGATTCCGGCCGGCACAGAAAATATTTTCGAAGGGACCTCGAAATGCGCCGAAAATATTTTCAACAAGGTTCCCGCCGGCACCGAAAATATTTTCAATTCGACCTCAGCCGGCACCAAAAATATTTTTGACGGGGGCTCGGCTGGCACTGAAAATATTTTCGACGGTGTCTCAGCCGGCACCGAAAATATTTTCGACTGGGACTCGGGGGCCGCCAAAAATATTTTCGACGGCAGCTCGGCCTGCACCGAAAATATTTTCGACGGGACCTCAGCCGGCACCAAAAATATTTTTGACGGGGGGCCAGCCGGCACTGAAAATATTTTCAACGGTGTCTCATCCGACACCGAAAATATTTTCGACGAGAGCTCGGCCGGCACCGAAAATATTTTCGACAACGTTCCGGCTGGCACCGAAAATATTTTCGACGGGGGCCCGGCCGGCACCGAAACTATTTTCGACGATATCTCAGCCGGCACCGAAAATATTTTTGAAAGAGGCTCGGCTGGCGTCCAAAATATTTTAGACGGGATCTCGGCCGGCACCGAAAATATTTTTGACAGTACCTTGACCGGTGCGGAAAATATTTTCGACGGCGGCTCAGCCGGCTCCGAAAATATTTTCGACGGGAGCTCGGCCGGCTCCGAAAATATTTTCGATTGGAACTCGGCCGGCACCGAAAATATTTTCGACGAAAGCTCGGCCGGCGTCAAAAATATTTTTGACCGGAGCTTGGACGGCCGCGAAAATATTGTCGACAGGACCTCGATCGGTGCCGAAAATATTTTCAACGGGGGCTCGGCCGGCACCAAAAATATTTTCGACGGGGGCCCGCCTGGCACCGAAAATATTTTCAACGGGATCTAGGCCGGCGTCCAAAATATTTTCGACAGGAGCTCGGACGGCACCGAAAATATTTTCGACAGGTCCTCGACCGGTGCCGAAAATATTTTCGACGGGAACTCGGCCGGCTCCGAAAATATTTTCGATTGGAGCTCGGCCGGCTCCGAAAATATTTTCAACGGGATCTCGGCCGGCACCGAAAATATTTTCGACGGAAGCTCGGCCGGTGTCAAAAATATTTTCGACGGGAACTCGGACGGCCCCGAAAATATTTTCGATAGGACCTCGACCGGTGCCGAAATTATTTTCGACGGGAGCTCGGCCGGCACCGAAAATATTTTCGATTGGAGCTCGGCCGGCACCGAAAGTTTTTTCAACGGGGGCTCGGCCGGCACCAAAAATATTTTCGACGGCGTGTTGGACGGTGCCAAAAATGTTTTCGACGGAGGCTCGGACGGCCCCGATAATAGTTTCGACGGGGTCTCGGCCGGCACCGAAAATATTTTCGACGGCGTGTTGGACGGTGCCAAAAATATTTCCGACGGGAGCTTGGCCGACTCCGAAAATATTTTCGACGGGAGCTCAGCCGGCACCGAAAATATTTTCGACGGAAGCTCGGCCGGCGTCAAAAATATTTTCAACCGGAGCTCGGACGGCCCCGAAAATATTTTCGACAGGACCTCGACCGGAGCCGAAAATATTTTCTATGGGAGCTCGGCCGGCTCCGAAAATATTTTCGATTGGAGCTCGGCCTGCACCGAAAATATTTTTAACGGGGCTCGGCCGGCACCAAAAATATTTTCGACGGTGTGTTGGCCAGTGCCAAAAACATTTTTGACAGGGTTTCGGCCGGCACCGAAAATATTTTCGACGGAAGCTCGTCTGGCGTCAGAAATATTTTCGACGGGAGCTCGGACGGCCCTGAAAATATTTTCGACAGCGTCTCGGGCGGCTCCGAAAATATTTTCGACAGGGTCTCGGCCGGGACCGAAAATATTTTCGAGGGACGCTCCGCCGGCGTCAAAAATATTTTCGACGGGAACTCGGACGGCCCCGAAAATATTTTCCACAGGACCTCGACCGGTGCCGAAAATATTTTCGACGGGAGCTCGGCCGGCAGCGAAAATATCTTCGACAGGAGCTCGGCCGGCTCCGAAAATATTTTCAACGGGGGCTCGGCTGGCACCAAAAATATTTTCGACGGCGTGTTGGCCGGTGCCAAAAATGTTTTCGACGCAGGCTCGGACGGCCCCGAAAATATTTTTGACAGGACCTCGACCAGTGCCGAAAATATTTTCGAAGGGAGCTCAGCCGGCTCCGAAAATATTTTAGATGGGAGCTCAGCCGGCACCGAAAATATTTTTGACAGTACCTTGACCGGTGGCGAAAATATTTTCGACGGCAGCTCAGCCGGCTCCGAAAATATTTTCGACGGGAGCTCGGCCGGCTCCGAAAATATTTTCGATTGGAGCTCGGCCAGCACCGAAAATATTTTCAACGGGGGCTCGGCCGGCACCAAAAATATTTTCGACGGCATGTTGGCTGGTGCCAAAATATTTTCGACAGAGGCTCGGACGCGCCGAAAATATTTTCGACGGCGGCTCAGCCGGCTCCGAAAATATTTTCGACGGGAGCTCGGCCGGCTCAGAAAATATTTTCGACGGCGGCTCGGCCGGCACCGAAAATATTTTAGACGGGAGCTCGGCCTGCTCCGAAAATATTTTCAACGGGATCTCGGCCGGCACCGAAAATATTTTCGACGGAAACTCGGCCGGTGTCAAAAATATTTTCGACGGGAACTCGGACGGCCCCGAAAATATTTTCGACAGGCCCTCGACCGGTGCCGAAATTATTTTCGATGGGAGCTCGGCCGGCACCGAAAATATTTTCGATTGGAGCTCGCCCGGCACCGAAAATATTTTCAACGGGGGCTCGGCCGGCACCAAAAATATTTTCGACGGCGTGTTGGCCGGTGCCAAAAATGTTTTCGACGGAGGCTCGGACGGCCCCGAAAATAGTTTCGACGGGGTCTCATCCGGCACCGAAAATATTTTCAACGGGGGCTCGGCCGGCACCGAAAATATTTTAGACGGGAGCTCGGCCGGCTCCGAAAATATTTTCGATGGGAGCTCGGCCTGCACCGAAAATATTTTTGACAGTACCTCGACCGGTACGGAAAATATTTTCGACGGCGGCTCGGCCGGCTCCGAAAATATTTTCGACGGGAGCTCGGCCGGCACCGGAAATATTTTCAACGGGGGCTAGGCCGGCGCCAAAAATATTTTCAAAGGCGTGTTGGCCGGTGCCAAAAATGGTTTTGACGGAGGCTCGGAGGGCCCCGAAAATGCATTCGACTGGGTCTCGGCTGGCTCCGAAAATATTTTCGACGGGATCTCGGCCGGCACCGAAAATATTTTCGACAGGACCTCGACCGGTGCCGAAAATATTTTCGATGGGAGCTCGACCGGCACCGAAAATATTTTAGACGGGAGCTCGGCCAGCACCGAAAATATTTTTAACGGGGGCTCGGATGGCCCCGAAAATATTTTCCACAGTACCTCGACCGGTACCGAAAGTATTTTCGACGGCAGCTCAGCCGGCTCCGAAAATATTTTCGACGGGAGCTCGGCCGGCTCCGAAAATATTTTCGATTGGAGCTCGGCCGGCACCGAAAATATTTTCAACAGGGGCTCGGCCGGCACCGAAAATATTTTCGATGGGAGCTCGGCCGGCACCGAAAATATTTTAGACGGGAGCTCGGCCGGCTCCGAAAATATTTTCGACAAGGTTCTGACCGGCACCGAAAATATCTTAGACAGGGGCCCGGCCGGCACCAAAAATATTTTCGATGGCAGCTCAGCCGGCTCCGAAAATATTTTCGATGGGAGCTTGGCCGGCTCCGAAAATATTTTCGATTGGAGCTCGGCCGGCACCAAAAATATTTTCGGCGGCGTGTTGGCCGGTGCCAAAAATGTTTTCGACGGAGGCTTGGACGGCCCCGAACATAGTTTCGATGGGACCTCGAACGGCGCCGAAAATATTTTCGACGGGAGCTCGGCCGGCACCGAAAATATTTTCGACAAGGTTCTGACCGGCACCGAAAATATCTTAGACAGGGGCCCGGCCGGCACCGAAAATATTTTCGACGGTGGCTTGGCTGGCGTCAAAAATATTTTCAACGGGAGCTCGGACGGCCCCGAAAATATTTTCGACAGGACCTCGACCGGTGCCGAAAATATTTTCGATGGGAGCTCGGCCGGCACTGAAAATATTTTCGACGGGAGCTCGGCCTGCACCGAAAATATTTTTAACAGGGGCTCGGCCGGCACCGAAAATATTTTCGACGGCGTGTTGGCTGGTGCCAAAATGTTTTCGACGGAGGCTCGGACGGACCCGAAATTATTTTTGACGGGACCTCGAACGGCGCCGAAAATATTTTCGACGGAGGCTCGGACGGCCCCGAAAATATTTTCGACAGGGTCTCGGCCGGCTCCGAAAATATTTTCGACGGGATCTCGGCCGGCACCGAAAATATTTTCGACGGCAGCTCGGCCGGCGTCAAAAATATTTTTGACGGAAGCTCAGACGGCCCCGAAAATATTTTCGACAGGACCTCGACCGGCACCGAAAATATTTTAGACGGGAGCTCGGCCGGCACGAAAATATTTTTGACAGTACCTTGAGCGGTGCGGAAAATATTTTCGACGGCGACTCGTTCGACACCGAAAATATTTTAGACGGGAGCTCGGCCGGCACCGAAAATATTTTTGACAGTACCTTGAGCGGTGCGGAAAATATATTCGACGGCGACTCGTTCGACACCGAAAATATTTTCGACGGGAGCTTGACCGGCACCGAAAATATTTTTGACAGTACCTTGACTGGTGGCGAAAATATTTTCAACGGCAGCTCACCCTGCTCCGAAAATATTTTCGACGGGATCTCGGCCGGCTCCGAAAATATTTTCGATTCGAGCTCGGCCGGCACCGAAAATATTTTCAACGGGGGCTCAGCCGGCACCAAAAATATTTTCGACGGCGTGTTGGCCGGTGCCAAAAATGTTTTCGACGGAGGCTCGGACGGCCCCGAAAATAGTTTCGACGGGACCTCGAACGGCGCCGAAAATATTTTCGACGGGAGCTCGGACGGCCCCGAAAATATTTTCGACAGGCTCTCGGCCGGCTCTGAAAATATTTTCGACGGGAGCTCGGACGGCCCCGAAAATATTTTCGACAAGGTTCTGACCGGCACCGAAAATATTTTCGACAGGGGCCCGGCCGGCACCGAAAATATTTTCGACGGCGGCTCGGCTGGCGTCAAAAATATTTTCAACGGGAGCTCGGCCGGCCCCGAAAATATTTGCGACGGGATCTCGGCCGGCACCGAAAATATTTTCAACAGTACCTCGTCCGGTGCCAAAAATATTTTCGATGGGAGCTCGGCCGGCACCGAAAATATTTTAGACGGGAGCTCGGCCGGCACCGAAAATATTTTTGACAGTACCTTGAGCGGTGCGGAAAATATATTCGACGGCGACTCGTTCGACACCGAAAATATTTTCGACGGGAGCTCGGCCGGCACCGAAAATATTTTTGACAGTACCTTGACTGGTGGCGAAAATATTTTCAACGGCAGCTCACCCTGCTCCGAAAATATTTTCGATTCGAGCTCGGCCGGCACCGAAAATATTTTCGACGGCGTGTTGGCCGGTGCCAAAAATGTTTTCGACGGAGGCTCGGACGGCCCCGAAAATATTTTCGACAGGCTCTCGGTCGGCTCCGAAAATATTTTCGACGGGATCTCGGCCGGCACCGAAAATATTTTCGACGGAAGCTCGGACGGCCCCGAAAATATTTTCGACAGGCTCTCGGCCGGCTCCGAAAATATTTTCGACGGGATCTCGTCCGGCTCCGAAAATATTTTCAACGGGAGCTCGGACGGCCCCGAAAATATTTTCGACAGTACCTCGACCGGTGCCGAAAATATTTTTGACTGCGGCTCGGCCGACACCGAAAATATTTTAGACGGGAGCTCGGCTGGCACCGAAAATATTTTCGACAGGTCCTCGACCGGTGCCGAAAATATTTTCGACGGGAACTCGGCCGGCTCCGAAAATATTTTCGATTGGAGCTCGGCCGGCTCCGAAAATATTTTCAACGGGATCTGGGCCGGCACCGAAAATATTTTCGACGGAAGCTCGGCCGGTGTCAAAAATATTTTTGACGGGAACTCGGACGGCCCCGAAAATATTTTCGACAGGACCTCGACCGGTGCCGAAATTATTTTCGACGGGAGCTCGGCCGGCACCGAAAATATTTTCGATTGGAGCTCGCCCGGCACCGAAAGTTTTTTCAACGGGGGCTCGGCCGGCACCAAAAATATTTTGGACGGCGTGTTGGACGGTGCCAAAAATGTTTTCGACGGAGGCTCGGATGGCCCGAAAATAGTTTCGACGGGAGCTCGGCCGGCTCCGAAAATATTTATATCGGGGGCTCGGCCGGTACCAAAATATTTTCGAAGGAAGCTCGGCCGGCACGGAAAATATTTTCGACGGCGGCTCGGCCGGCACCGAAAATATTTTAGACGGGAGCTCGGCCGGCACCGAAAATATTTTTGACAGTACCTTGACTGGTGGCGAAAATATTTTTGACGGCAGCTCAGCCGGCTCCGAAAATATTTTAGACGGGAGCTCAGCCGGCTCCGAAAATATTTTCGATTGGAGCTCGGCCGGCACCGAAAATATTTTCAACGGGGGCTCGGCCGGCACCAAAAATATTTTCGACGGCGTGTTGGCCAGTGCCAAAATATTTTTGACAGAGGCTCGGACGGCCCCGAAAATAGTTTCGATGGGACCTCGACCGTTGCCGAAAATATTTTCGACGGGAGCTCTGCCGGCAGCGAAAATATCTTCGACAGGATCTCGGCCGGCACCGAAAATATTTTCGATGGGAGCTCGGCCGGCACCGAAAATATTTTAGACGGGAGCTCGGCCGGCTCCGAAAATATTTTCGACAAGGTTCTGACCGGCACCGAAAATATCTTAGACAGGGGCCCGGCCGGCACCAAAAATATTTTCGATGGCAGCTCAGCCGGCTCCGAAAATATTTTCAACGGGAGCTCGGACGGCCCCGAAAATATTTTCGACAGGACCTCGACCGGTGCCGAAAATATTTTCGATGGGAGCTCGGCCGGCACTGAAAATATTTTCGACGGGAGCTCGGCCTGCACCGAAAATATTTTTAACAGGGGCTCGGCCGGCACCGAAAATATTTTCGACGGCGTGTTGGCTGGTGCCAAAATGTTTTCGACGGAGGCTCGGACGGACCCGAAAGTATTTTTGACGGGACCTCGAACGGCGCCGAAAATATTTTCGACGGAGGCTCGGACGGCCCCGAAAATATTTTCGACAGGGTCTCGGCCGGCTCCGAAAATATTTTCGATGGGAGCTCGGCCGGCACCGAAAATATTTTAGACGGGAGCTCGGCCGGCACGAAAATATTTTTGACAGTACCTTGAGCGGTGCGGAAAATATATTCGACGGCGACTCGTTCGACACCGAAAATATTTTAGACGGGAGCTCGGCCGGCACCGAAAATATTTTTGACAGTACCTTGAGCGGTGCGGAAAATATATTCGACGGCGACTCGTTCGACACCGAAAATATTTTCGACGGGAGCTCGGCCGGCACCGAAAATATTTTTGACAGTACCTTGAGCGGTGCGGAAAATATATTCGACGGCGACTCGTTCGACACCGAAAATATTTTCGACGGGAGCTCGGCTGGCACCGAAAATATTTTTGACAGTACCTTGACTGGTGGCGAAAATATTTTCAACGGCAGCTCACCCTGCTCCGAAAATATTTTCGACGGGATCTCGGCCGGCTCCGAAAATATTTTCGATTCGAGCTCGGCCGGCACCGAAAATATTTTCAACGGGGGCTCAGCCGGCACCAAAAATATTTTCGACGGCGTGTTGGCCGGTGCCAAAAATGTTTTCGACGGAGGCTCGGACGGCCCCGAAAATAGTTTCGACGGGACCTCGAACGGCGCCGAAAATATTTTCGACGGGAGCTCGGACGGCCCCGAAAATATTTTCGACAGGCTCTCGGCCGGCTCTGAAAATATTTTCGACGGGATCTCGGCCGGCACCGAAAATATTTTCGACGGAAGCTCCGCCGGCGTCAAAAATATTTTCGACGGGAGCTCGGACAGTCCCCAAAATATTTTCGACAGTACCTCGACCGGTGCCGAAAATATTTTTGACTGCGGCTCGGCCGGCACCGAAAATATTTTAGACGGGAGCTCGGCCGGCACCGAAAATATTTTCGACAGGTCCTCGACCGGTGCCGAAAATATTTTCGACGGGAACTCGGCTGGCACCGAAAATATTTTCGATTGGAGCTCGGCCGGCTCCGAAAATATCTTCAACGGGATCTCGGCCGGCACCGAAAATATTTTCGACGGAAGCTCCGCCGGTGTCAAAAATATTTTCGACGGGAACTCGGACGGCCCCGAAAATATTTTCGACAGGACCTCGACCGGTGCCGAAATTATTTTCGACGGGAGCTCGGCCGGCACCGAAAATATTTTCGATTGGAGCTCGCCCGGCACCGAAAGTTTTTTCAACGGGGGCTCGGCCGGCACCAAAAATATTTTCGACGGCGTGTTGGCTGGTGCCAAAAATATTTTCGACAGGGTCTCGGCTGGCTCCGAAAATATTTTTGAACGGATCTCGGCCGGCACCGAAAATATTTTCGACGGAAGCTCGGCTGGCGTCGAAAATATTTTCGACGGGAACTCGGACGGCCCCGAAAATATTTTCGACAGGACCTCGACCGGTGCCGAAAATATTTTCGACGGGAGCTCGGCCGGCAGCGAAAATATCTTCGACAGGATCTCAGCTGGCACCGAAAATATTTTCGACGGAAGCTCGTCCGTCACCGAAAATATTTTTGACAGTACCTTGACCAGTGCGGAAAATATTTTCGACGGCGGCTCAGCCGGCTCCGAAAATATTTTCGACGGGAGCTCGGCCGGCTCCGAAAATATTTTTATCGGGGGCTCGGCCGGCACCAAAAATATTTTCGAAGGAAGCTCGGCTGGCACGGAAAATATTTTCGACGGCGGCTCGGCCGGCACCGAAAATATTTTAGACGGGATCTCGGCTGGCACCGAAAATATTTTTGACAGTACCTTGACCGGTGGCGAAAATATTTTCGACGGCAGCTCAGCCGGCTCCGAAAATATTTTAGACGGGAGCTCAGCCGGCACCGAAAATATTTTCAACGGGAGCTCGGCCGGCACCAAAAATATTTTCGACGGCGTGTTGGCCAGTGCCAAAATATTTTCGACAGAGGCTCGGACGGCCCCGAAAATAGTTTCGATGGGACCTCGACCGGTGCCGAAAATATTTTCGACGGGAGCTCTGCCGGCAGCGAAAATATCTTCGACAGGATCTCGGCCGGCACCGAAAATATTTTCGATGGGAGCTCGGCTGGCACCGAAAATATTTTAGACGGGAGCTCGGCCGGCACCGAAAATATTTTCGACAAGGTTCTGACCGGCACCGAAAATATCTTAGACAGGGGCCCGGCCGGCACCGAAAATATTTTCGATGGCAGCTCAGCCGGCTCCGAAAATATTTTCGATGGGAGCTTGGCCGGCTCCGAAAATATTTTCGATTTGAGCTTGGCCGGCACCAAAAATATTTTCGGCGGCATGTTGGCCGGTGCCAAAAATGTTTTCGACGGAGGCTTGGACGGCCCCGAACATAGTTTCGATGGGACCTCGAACGGCCCTGAAAATATTTTCGACAGGGTCTCGGCCGGCTCCGAAAATATTTTCGACGGGATCTCGGCCGGCACCGAAAATATTTTCGACGGCAGCTCGGCCGGCGTCAAAAATATTTTCGACGGAAGCTCGGACGGCCCCGAAAATATTTTCGACAGGACCTCGACCAGTGCCGAAAATATTTTCGATGGGAGCTCGTCCGGCACCGAAAATATTTTAGACGGGAGCTCGGCCAGCACCGAAAATATTTTTAACAGGGGCTCGGACGGCCCCGAAAATATTTTCCACAGGACCTCGACTGGTACCGAAAGTATTTTCGACGGCAGCTCAGCCGGCTCCGAAAATATTTTCGATTGGAGCTCGGCCGGCACCGAAAATATTTTCAACAGGGGCTCGGCCGGCACCAAAAATATTTTCCACGGCGTGTTGGCCGGTGCCAAAAATGTTTTCGACGGAGGCTCGGACGGCCCCGAACATAGTTTCGACGGGACCTCGAACGGCGCCGAAAATATATTCGACGGGAGCTCGGACGGCGCCGAAAATATTTTCGACAAGGTTCTGACCGGCACCGAAAATATTTTCGACAGGATCTCGGCCGGCACCGAAAATATTTTCGATGGGAGCTCGGCCAGCACCGAAAATATTTTCGACGGGAGCTCGTCCGGCACCGAAAATATTTTTGACAGTACCTTGACCGGTGCGGAAAATATTTTCGACGGCGGCTCAGCCAGCTCCGAAAACAGTTTCGACGGGACCTCGGTCAGCTCCGATAATATTTTCGATGGGAGCTCGGCCGGCACCGAAAATATTTTCAACGGGGGCTCGGCCGGCACCAAAAATATTTTCGACGGCGTGTTTTCCTGTGCCAAAAATGTTTTCAACGGAGGCTCGGACGACCCTGAAAATACTTTCAACGGGATCTCGAACGGCCCCGAAAATATTTTCGACAGGGTCTCGGTCGGCTCCGAAAATATTTTCGACAGGGTCTCGGCCGGCACCAAAAATATTTTCGACGGAAGCTCGTCCGGCACCGAAAATATTTTTGACAGTACCTTGACCGGTGCGGAAAATATTTTCGACGGAAGCTCCGCCGGCGTCAAAAATATTATTCACGGGAGCTCGGACGGCCCCGAAAATATTTTCAACAGGACCTCGACCGGTGCCGAAAATATTTTCGATGGGAGCTCGTCCGGCACCGAAAATAGTTTAGACGGGAGCTCGGCCAGCACCGGAAATATTTTTAATGGGGGCTCAGACGGCCCCGAAAATATTTTTGACATTACCTCGACCGGTGCCGAAAATATTTTCGACGGCGGCTCGGCCGGCACCGAAAATAGTTTAGACGGGAGCTCGGCTGGCACCGAAAATATTTTTGACAGTACCTTGACCGGTACCGAAAGTATTTTCAACGGCAGCTCAGCCGGTTCCGAAAATATTTTCGACGGGAGCTCGGCCAGCACCGAAAATATTATTGACAGTACCTCGACCGGTGCGGAAAATATTTTCGACGGCGGCTCGGCCAGCTCCGAAAATATTTTCAACGGGGGCTCGGCCGGCACCAAAATTATTTTCAACGGCGTGTTGGCCGGTGCCAAAAATGTTTTTGACGGAGGCTCGGAGGGCCCCGAAAATACATTCGACGGGGTCTCGGCCGGCTCCGAAAATATTTTCAATGGGATCTTGGCCGGCACCGAAAATATTTTCGACGGCGTGTTGGCCGGTGCCAAAAATATTTTCGATGGGAGCTCGGCCGGCAACGAAAACATTTTAGACGGGAGCTCGGCCGGCACCGAAAATATTTTTGACGGTACCTTGACCGGTGCGGAAAATATATTCGACGGCGACTCGTTCGACACCGAAAATATTTTCGACGGGAGCTCTGCCGGCACCGAAAATATTTTTGACAGTACCTTGACTGGTGGCGAAAATATTTTCAACGGCAGCTCACCCTGCTCCGAAAATATTTTCGACGGGATCTCGGCCGGCTCCGAAAATATTTTCGATTCGAGCTCGGCCGGCACCGAAACTATTTTCAACGGGGGCTCAGCCGGCACCAAAAATATTTTCGACGGCGTGTTGGCCGGTGCCAAAAATATTTTCGACGGGAGCTCGGACGGCCCCGAAAATATTTTCGACAGGCTCTCGGCTGGCTCCGAAAATATTTTCAACGGGATCTCGACCGGCACCGAAAATATTTTCGACGGAAGCTCCGCCGGCGTCAAAAATATTTTCGACGGGAGCTCGGACAGTCCCCAAAATATTTTCGACAGTACCTCGGCCGGCTCCGAAAATATTTTCGACGGGATCTCGGCCGACACCGAAAATATTTTAGACGGGAGCTCGGCCGGCACCGAAAATATTTTCGACAGGACCTCGACCGGTGCCGAAAATAATTTCGACGGAAGCTCCGCCGGTGTCAAAAATATTTTCGACGGGAACTCGGACGGCCCCGAAAATATTTTCGACAGGACCTCGACCGGTGCCGAAATTATTTTCGACGGGAGCTCGGCCGGCACCGAAAATATTTTCGATTGGAGCTCGCCTGGCACCGAAAGTTTTTTCAACGGGGGCTCGGCCGGCACCAAAAATATTTTCGACGGCGTGTTGGCCGGTGCCAAAAATGTTTTCGACGGAGGCTCGGACGGCCCCGAAAATAGTTTCGACGGGGTCTCGGCCGGCTCCGAAAATATTTTCAACGGGGGCTCGGCCGGCACCAAAAATATTTTCGACGGCGTGTTGGCCGGTGCCAAAAATATTTTCGACAGGGTCTCGGCCGGCTCCGAAAATATTTTCGAAGGGATCTCGGCCGGCACCGAAAATATTTTCGACGGAAGCTCGGCCGGCGTCGAAAATATTTTCGACGGGAACTCGGACAGCCCCGAAAATATTTTCGACAGGACCTCGACCGGTGCCGAAAATATTTTCGACGGGAGCTCGGCCGGCACCGAAAATATCTTCGACAGGATCTCAGCCGGCACCGAAAATATTTTCGACGGAAGCTCGTCTGGCACCGAAAATATTTTTGACAGTACCTTGACCAGTGCGGAAAATATTTTCGACGGCGGCTCAGCCGGCTCCGAAAATATTTTAGACGGGAGCTCAGCCGGCTCCGAAAATATTTTAGACGGGAGCTCAGCCGGCTCCGAAAATATTTTCGATTGGAGCTCGGCCGGCACCGAAAATATTTTCAACGGGGGCTCGGCCGGCACCAAAAATATTTTCGACGGCGTGTTGGCCAGTGCCAAAATATTTTCGACAGAGGCTCGGACGGCCCCGAAAATAGTTTCGATGGGACCTCGACCGGTGCCGAAAATATTTTCGACGGGAGCTCTGCCGGCAGCGAAAATATCTTCGATAGGATCTCGGCCAGCACCGAAAATATTTTCAACGGGGGCTCGGCCGGCACCAAAAATATTTTCGACGGCGTGTTTTCCTGTGCCAAAAATGTTTTCAACGGAGGCTCGGACGACCCTGAAAATACTTTCAACGGGATCTCGAACGGCCCCGAAAATATTTTCGACAGGGTCTCGGTCGGCTCTGAAAATATTTTCGACAGGGTCTCGGCCGGCACCGAAAATATTTTCAACGGAAGCTCGTCCGGCACCGAAAATATTTTTGACAGTACCTTGACCGGTGCGGAAAATATTTTCGAAGGAAGCTCCGCCGGCGTCAAAAATATTATTCACGGGAGCTCGGACGGCCCCGAAAATATTTTCAACAGGACCTCGACCGGTGCCGAAAATATTTTCGATGGGAGCTCGTCCGGCACCGAAAATAGTTTCGACGGCGTGTTGGCCGGTGCCAAAATGTTTTCGACAGAGGCTCGGACGGCCCCGAAAATACTTTTGACGGGACCTCGAATGGCGCCGAAAATATTTTCGATGGAGGCTTGGACGGCCCCGAAAATATTTTCGACGGGATCTCGGCCGGCACCGAAAATATTTTCGACGGAAGCTCGGCTGGCGTCAAAAATATTTTCGACGGAAGCTCTGACGGCCCCGAAAATATTTTCACAGGACCTCGACCGGTGCCGAAAATATTTTCGACGGGAGCTCGGCCGGCACCGAAAATATTTTAGACGGGAGCTCGGCCGGCACTGAAAATATTTTTAACGGGGGCTTGGACGGCCCCGAAAATATTTTCCACAGTACCTCTAACGGTACCGAAAATATTTTCGATGGCAGCTCAGCCGGCTCCGAAAATATTTTCGATTGGAGCTCGGCCGGCACCAAAAATATTTTCGGCGGCATGTTGGCCGGTGCCAAAAATGTTTTCGACGGAGGCTTGGACGTCCCCGAACTTAGTTTCGATGGGACCTCGAACGGCGCCGAAAATATTTTAGACGGGAGCTCGGCCGGCACCGAAAATATTTTCGACAAGGTTCTGACCGGCACCGAAAATATCTTAGACAGGGGCCCGGCCGGCACCGAAAATATTTTCGACGGCGGCTTGGCTGGCGTCAAAAATATTTTCAACGGGAGCTCGGACGGCCCCGAAAATATTTTCGACAGGACCTCGACCGGTGCCGAAAATATTTTCGATGGGAGCTCGGCCGGCACCGAAAATATTTTCGACGGGAGCTCGGCCTGCACCGAAAATAGTTTTAACAGGGGCTCGGCCGGCACCAAAAATATTTTCGACGGCGTGTTGGCCGGTGCCAAAATGTTTTCGACGGAGGCTCGGACGGACCCGAAAATATTTTCGACGGGACGTCGAACGGCGCCAAAAATATTTTCGACGGGAGCTCGGACGGCCCCGAAAATATTTTCGACAGGGTCTCGGCCGGCTCCGAAAATATTTTCGACGGGATCTCGGCTGGCACCGAAAATATTTTCGACGGAAGCTCCGCCGGCTCCGAAAATATTTTCGATGGGAGCTCGGCCTGCACCGAAAATATTTTTGACAGTACCTCGACCGGTGCGGAAAATATTTTCGACGGAAGCTCCGCCGGCGTCAAAAATATTATTCACGGGAGCTCGGACGGCCCCGAAAATATTTTCAACAGGACCTCGACCGGTGCCGAAAATATTTTCGATGGGAGCTCGTTCGGCACCGAAAATAGTTTAGACGGGAGCTCGGCCAGCCCCGGAAATATTTTTAATGGGGGCTCGGACGGCCCCGAAAATATTTTTGACATTACCTCGACCGGTGCCGAAAATATTTTCGACGGCGGCTCGGCCGGCACCGAAAATAGTTTAGACGGGAGCTCGGCTGGCACCGAAAATATTTTTGACAGTACCTTGACCGGTACCGAAAGTATTTTCAACGGCAGCTCAGCCGGTTCCGAAAATATTTTCGACGGGAGCTCGGCCGGCACCGAAAATATTATTGACAGTACCTCGACCGGTGCGGAAAATATTTTCGACGGCGGCTCGGCCAGCTCCGAAAATATTTTCAACGGGGCCTCGGCCGGCACCAAAATTATTTTCAAGGGCGTGTTGGCCGGTGCCAAAAATGTTTTTGACGGAGGCTCGGAGGGCCCCGAAAATACATTCGACGGGGTCTCGGCCGGCTCCGAAAATATTTTCAATGGGATCTTGGCCGGCACCGAAAATATTTTCGACGGCGTGTTGGCCGGTGCCAAAATGTTTTCGACGGAGGCTCGGACGGACCCGAAAATATTTTCGACGGGACCTCGAACGGCGCCAAAAATATTTTCGACGGGAGCTCGGACGGCCCCGAAAATATTTTCGACAGGGTCTCGGCCGGCTCCGAAAATATTTTCGACGGGATCTCGGCTGGCACAGAAAATATTTTCGACGGAAGCTCCGCCGGCTCCGAAAATATTTTCGATGGGAGCTCGGCCTGCACCGAAAATATTTTTGACAGTACCTCGACCGGTGTGGAAAATATTTTCGACGGCGGCTCGGCCGGCTCCGAAAATATTTTTGATTGCAGCTCGGCCGGCACCGGAAATATTTTCAACGGGGGCTAGGCCGGCGCCAAAAATATTTTCAATGGCGTGTTGGCCGGTGCCAAAAATGTTTTTGACGGAGGCTCGGAGGGCCCCGAAAATACATTTGACGGGGTCTCGGCTGGCTCCGAAAATATTTTAGACGGGAGCTCGGCCGGCGTCAAAAATATTTTCAACAGGAGCTCGGACGGCCCCGAAAATATTTTCCACAGTACCTCGACCGGTACCGAAAGTATTTTCGACGGCAGCTCAGCCGGCTCCGAAAATATTTTTGACGGGAGCTCGGCCGGCTCCGAAAATATTTTCGATTGGAGCTCGGCTGGCACTGAAAATATTTTCAACAGGGGCTCGGCCGGCACCAAAAATATTTTCCACGGCGTGTTGGCCGGTGCCAAAAATGTTTTCGACGGAGGCTCGGACGGCCCCGAAAATATTTTCGACAAGGTTCTGACCGGCACCGAAAATATTTTAGACAGGGGCCCGGCCGGCACCGAAAATATTTTCGACGGCGGCTCGGCTGGCGTCAAAAATATTTTCAACGGGAGCTCGGCCGGCCCCGAAAATATTTGCGACGGGATCTCGGCCGGCACCGAAAATATTTTCGACGGAAGCTCGGCCGGTGCCGAAAATATTTTTGACTGCGGCTTGGCCGACACCGAAAATATTTTAGACGGGAGCTCGGCCGGCACCGAAAATATTTTCGACGGGATCTCGGCTGGCACAGAAAATATTTTCGACGGAAGCTCCGCCGGCTCCGAAAATATTTTCGATGGGAGCTCGGCCTGCACCGAAAATATTTTTGACAGTACCTCGACCGGTGTGGAAAATATTTTCGACGGCGGCTCGGCCGGCTCCGAAAATATTTTTGATTGCAGCTCGGCCGGCACCGGAAATATTTTCAACGGGGGCTAGGCCGGCGCCAAAAATATTTTCAATGGCGTGTTGGCCGGTGCCAAAAATGTTTTTGACGGAGGCTCGGAGGGCCCCGAAAATACATTCGACGGGGTCTCGGCTGGCTCCGAAAATATTTTAGACGGGAGCTCGGCCGGCGTCAAAAATATTTTCAACGGGAGCTCGGACGGCCCCGAAAATATTTTCCACAGTACCTCGACCGGTACCGAAAGTATTTTCGACGGCAGCTCAGCCGGCTCCGAAAATATTTTTGACGGGAGCTCGGCCGGCTCCGAAAATATTTTCGATTGGAGCTCGGCTGGCACTGAAAATATTTTCAACAGGGGCTCGGCCGGCACCAAAAATATTTTCCACGGCGTGTTGGCCGGTGCCAAAAATGTTTTCGACGGAGGCTCGGACGGCCCCGAAAATATTTTCGACAAGGTTCTGACCGGCACCGAAAATATTTTAGACAGGGGCCCGGCCGGCACCGAAAATATTTTCGACGGCGGCTCGGCTGGCGTCAAAAATATTTTCAACGGGAGCTCGGCCGGCCCCGAAAATATTTGCGACGGGATCTCGGCCGGCACCGAAAATATTTTCGACGGAAGCTCGGCCGGTGCCGAAAATATTTTTGACTGCGGCTTGGCCGACACCGAAAATATTTTAGACGGGAGCTCGGCCGGCACCGAAAATATTTTCGACAGGACCTCGACCGGTGCCGAAAATATTTTCGACGGGAACTCGGCCGGCTCCGAAAATATTTTCGATTGGAGCTCGGCCGGCTCCGAAAATATTTTCAACGGGATCTCGGCCGGCACCGAAAATATTTTCGACGGAAGCTCGGCTGGTGTCAAAAATATTTTCGACGGGAACTCGGACGGCCCCGAAAATATTTTCGACAGGACATCGACCGGTGCCGAAACTATTTTCGACGGGAGCTCGGCCGGCACCGAAAATATTTTCGATTGGAGCTCGGCCGGCACCGAAAGTTTTTTCAACGGGGGCTCGGCCGGCACCAAAAATATTTTCGACGGCGTGTTGGACGGTGCCAAAAATGTTTTCGACGGAGGCTCGGACGGCCCCGAAAATAGTTTCGACGGGGTCTCGGCCGGCTCCGAAAATATTTTCAACGGGGGCTCGGCCGGCACCAAAAATATTTTCGACGGCGTGTTGGCCGGTGCTAAAAATATTTTCGACAGGGTCTCGGCTGGCTCCGAAAATATTTTCGAAGGGATCTCGGCCGGCACCGAAAATATTTTCGACGGAAGCTCGGCCGGCGTCGAAAATATTTTCGACGGGAACTCGGACGGCCCCGAAAATATTTTCGACAGGACCTCGACCGGTGCCGAAAATATTTTCGACGGGAGCTCGGCCGGCAGCGAAAATATCTTCGACAGGATCTCAGCCGGCACCGAAAATATTTTCGACGGAAGCTCGTCGGGCACCGAAAATATTTTTGACAGTACCTTGACCAGTGCGTAAAATATTTTCGACAGCGGCTCAGCCGGCTCCGAAAATATTTTCGACGGGAGCTCGGCCGGCTCCGAAAATATTTTTATCGGGGACTCAGCCGGCACCAAAAATATTTTCGAAGGAAGCTCGGCCGGCACGGAAAATATTTTCGACGGCGGCTCGGCCGGCACCGAAAATATTTTCGACGGGAGCTCGGCCGGCACCGAAAATATTTTTGACAGTACCTTGACCGGTGGTGAAAATATTTTCGACGGCAGCTCAGCCGGCTCCGAAAATATTTTCGATTGGAGCTCGGCCGGCTCCGAAAATATTTTCAACGGGGGCTCGGCCGGCACCGAAAATATTTTCGACGGCGTATTGGCCGGTGCCAAAATGTTTTCGACGGAAGCTCGGCCGGCGTCAAAAATAGTTTCGACGGGACCTTGAACGGCGCCGAAAATATTTTCGACGGCGGCTCGGCCGGCACCGAAAATATTTTCGACGGGAGCTCGGACGGTACGGAAAATATTTTTGACATTACCTCGACCAGTGCGGAACATATATTCGACCGGACCTCGGACGGTCCCGAAAATATTTTCGATTGCAGCTCGGCCGGCACCGAAAATATTTTCGTCGGTGTCTCATCCGGCACCGAAAATATTTTCGATGGAGGCTCGTCCGGTGCCTAAAATATTTTCGACGGCGGCTCGGCCGGTGCCAAAATGTTTTCGACAGAGGCTCGGACGGCCCCGAAAATACTTTTGACGGGACCTCGAACGGCCCCGAAAAAGTTTTCGACGGAGGCTCGGACGGCCCCGAAAATATTTTCGACAGGGTCTCGGCCGGCTCCGAAAATATATTCGACGGGATCTCGGCCGGCACCGAAAATATTTTCGACGGAAGCTCGGCCGGCGTCAAAAATATTTTCGACGTAAGCTCGGACGGCCCCGAAAATATTTTCGACAGGACCTCGACCGGTGCCGAAAATATTTTCGATGGGAGCTCGGCCGGCACCGCAAATATTTTAGACGGGAGCTCTGCCAGCTCCGAAAATATTTTTAACGGGGGCTCGGACGGCCCCAAAAATATTTTCCACAGTACCTCGACCGGTACCGAAAGTATTTTCGACGGCAGCTCAGCCAGCTCCGAAAATATTTTCGACGGGAGCTCGGCCGGCTCCGAAAATATTTTCGCTTGGAGCTCGGCCGGCACCAAAAATATTTTCAACAGGGGCTCGGCCGGCACCAAAAATATTTTCAACGGCGTGTTGGCCGGTGCCAACAATGTTTTCGACGGAGGCTCGGACGGCCCCTAACATAGTTTCGACGGGACCTCGAACGGCGCCGAAAATATTTTCGACAAGGTTCTGTCCGGCACCGAAAATATTTTAGACAGGGTCCCGGCCGGCACCGAAAATATTTTCGACGGCGGCTCGGCTGGCGTCAAAAATATGTTCAATGGGAGCTCGGACGGCCCTGAAAATATTTTCGACAGGACCTCGACCGGTGCCGAAAATATTTTCGAAGGGAGCTCGGCTGGCACCGCAAATATTTTCGATGGAAGCTCGTCCAGCACCGAAAATATTTTTGACAGTACCTTGACGGGTGCGGAAAATATTTTCGACGGCGGCTCAGCTGGCTCCGAAAACAGTTTCGACGGGACCTCGGCCAGCTCCGATAATATTTTCGATGGGAGCTCGGCCGGCACCGAACATATTTTCAACGGGGGCTCGGCCGGCACCAAAAATATTTTCGATGGCGTGTTTTCCTGTGCCAAAAATGTTTTCAACGGAGGCTCGGACGACCCTGAAAATACTTTTGACGGGACCTCGAACGGCGCAGAAAATATTTTCAACGGAGGCTTGGACGGCCCCGAAAATATTTTCGACGGGATCTCGGCCGGCACCGAAAATATTTTAGACGGGAGCTCGGCCGGCACCGAAAATATTTTTGACAGTACCTTGACCGGTGCCGAAAATATTTTCGATGGCGGCTCAGCCGGCTCCGAAAATTTTTGCGACGGGAGCCCGGACGGCTCCGAAAATATTTTCGATTGGAGCTCGGCCGGCACCGAAAATATTTTCAACAGGGGTTCGGACGGCACCAAAAATATTTTCGACGGCATGTTGGCCCGTGCCAAAATGTTTTCGACGGAGGCTCGGACGGCTCCGAAAATATTTTCAACGGGATCTCGGCCGGCCCCCAAAATATTTTCGATCGGGTCTCAGCCGGCTTCAAAAATATTTTCGACGGGAGCTCGGACGGCCCTGAAAATATTTTCGACAGTACCTCGACCGGTGCCGAAAATATTTTCGACGGGACCGCGAACGGCACCGAAAATATTTTCGACGGCGTGTTGGCCGGTGCCAAAAATATTTTCGACGGGGGCCCAGCTGGCACCGAAAATATTTTCGACGGAGGCTCGGCTGGCAACCAAAAGATTTTTGACAGGATCTCGGCCGGCGCCAAAAATATTTTCGACGGGGTCTCGGCCGGCTCCGAAAATATTTTCGACGGAAGCTCGGCCGGCGTCAAAAATATTTTCGATGGGAGCTCGGACGGCCCCGAAAGAATTTTCGACAGTACCTCGTCCAGTGCCAAAAATATTTTAGACGGGAGCTCGGCCGGCACCGAAAATATTTTTGACAGTACCTTGACCGGTGCGGAAAATATTTTCGACGGAGGCTCAGCCGGCTCCGAAAATATTTTCGACGGGAGCTCGGACGGCCCCGAAAATATTTTCGACAGGGTCTCGTCCGGCTCCGAAAATATTTTAGACAGGGGACCGGCCGGCACCGAAAATATTTTCGACGGCGTGTTGGCCGGTGCCAAAAATGTTTTCGACGGAGGCTCGGTGGGCCCCGAAAATATTTTCGACGGAAGCTCGGGCGGCGTCAAAAATATTTTCAACGGGAGCTCGGACGGCCCCGAAAATATTTTCGACAGTACCTCGACCGGTGCTGAAAACATTTTCGACGGGACCGCGAACAGCGCCGAAAATATTTTCGACGGCGGCTTGGGCGGTGCCAAAAATATTTTCGACGGGGGCCCAGCTGGCACCGAAAATATTTTCGACGGAGGCTCGTCTGGCATCCAAAAGATTTTCGACAGGATCTCGGCCGGCACCAAAAATATTTTCGATGGGAGCTCGGGTGGCACCAAAAATATTTTCGACGGAGGCTCGGCTGGCATCCAAAAGATTTTCGACAGGATCTCGGCCGGCACCAAAAATATTTTAGACGGGGTCTCAGCCGGCTCTGAAAATATTTTCGACGGAAGCTCGGCCGGCGTCAAAAATATTTTCGACGGGAGCTCGGATGGCTCCGAAAATATTTTCGACAGTACCTCGTCCGGTGCCGAAAATATTTTCGATGGGAGCTCGGCCGGCGTCAGAAATATTTTCGACGGGAGCTCGGATGGCCCCGAAAATATTTTTGACAGTACCTTGACCGGTGCGGAAAATATTTTCGACGGCAGTTCAGCTGGCTCCGAAAATATTTTCGACGGGAGCTCGGCCGGCACCAAAAATATTTTCGATTGCAGCTTGGCCGGCACCGAAAATATTTTCAACGGGGGCTCGGCCGGCACCAAAAATATTTTTGCCGGCGTGTTGGCCGGTGCCAAAATGTTTTCGACGGAGGCTCAGACGGCCCCGAAAATAGTTTCGACGGGACCTCGAACGGTGCCGAAAATATTTCCGATGGGAGCTCGGACGGCCCCGAAAATATTTTCGACAGGGTCTCGGCCGGCTCCGAAAATATTTTCGACAGTACCTCGTCCGGTGCCGAAAATATTTTCGATGGGAGCTCGGCCGGCACCGAAAATATTTTAGACGGGAGGTCGGCCGGCTCCGAAAATATTTTTGACAGTACCTTGACCGGTGCGGAAAATATTTTCGACGGCGTCTCAGCCAGCTCCGAAAATATTTTCGACGGGAGCTCGGCTGGCTCCGAAAATATTTTAGACAGTACCTTGACCGGTGCCGAAAGTATTTTCGATGGGAGCTCGGCTGGCACCGAAAATATTTTAGACGGGAGGTCGGCCGGCTCCGAAAATATTTTTGACAGTACCTTGACCGGTGCGGAAAATATTTTCGACGGCGTCTCAGCCAGCTCCGAAAATATTTTCGACGGGAGCTCGGACGGCGCCGAAAATATTTTCGACGGCTTGTTGGCCGGTGCCAAAAATATTTTCGACGGGGGCCCAGCTGGCACCGAAAATATTTTCGACGGAGGCTCAGCTGGCATCCAAAAGATTTTCGACAGGATCTCGGCCGGCACCAAAAATATTTTCGACGGAAGCTCGGCCGGCGTCAAAAATATTTTCGACGGGACCTCGGATGGCCCCGACAATATTTTCAACAGTACCTCGTCCGGTGCCAAAAATATTTTCGATGGCGGCTCGGCCGGCACCGAAAATATTTTAGACGGGAGCTCGGCCGGCACCGAAAATATTTTTGACAGTACCTTGACCGGTGCGGAAAATATTTTCGACAGGATCTCGTCCAGCTCCGAAAATATTTTCGACGGGATCTTGGCCGGCACCGAAAATATTTTCTACGGAAGCTGAGCCGGCACCGAAAATATTTTCGACAGTACCTCGACCGGTGCGGAAAATATTTTCGACGGCGGCTCAGCCGGCTCCGAAAATATTTTCGACGGGAGCTCGGCCGGCGTCAAAAATATTTTCGACGGAAGCTCGGCCGGCTCCGAAAATATTTTCGACGGCGTGTTGGCCGGTGCCAAAATGTTTTCGACGGAGGCTCGGACGGCCCCGAAAATAGTTTCGACGGGACCTCGAACGGCGCCGAAAATATTTTCGACGGGAGCTCGGACGGCCCCGAATATTTTTTCGACAGGGTCTCGGCCGGCACCGAAAATATTTTAGACGGGAGCTCGGACGGCCCCGAAAATATTTTTGACAGGACCTCGACCGGTGCCGAAAATATTTTTGACGGCGTGTTGGCCGGTGCCAAAACTATTTTCGACAGGGGCCCAGCTGGCACCGAAAATATTTTCGACGGAGGCTCGGCTGGCATCCAAAAGATTTTCGACAGGATCTCGACCGGCACCGAATATATTTTCGATGGAATCTCGTCCGGCGTCAGAAATATTTTAGACGGGAGCTCGGACGGCGCCGAAAGTATTTTCGACAGGACCTCGACTGGTGCCGAAAATATTTTCGACGGGACCGCGAACGGCGCCGAAAATATTTTCGACGGTGTGTTGGCCGGTGCCAAAAATATTTTCGACGGAGGCTCGGAGGCCCCGAAAATATTTTCGACTGGGTCTCGGCCGGCACAGAAAATATTTTCGATGGAAGCTTGGCCAGAGTCAAAAATATTTTCGACGGGAGCTCGGCCAGCCCCGAAAATATTTTCGACAAGGTTCTGACCGGCACCGAAAATATTTTAGACAGGGGACCGGCCGGCACCGAAAATATTTTCGACGGGGTCTCGGCCGGCACCGAAAATATTTTTGATGAAGGCTCGGCTGGTGCCTAAAATATTTTCGACGGCGGCTCGTCTGGCACCGAAAATATTTTAGACAGGAGCTCAGCCGGCACCGAAAATATTTTTGACAGTACCTTGACCGGTGGTGAAAATATTTTCGACGGCAGCTCAGCCGGCTCCGAAAATATTTTAGACGGGAGCTCGGCCGGCAACGAAAATATTTTCAAAGGCTTGTTGGCCGGTGCCAAAAATGTTTTCGACGGAGCCTCGGAGGGCCCCGAAAATATTTTCGACGGGGTCTCGGCCGGCTCTGAAAATATTTTCAACGGGATCTCGGACGGCACCGAAAATATTTTCGACGGAAGCTCGGCCGGCGTCAAAAATATTTTCGACGGGAGCTTGGACGGCCCCGAAAATATTTTCGACAGGACCTCGACCGGTGCCGAAAATATTTTCGACGGCGTGTTGGCCGGTGCCAAAAATATTTTCGACGGGGGCCCAGCTGGCACCGAAAATAGTTTCGACGGAGGCTCGGTCGATACAGAAAATATTTTCGACGGGAGCTCGACCAGCTCTGAAAATATTTTCGTCGAGAGCTCGGCCAGCACTGAAAATATGTTCGACAAGGTTCCAGCCGGCACTGAAAGTATTTTCGACGGAGGCTCGGCCGGCGTCCAAAAGATTTTCGACGGGAGCTTGGCCGGTGCCGAAAATATTTTCGAAGGGGGCCCATCCGGTGTGGAAAATATTTTCGACAGGGGCTCGGCCGGCTCCAAAAATATTGTCAACGGGGGCCTGGCCGGCACCGAAAATATCTTCGACGGGAGCTCGCCCGGCACCGAAAATGTTTTCGACGAGAGCTCGGCCACCACCGAAAATATTTTCGACGGGACCTCGAATGGCGCCGAAAATATTTTCGATGGGGGCTCGGCCGGCACTGAAATTATTTTTGACGGGGGCCCAGCTGGCACCGAAAATATTTTGGACGGAGACTCAGCCGACACCGAAAAATTTTTCGAAGGGAGCTCGGCCAGCACCGAAAATATTTTCGACGGGGGCCCGGCCAGCACCGAAACTATTTTTGACGATGTCTCAGCCGGCACCGAAAATATTTTCGACGGAGGCTCGGCCGGCACCGAAAATATTTTCGACGGAGGCTCGGCCGGCACTGAAAATATTTTCGATGGTGTCTCAGCCGGCACCGATATATTTTAGACAGCAGCTCGGCCGATACAGAAAATATTTTCGTCGGGACCTCAGCCGGCACCAAAAATATTTTCGTCGGGACCTCAGCCGGCACCAGAAATATTTTTGACGGCGGCTCGGCCTGCAACGAAAATATTTTTGACGGCGGCTCGGCCGGCACTGAAAAAATTTTTGACGGCGGCTCAGCCAGCACTGAAAATATTTTCGATGGGGGCTCAGCCGGCACCGAAAATATTTTCGACCGGGACTCGGCTGGCACCGAAAATATTTTTGACAAGATTCCGGCCGGCACCGAAAATATTTTCGACGGGACCTCAGCCGGCACCGAAAAAATTTTTGACGATGTCTCAGCTGGCACCCAAAATATTTTCGACGGCAGCTTGGCCGATACAAAAAATATTTTCGACAGGAGCTCGTCCGGCATCGAAAATATTTTCGACAAGGTTCTGGCCGGCACCGAAAATATTTTCGACGGGACCTCAGCCGACACCAAAAATATTTTTGACGGAGCCTCAGCCGGCACTGAAAATATTTTCGATGGTGTCTCAGCCGGCACCGATTTATTTTCGACGGCAGCTCGACCGATAGAGAAAATATTTTCGTCGGGACCTCAGCCGGCACCAAACATATTTTCGTCGGGACCTCAGCCGGCACCGAAAATATTTTCGACGACGGCTCGGCCGGCACCAAACATATTTTCGTCGGGACCTCAGCCGGCACCGAAAATATTTTCGACGACGGCTCGGCCGGCACCGAAAATATTTTAGACGGGGGGCCAGCCGGCACTGAAAATATTTTCGATGGTGTCTCAGCCGGCACCGATATATTTTCGACAGCAGCTCGGCTGATACAGAAAATATTTTCGTCGGGACCTCAGCCAGCACCTAAAACATTTTAGACGGGGGACCAGCCGGCACCGAAAATATTTTCGATGGTGTCTCAGCCGGCACCGAAAATGTTTTCGACCAGGACTCGGCTGGCACCGAAAATATTTTTGACAAGATTCCGGCCGGCACCGAAAATAATTTCGACGGTGTCTCAGCCAGCACCGAAAATATTTTTGACGGGGGCTCAGCCAGCACTGAAAATATTTTCGATGGTGTCTCAGCCGGCACCGATATATTTTCGACGGCAGCTCGGCCGATAGAGAAAATATTTTCGTCGGGACCTCAGCCGGCACCAAAAATATTTTCGTCGGGACCTCAGCCGGCACGGAAAATATTTTAGACGGCGGCTCAGCCGGCACCGAAAAAATTTTTGACGGATGCTTGGCCGGCGTCCAAACTATTTTCGACGGCAGCTCGGCCAATAGAGAAAATATTTTCGTCGGGACCTCAGCCGGCACCAAAAATATTTTCGTCGGGACCTCAGCCGGCACCGAAAATATTTTCGTCGGGACCTCAGCCGGCACCGAAAATATTTTCGACGGTGTCTCAGCCGGCACCGAAAATATTTTCGACCGGGACTCGGCTGGCACCGAAAATATTTTCGACGGAGGCTCGGCCGGTGTCTAAAACATGTTCGACGGGATCTCAGACGGCACCAAAAATATTTTCGACGGGTTCTCTGTCGGATCCAAAAATATTTTCAATGGAGCCGCGGCCGGCATCAAAAATATTTTCGTCGGGAGCTCGGCCGTCACCAAAAATATTTTCGACATTACCTCAGCCGGCACCGAAAATATTTTTGACGGGAGCTCGGCCGGCACTGAAAATATTTTCGATGGTGTCTCAGCCGGCACCGATATATTTTAGACAGCAGCTCGGCCGATACAGAAAATATTTTCGTCGGGACCTCAGCCGACACCAAAGATATTTTAGACGTGGGGCCAGCCGGCACGGAAAATATTTTCGATGGTGTCTCAGCCGGCACTGATATATTTTCGACAGCAGCTCGGCTGATACAGAAAATATTTTCATCAGGACCTCAGCCGGCACCAAAAATATTTTCGTCGGGACCTCAGCCGGCACGGAAAATATTTTCGACGGCAGCTCGGCCTGCAACGAAAATATTTTCGACGGCGGCTCGGCCGGCACCGAAAAAATTTTTGACGGCGGCTCAGCCGGCACTGAAAATATTTTCGATGGGGGCTCAGCCGGCACTGAAAATATTTTTGATGGTGTCTCAGCCGGCACCGATATATTTTCGACGGTAGCTCGGCCAATACAGAAAATATTTTCGTAGGGACCGCAGCCGGCAGCAACAATATTTTAGACGGGGGGCCAGCCGGCACCGAAAATATTTTCGTCGGGACCTCAGCCGGCACCAAAAATATTTTCGTCGGGACCTCAGCCGGCACCGAAAATATTTTCGACGGAGGCTCGGCCGGCACCGAAAATATTTTCGACCGGGACTCGGCTGGCACCGAAAATATTTTCGACGGAGGCTCGGCCGGTGTCTAAAACATGTTCGACGGGATCTCAGACGGCAACAAAAATATTTTCGACGGGGTCTCTGCCGGCTCCGAAAATATTTTCAATGGAGCCGCGGCCGGCATCAAAAATATTTTCATCGGAAGCTCGGCCGTCACCAAAAATATTTTCGACATTACCTCAGCCGGCACCGAAAATATTTTTGATAGGGGCTCGGCCGGCACTGAAAATATTTTCGATGGTGTCTCAGCCGGCACAGATTTATTTTCGACGGCAGCTCGGCCGATACAGAAAATATTTTCGTCGGGACCTCAGCCGGCACCGAAAATATTTTCGACGGTGTCTCAGCCGGCACCGAAAATATTTTCGACAGCAGCTCGGCCGATACAGAAAATATTTTCATCAGGACCTCAGCCGGCACCAAAAATATTTTCCTCGGGACCTCAGCCGGCACCGAAAATATTTTCGACAGCAGCTCGGCCTGCAACGAAAATATTTTCAACGGCGGCTCAGCCGGCACCGAAAAAATTTTTGATGGCGGCTCAGCTGGCACTGAAAATATTTTCGATGGTGTCTCAGCCGGCACCGATATATTTTCGACGGCAGCTCGGCCGATACAGAAAATATTTTCGTCGGGACCTCTGCCGGCAGCAACAATATTTTAGACGGAGGGCCAGCCGGCACCGAAAATATTTTCGACGGTGTCTCAGCCGGCACCGAAAATATTTTCGACCGGGACTCGGCTGGCACCGAAAATATTTTCAACAAGATTCCGGCCGGCACCAAAAATATTTTCGACGGTGTCTCAGCCGGCACCGAAAATATTTTCGACCGGGACTCGGCTGGCACCGAAAATATTTTCGACAAGATTCCGGCCGGCACTGAAAATATTTTCGACGGGACCTCAGCCAGCACCAAAAATATTTTTGACGGGGTCTCGGCCGGCACTGAAAATATTTTCGACGGTGTCTCAGCCGGCACCGGAAATATTTTCGACCGGGACTCGGCTGGCACTGAAAATATTTTTGACAAGATTCCGGCCGGCACCGAAAATATTTTTGACGGTGTCTCAGCAGGCACCGAAAAAATTTTCGACTGGGACTCGGGGGCCGCCAAAAATATTTTCGACGGCAGCTCGGCCTGCACCGAAAATATTTTCGACGGGACCTCAGCCGGCACCAAAAATAGTTTTGACGGGGGGCCAGCCGGCACTGAAAATATTTTCAACGGTGTCTCATCCGACACCGAAAATATTTTCGACGGAGGCTCGGCCAGCGTCAAAAATATTTTCGACGAGAGCTCGGCTGGCACCGAAAATATTTTCGACGGTGTCTCACCCGGCACCGAAAATAATTTCGACAGAGGCTCGGCCGGCATCCAAAATATTTTCGACGGGAGCTCGGCCAGGCCTGAAAATATTTTCAACGGGGGCTTGACCAGCACCGAAAACACTTTTGACGGGACCTCGGCCGGCACCAAAAATATCTTAGACAAGGTTCCGGCCGGCACCGAAAATATTTTCGACGGGACCTCGTAAGGTACCGAAAATATTTTCGACGGGGGCTCAGCCGGCACCTGAAATATTTTCGACAGGGGCACGGCCGGCACCGAAAATATTTTCGATGGCAGATCGGCCGATACAGAAAATATTTTTGACGGGAGTTCGGCCGGCTTCGAAAATATTTTCGACGAGAGCTCGGCCGGCACCGAAAATATTTTCGACAACGTTCCGGCTGGCACCGAAAATATTTTCGACGGGGGCCCGGCCGGCACCGAAACTATTTTCGACGATATCTCAGCCGGCACCGAAAATATTTTTGAAAGAGGCTCAGCTGGCGTCCAAAATATTTTAGACGGGATCTCGGCCGGCACCGAAAATATTTTTGACAGTACCTTGACCGGTGCAGAAAATATTTTCGACGGCGGCTCATCCGGCTCCGAAAATATTTTCGACGGGAGCTCGGCCGGCACCGAAAATATTTTCGACGAAAGCTCGGCTGGCGTCAAAAATATTTTCGACCGGAGCTCGGACGGCCGCGAAAATATTTTCGACAGGACCTCGATCGGTGCCGAAAATATTTTCGATGGGAGCTCGGCCGGCACCGAAAATATTTTTAACGGGTCTCGGCCGGCACCGAAAATATTTTCGACGGAAGCTTGGCCAGCGTCAAAAATAATTTCGACTGGAGCTCGTACGGCCCCGAAAATATTTTTGACAAGGTTCTGACTGGCACCGAAAATATTTTAGACGGGGGCCCGGCCAGCCCCGAAAATATTTTCAACAAGCTGCCGGCCGGCACCGAAAATACTTTCGACGGCGGCTCGGCCGGCTCCGACAATATTTTCGACGGAATCTCGGCCGGCACCGAAAATATTTTCGACGGCGTCTCGTCCGGCTCCGACAATATTTTCGACGGGACCTTGAACTGCGCCGAAAATATTTTCGATGGGGGCTCGGCCGGCACCGAAAATAGTTTCGACGGGGGCCCGCCTGGCACCGAAAATATTTTAGACGGGACTCAGCCGGCACCGAAAATATTTTCGACGGGATCTCGGCCGGCGTCGAAAATTTTTTCAATGGGAGCTCGGACGGCTCCGAAAATATTTTCGACGGGAGCTCGGCGGGGTCCGAAAATATTTTCGATTGGAGCTCAGCCGGCACCGAAAATATTTTCAACGGGGGCTCGGCCGGCACCAAAAATATTTTCGACGGGGGCCCGCCTGGCACCGAAAATATTTTCAACGGGATCTAGGCCGGCGTCCAAAATATTTTCGACAGGAGCTCGGACGGCCCCGAAAATATTTTCGACAGTACCTCGACCGGTGCCGAAAATATTTTCGACGGGAGCTCGGCCGGCACCGAAAATATCTTCGACAGGATCTTGGCCGGCACCAAAAATATTTTCGACGGAATCTCGTCCGGCGTCAGAAATATTTTCGACGGGAGCTCGGACGGCCCCGAAAATATTTTTGACAGTACCTCGACCGGTGCCGAAAATATTTGCGACGGCAGCTCAGCTGGCTCCGAAAATATTTTCGATGGGAGCTCGGCCGGCACCGAAAATATTTTCAACGGGGGCTCGGCCGGCACCAAAAATATTTTCGACGGCCTGTTGTCCGGTGCCAAAATGTTTTCGACGGAGGCTCGGACGGCCCCGAAAATAGTTTCGACGGGACCTCGAACGACGCCGAAAATATTTTCGACGGGAGCTCGGACGGCCCCAAAAATATTTTCGACAGGGTCTCGGCCAGCTCCGAAAATATTTTCGACGGGAGCTCGGCCGGCTCTGAAAATATTTTCGATTGGAGCTCGGCCGGCACCGAAAATATTTTCGATGGAAGCTCGGCAGGCGTCAAAAATATTTTCAACGGGATCTCGGCCGGCGTCCAAAATATTTTCGACGGGAGCTCGGACGGCCCCGAAAATATTTTCGACGGGGTCTCGGCCGGCTCCGAAAATATTTTCGATGGCATCTCAGCCGGCTCCGAAAATATTTTCGATGGGAGCTCGGCCGGCTCCGAAAATATTTTCGATTGGAGCTCGGCCAGCACCGAAAATATTTTCGACGGGAGCTCGGCCGGCACCGAAAATATTTTCGACGGCGTGTTGGCCGGTGCCAAAAAGTTTTCGACGGAAGCTCGGCCGGCGTCAAAAATAGTTTCGACGGGACCTCGAACGGCGCCGAAAATATTTTCGACGGGATCTCGGCCGGCCCCGAAAATATTTTCGACAGGACCTCGACCGGTGCCGAAAATATTTTCGATGGGAGCTCGGCCGGCCCCGAAAATATTTTCGACAAGGTTCTGACCGGCACCGAAAATATTTTAGATGGGGGCCCGGCCGGCACCGAAAATATTTTTGTCGGTGTCTCATCCGGCACCGAAAATATTTTCGATGGAGGCTCGGCCGGTGCCTAAAATATTTTCGAAGGCGGCTCGGCCGGCTCCGAAATTATTTTCGACGGGATCTCAGCCGGCTCCGAAAAAATTTTTGACAGTACCTCGACCGGTGGTGAAAATATTTTCGACGGAAGCTCAGCTGGCTCCGAAAATATTTTCGACGGGAGCTCGGCTGGCTCCGAAAATATTTTCGACACTACCTTGCCCGGCGCCGAAAATATTTTAGACGGGAGCTCGGCCGGCACCGAAAATATTTTTAACGGGGGCTCGGACGGCCCCGAAAATATTTTCGACAGTACCTCGACCAGTGCCGAAAATATATTCGACGGCGACTCGGCCGGTGCCGAAAATATTTTAGACTGGAGCTCGGCCGGCACCAGAAATATTTTCGAAAAGGTGCCGGCCGGCACCGAAAATAGTTTTGACGGCGTCTCGGCCGGCTCCGACAATATTTTCGACGGGAGCTCGGCCGGCACCGAAAATAGTTTCGATGTCGGCTCGGTTGGCTCCGACAATATTTTCGATGGGAGCTCGTCCGGCACCGAAAATATTTTCGATGGGAGCTCGGCCGGCACCGAAAATATTTTTAACGGGGGCTCGCACGGCCCCGAAAATATTTTCGACATTAGCTCGACCGGTGCCGAAAATATTTTCGACGGCGGCTCGGCCGGCACCAAAAATATTTTAGACGGGAGCTCGGCCGGCTCCGAAAATATTTTCGATTGGAGCTCGGCCGGCACCGAAAATATTTTCAACGGGGGCTCGGCCAGCACCAAAAATATTTTCGGTGGCGTGTTGGCCGGTGCCAAAAATGTTTTCGACGGAGGCTCGGACAGCCCCGAAAATAGTTTCGACGGGACCTCGAACGGCGCCGAAAATATTTTCGACGGGAGCTCGGACGGCCCCGAAAATATTTTCGACAGGGTCTCGGCCGGCTCCGAAAATATTTTCGACGGGAGCTCGGCCGGCACCGAAAATACATTCGACAGGATCTCGGCCGGCACCGAAAATATTTTCGACAGGAGCTCGGCCGGCACCGAAAATATTTTCGACGGAAGCTCGGCCGGCGTCAAAAATATTTTCGACGGGAACTCGGACGGCCCCGAAAATATTTTCAACAGTACCTTGACCGGAGGCGAAAATATTTTCGACGGGAGCTCAGCCGGCTCCGAAAATATTTTCGACGGGAGCTCGGCCGGCTCCGAAAATATTTTCGATTGGAGCTCGGCCGGCACCGAAAATAGTTTCAACGGGGGCTCGGCCGGCACCAAAAATATTTTCGACAGTACCTCGTCCGGTGCCGAAAATATTTTCGATGGGAGCTCGGCCGGCACCAAAAATATTTTCGACAGGACCGCGAACGGCTCCGAAAATATTTTCGACGGCGGCTTAGCCGGTGTCAAAAATAGTTTCGACGGGGGCGAGCTGGCACCGAATATATTTTCGACGGAGGCTCGGCTGGCATCCAAAAGATTTTCGACACGATCTCGGCCGGCACCAAAAATATTTTCGATGGGGTCTCGGCCGGCTCCGAAAATATTTTTGACAGTACCTTGACCGGTGCGGAAAATATTTTCGACGACGGCTAAGCCGGCACCGAAAATATTTTCGACGGGAGCTCGGCCGGCACCGAAAATATTTTTGACAGTACCTTGACCCGTGGCGAAAATATTTTTGACGGGATCTCAGCCGGCTCCGAAAATATTTTCGACGGGAGCTCGGCCGGCTCCGAAAATATTTTCGATTGGAGCTCGGCCGGCACCAAAAATAGTTTCAACGGGGGCTCGGCTGGCACCAAAAATATTTTCGACGGCGTGTTGGCCGGTGCCAAAAATGTTTTTGACGGAGGCTCGGGCGGCCCCAAAAATATATTCGACGGGGTCTTGGCCGGCTCCAAAAATATTTTCAACGGGATCGTGGCCGGAACCGAAAATATTTTCGACGGAAGCTCGGCCGGCGCCGAAAATATTTTCGACGGGAGCTCGGACGGCCCCGAAAATATTTTCGACAGGGTCTCGGCCGGCTCCGAAAATATTTTCGACGGGAGCTCGGCCGGCTCTGAAAATATTTTCGATTGGAGCTCGGCCGGCACCGAAAATATTTTCGATGGAAGCTCGGCAGGCGTCAAAAATATTTTCAACGGGATCTCGGCCGGCGTCCAAAATATTTTCGACGGGAGCTCGGACGGCCCCGAAAATATTTTCGACGGGGTCTCGGCCGGCTCCGAAAATATTTTCGATGGCATCTCAGCCGGCTCCGAAAATATTTTCGATGGGAGCTCGGCCGGCTCCGAAAATATTTTCGATTGGAGCTCAGCCAGCACCGAAAATATTTTCGACGGGAGCTCGGCCGGCACCGAAAATATTTTCGACGGCGTGTTGGCCGGTGCCAAAAAGTTTTCGACGGAAGCTCGGCCGGCGTCAAAAATAGTTTCGACGGGACCTCGAACGGCGCCGAAAATATTTTCGACGGGATCTCGGCCGGCGTCAAAAATATTTTCAACGGGAGCTCGGACGGCCCCGAAAATATTTTCGACAGGACCTCGACCGGTGCCGAAAATATTTTCGATGGGAGCTCGGCCGGCACCGAAAATATTTTCGACAGGAGCTCGGCCGGCCCCGAAAATATTTTCAACAAGGTTCTGACCGGCACCGAAAATATTTTAGATGGGGGCCCGGCCGGCACCGAAAATATTTTTGTCGGTGTCTCATCCGGCACCGAAAATATTTTCGATGGAGGCTCGGCCGGTGCCTAAAATATTTTCGAAGGCGGCTCGGCCGGCTCCGAAATTATTTTCGACGGGATCTCAGCCGGCTCCGAAAAAATTTTTGACAGTACCTCGACCGGTGGTGAAAATATTTTCGACGGAAGCTCAGCCGGCTCCGAAAATATTTTCGACGGGAGCTCGGCTGGCTCCGAAAATATTTTCGACACTACCTTGCCCGGCGCCGAAAATATTTTAGACGGGAGCTCGGCCGGCACCGAAAATATTTTTAACGGGGGCTCGGACGGCCCCGAAAATATTTTCGACAGTACCTCGACCAGTGCCGAAAATATTTTCGACGGCGACTCGGCCGGTGCCGAAAATATTTTAGACTGGAGCTCGGCCGGCACCAGAAATATTTTCGAAAAGGTGCCGGCCGGCACCGAAAATAGTTTTGACGGCGTCTCGGCCGGCTCCGACAATATTTTCGACGGGAGCTCGGCCGGCACCGAAAATAGTTTCGATGTCGGCTCGGTTGGCTCCGACAATATTTTCGATGGGAGCTCGTCCGGCACCGAAAATATTTTCGATGGGAGCTCGGCCGGCACCGAAAATATTTTTAACGGGGGCTCGCACGGCCCCGAAAATATTTTCGACGGAAGCTCGTCAGGCATCAGAAATATTTTAGACGGGAGCTCGGACGCCCCGAAAATATTTTCGACAGGACCTCGACCGGTGCCGAAAATATTTTCGACGGCGGCTCGGCCGGCACCAAAAATATTTTAGACGGGAGCTCGGCCGGCTCCGAAAATATTTTCGATTGGAGCTCGGCCGGCACCGAAAATATTTTCAACGGGGGCTCGGCCGGCACCAAAAATATTTTCGGCGGCGTGTTGGCCGGTGCCAAAAATGTTTTCGACGGAGGCTCGGACAGCCCCGAAAATAGTTTCGACGGGACCTCGAACGGCGCCGAAAATATTTTCGACGGGAGCTCGGACGGCCCCGAAAATATTTTCGACAGGGTCTCGGCCGGCTCCGAAAATATTTTCGACGGGAGCTCGGCCGGCACCGAAAATACATTCGACAGGATCTCGGCCGGCACCGAAAATATTTTCGATTGGAGCTCGGCCGGCACCGAAAATATTTTCGACGGAAGCTCGGCCGGCGTCAAAAATATTTTTGACGGGAACTCGGACAGCCCCGAAAATATTTTCGACAATACCTTGACTGGTGCCGAAAACATTTTCGACGGCGTCTCAGCCGGCTCCGAAAATATTTTCGACGGGAGCTCGGCCGGCACCGAAAATATTTTCAACGGGGGCTCGGCCGGCACCAAAAATATTTTCGACGGCGTGTTGGCTAGTGCCAAAAATGTTTTCGACGGAGGCTCGGAGGGCCCCGAAAATATATTCGACAGGGTCTCGGCCGGCTCCGAAAATATTTTCGACGGGATCTCGGACGGCGCCGAAAATATTTTCGACGGGAGCTCGGACGGCCCCGAAAATATTTTCGATTGCAGCTCGGCCGGCACCGAAAATATTTTTAACGGGGGCTCGGATGGCCCTGAAAATATTTTCGACAGGACCTCGACCGGTGCCGAAAATATTTTCGAAGGGAGCTCGCCCGGCACCGAAGATATTTTAGACGGGAGCTCGGCCGGCACCGAAAATATTTTTAACGGTGTCTCGGACGGCCCTGAAAATATTTTCGACAGTACCTCGACCGGTGCTGAAAATATTTTCGACGGCGGCTCGGCCGGCACCGAAAATATTTTAGACGGGAGCTCGGCCGGCACCGAAAATATTTTTGACAGTACCTTGACCAGTGGCGAAAATATTTTCAACGGCAGCTCAGCCGGCTCTGAAAATATTTTCGACGGGAGCTCGGCCGGCTCCGAAAATATTTTTGATTGGAGCTCGGCCGGCACCAAAAATAGTTTCAACGGGGGCTCGGCCGGCACCAAAAATATTTTCGACAGTACCTCGTCCGGTGCCGAAAATATTTTCGATGGGAGCTCGGCCGGCACCAAAAATATTTTAGACGGGAGCTCGGCCGGCCCCGAAAATATTTTCGACAGGACCTCGTCCGGTGCCGAAAATATTTTCGAAGGGAGCTCGGCCGGCACCGAAGATATTTTAGATGGGAACTCAGCCGGCACCGAAAATATTTTTAACGGGAGCTCGGACGGCTCCGAAAATATTTTCGAAGGGATCTCGGCCGGCACCGAAAATATTTTCGACGGAAGCTCGGCCGGCGTCAAAAATATTTTCGACGGGAGCTCGGATGGCCCCGAAAATATTTTCGACAGTACCTCGTCCGGTGCCGAAAATATTTTCGATGGGAGCTCGGCCGGCACCAAAAATATTTTAGACGGGAGCTCGGCCGGCCCCGAAAATATTTTTGACAGTACCTCGACCGGTGCGGAAAATATTTTCGACGTCGGCTCGGCCGGCTCCGAAAATATTTTCGATTGCAGCTCGGCCAGCTCCGAAGATATTTTCGATTGGAGCTCAGCCGGCACCAAAAATAGTTTCAACGGCGTGCTGGCCGGTGCCAAAATGTAGCGTTCGCCGCATATCAAGGTGCCGCGATTAGATCACTGATCACCCCCAGACCAGGGAAAGAGACAGATAACACACACAGTGTGAGCGCCAACTTCCGCCTTTTATTGCGCAGTCAATTCCTTTTATACTAACAAGGGTAGGTGGGATTACAGACACATCATAAGGCTGCGACTAACCCTCTAACTTTCCGTGACATCACGAGATCTTCCGAACGCCGAACCCTACACCAAAAATGTTTTTGACGGAGGCTCGGAGGGCCCCGAAAATACATTTGACGGGGTCTCGGCCGGCTCCGAAAATATTTTCGACGGGATCTCGTCCGGCACCGAAAATATTTTCGACGGAGGCTCGGCCGGCGTCAAAAATATTTTCGACGGGAACTCGGACGGCCCCGAAAATATTTTCAACAGGACCTCGACCGGTGCCGAAAATATTTTCGACGGGAGCTCGGCCGGCACCGAAAATATCTTCGACAGGATCTCGGCCGGCACCCAAAATATTTTCGACGGAAGCTCGTCCGGCACCGAAAATATTTTTAACGGGGGCTCGGACGGCCCCGAAAATATTTTCAACGGCGTGTTGGCCGGTGCCAAAAATGTTCTCGACGGAGGCTCGGAGGGCCCCGAAAATATATTCGACGGGGTCTCGGCCGGCTCCGAAAATATTTTCGATGGGATCTCGGCCGGCACCGAAAATATTTTCGACGGAAGCTCGGCCGGCGTCAAAAATATTTTCGACGGGAGCTCGGACGGCCCAGAAAATATTTCAGACGGGAGCTCGGCCGGCACCGAAAATATTTTAGACGGGAGCTTGGCCGGCTCCGAAAATATTTTCGACAAGGTTCTGACCGGCACCGAAAATATTTTAGACAGGGGCCCGGCCGGCACCGAAAATATTTTCGACGGCGGCTCGGCTGGTGTCAAAAATATTTTCGACGGGAGCTTGGACGGCCCCGAAAATATTTTCGACAAGGGTCTGACCGGCACCGAAAATATTTTCGTCGGTGTCTCATCCGGCACCGAAAATATTTTCGATGGAGACTCGGCCGGTGCCTAAAATATTTTCGACGGCGGCTTGGCCGGCTCCGAAGATATTTTCGATGGGATCTCGGCCGGCACCGAAAATATTTTCGACGGAACCTCGGCCGGCGTCAAAAATATTTTCGACGGGAGATCGGACGGCCCCGAAAATATTTTCGACAGGACTTCGACCGGTGCTGAAAATATTTTCGATGGGAGCTCGGCCAGCACCGAAAATATCTTCGACAGGATCTCGGCCGGCACCGAAAATATTTTCGACGGGAGCTCGGACGGCACCAAAAATATTTTCGACAAGGTGCCGGCCGGCACCGAAAATAGTTTCGACGGAAGCTCGTCCGGCGTCAGAAATATTTTCGACGGGAGCTCGGACGGCCCCGAAAATATTTTCGACAGTACCTCGACCGGACCCGAAAATATTTTCGATGTCGTGTTGGCCGGTGCCAAAAATATTTTCGACGGGGGTGCAGCTGGCACCGAAAATATTTTTGATGGAGGCTCAGCCGGCTCCAAAACTATCTTCGACGGGATCTCGGCCGGCTCCGAAAATATTTTCAATTGGAGCTCGGACGGCACCGAAAATATATTCAACGGGGGCTCGGCTGGCACCAAAAATATTTTCGATGGCGTGTTGGCCGGTGCGAAAATGTTTTCAACTGAGACTCGGACGGCCCCGAAAATAGTTTCGACGGGACCTCGAACGGCGCCGAAAATATTTTCGACGGGAGCTCGGCCAGCACCGAAAATATTTTTGACAGTACCTTGACCGGTGCCGAAAATATTTTCGACGGCGGCTCAGCCGGCTCCGAAAATATTTTCGACGGGAGCTCGGCCGGCACCGAAAATATTTTCGACTGGAGCTCGGCCAGCACCAAAAATATTTTCGACAAGGTGCCGGCCGGCACCGAAAATAGTTTCGACGGCGGCTCGGCCGGGCCCGAAAATATTTTCGACAAGGTTCTGACCGGCACCGAAAATATTTTAGACGGGGGCCCGGCCAGCTCCGAAAATATTTTCGACGGCGGCTCGTCCGGCTCCGAAAATATTTTCGACGGGAGCTCGGTCGGCACCAAAAATATTTTCGACAAGGTGCCGGCCGGCACCGAAAATAGTTTCGACGGCAGCTCGGCCGGCGTCAAAAATATTTTCGACGGGAGCTCGGCCGGCACCAAAAATATTTTAGATGGGAGCTCGGCCGGCACCGAAAATATTTTCAACGGTGGCTCGGATGGCACCAAAAATATTTTCGTCGGCGTGTTGGCCGGTGCCGAAATGTTTTCGACGGAGGCTCGCAGGGCCCCGAAAATATATTCAACGGGGTCTCGGCCGGCACCGAAAATATTTTAGACGGGAGCTCGGCCGGCACCGAAAATATTTTTGACGGAAGCTCGGCCGGCGTCAAAAATATTTTCGACGGGAGCTTGGACGGCCCCGAAAATATTTTCGACAAGGTTCTGACCGGCACCGAAAATATTTTAGACGGGGGCCCGGCCGGCACCGAAAATATTTTCGTCGGTGTCTCATCCGGCACCGAAAATATTTTCGATGGAGGACTCGGCTGGTGCCTAAAATATTTTCGACGGCAGCTTGGACGGCTCCAAAAATATTTTTGATGGGATCTCGGCCGGCACCGAAAATATTTTCGATGGAAGCTCGGCCGGCGTCAAAAATATCTTCGACAGGATCTCGGCCGGCACCGAAAATATTTTCGACGGAAGCTCGTCCGGCGTCAGAAATATTTTCGACGGGACTGCGAACGGCGCCGAAAATATTTTCGACGGCGGCTTGGCCGGTGCCAAAAATATTTTCGACGGGGGCCCAGCTGGCACAGAAAATATTTTCGACGGGGGCTCGGCTGGCATCCAAAAGATTTTCGACAGGATCTCGGCTGGCACCAAAAATATTTTCGACGGGGTCTCGGCCGGCTCCGACAATATTTTCGAAAGGACCTCGAACGGCGCCGAAAATATTTTCGACAGGACCTCGACCGGTGCCGAAAATATTTTCGATGGGATCTCGGCTGGCACCGAAAATATTTTCAACGGATGCTCCACCGGCGTCAAAAATATTTTCGACGGGTGCTCGGACGGCCCCGAAAATATTTTCGACAGTACCTCGACCGGTGCCGAAAATATTTTCGACGGCGGCTCGGCCGGCACTGAAAATATTTTAGACGGGAGCTCGGCCGGCACCGAAAATATTTTTGACAGTACCTTGACCGGTGGCGAAAATATTTTCGACGGCAGCTCAGCCAGCTCCGAAAATATTTTCGACGGGAGCTCGGCCGGCTCCGAAAATATTTTCGATTGGAGCTCGCCCGGCACCGAAAATATTTTCAACGGGGGCTCGGCCGGCACCAAAAATATTTTCGACGGCGTGTTGGCCGGTGCCAAAATGTTTTCGACGGAGGCTCGGACGGCCCCGAAAATAGTTTCGACGGGACCTCGAACGACGCCGAAAATATTTTCGACGGGAGCTCGGACGGCCCCGAAAATATTTTCGATTGGAGCTCGGCCGGCTCCGAAAATATTTTCGACGGAAGCTCGGCCGGCGTCGAAAATATTTTCGACGGAAGCTCCGCCGGCATCAAAAATATTTTCGATGGGAGCTCGGATGGCCCTGAAAATATTTTCGACAGTACCTCGTCCGGTGCCGAATATATTTTCGATGGGAGCTCGGCCAGCACGGAAAATATTTTAGACGGGAGCTTGGCCGGCTCCGAAAATATTTTCGACAAGGTTCTGACCGGCACCGATAATATTTTTGACAGGGGCCCGGCCGGCACCGAAAATATTTTCGACGGCGGCTCGGCTGGCGTCAAAAATATTTTCAACGGGAGCTCGGACGGCCCCGAAAATATTTTCGACAGTACCTCGACCGGTGCCGAAAATATTTTCGATGGGAGCTCGGACGGCACCGAAAATATCTTCGACAGGATCTCGGCCGGCACCGAAAATATTTTCGACGGAAGCTCGTCCGGCGTCAGAAATATTTTCGACGGGAGCTCAGACGGCACCAAAAATATTTTCGACAGTACCTCGACCGGACCCGAAAATATTTTCGACGGGACCGCGAACGGCGCCGAAAATATTTTCGACGTCGTGTTGGCCGGTGCCAAAAATATTTTCGACGGGGGTGCAGCTGGCACCGAAAATATTTTTGATGGAGGCTCAGCCGGCTCCAAAACTATTTTCAACGGGATCTCGGCCGGCTCCGAAAATATTTTCGATTGGAGCTCGGACGGCACCGAAAATATTTTCAACGGGGGCTCGGCTGGCACCGAAAATATTTTCGACGGCCTGTTGGCCGGTGCCAAAATGTTTTCGACGGAGGCTCGGACGGCCCCGAAAATAGTTTCGACGGGACCTCGAACGACGCCGAAAATATTTTCGACGGGAGCTCGGACGGCCCCGAAAATATTTTCGACAGGGTCTCGGCCGGCTCCGAAAATATTTTCAACGGGATCTCGGACGGCACCGAAAATATTTTCGACGGAAGCTCGTCAGGCATCAGAAATATTTTTGACGGGAGCTCGGACGGCCCCGAAAATATTTTCGACAGGACCTCGACCGGTGCCGAAAATATTTTCGACGGCGGCTCGGCCGGCACCGAAAATATTTTAGACGGGAGCTCGGCCGGCACCGAAAATATTTTCAACAGTACGTCGACCGGTGCGGAAAATATTTTCGACGGCGGCTCAGCCGGCTCCGAAAATATTTTCGACGGGATCTCGGCTGGCTCTGAAAATATTTTCGATTGCAGCTCGGCCGGCACCAAAAATATTTTCAACGGGGGCTCGGCCGCCACCAAAAATATTTTCGACGGCGTGTTGGCCGGTGCCAAAAATGTTTTTGACGGAGGCTCGGAGGGCCCCGAAAATATATTCGACGGGGTCTCGGCCGGCTCCGAAAATATTTTCAACGGGATCTCGGCCGGCACCGAAAATATTTTTGACGGAAGCTCGGCCGGCGACAAAAATATTTTCGATGGGAGCTCGGACGGCCCCGAAAATATTTTCGACAGGACCTCGACCGGTGCCGAAAATATTTTCGACGGCGGCTCGGCCGGCACCGAAAATATTTTAGACAGGAGCTCGGCCGGCACCGAAAATATTTTCGACGGGGTCTCGGCCGGCTCCGAAAATATTTTCAACGGAAGCTTGGCCGGCGTCAAAAATATTTTCGACGGGAGCTCGGACGGCCCCGAAAATATTTTCGACAAGGTTCTGACCGGCACCGAAAATATTTTAGACGGGGGCCCGGCCGGCACCGAAAATATTTTCATCGGTGTCTCATCCGGCACCGAAAATATTTTCGATGGAGGCTCGGCCGGTGTCTAAAATATTTTCGAAGGCGGCTCGGCCGGCACCAAAAATATTTTCGACGGGATCTCGGCCGGCACTGAAAATATTTTCGACGGAAGGTCGGCCGGCATCAAAAATATTTTCAACGGGAGCTCGGACGGCCCTGAAAATATTTTTGACAGTACCTCGATCGGTGTCGAAAATATTTTCTACGGGAGCTCGGCCGGCACCGAAAATATCTTCGACAGGATCTCGGCCGGTACCGAAAATATTTTCGACAGTACCTCGACCGGTGCCGAAAATATTTTCGACGGGACCGCGAACGGCGTCGAAAATATTTTAGACGGGAGCTCGGCCGGCACCGAAAATATATTTAGCGGGTGCTCGGACGGCCCCGACAATATTTTCAACGGGAGCTCGGCCGGCACCGAAAATATTTTCGACGGGAGCTCGGCCGGCGCCGAAAATATTTTCAACGGGATCTCGGCCGGCACCGAAAATATTTTCGACGGGAGCTCGGCCGGCACCGAAAATATTTTCGACGGAAGCTCGGCCGGCGTCAAAAATATTTTCAACGGGAGCTAGGATGGCCCCGAAAATATTTTCGACAGTACCTCGACCGGTGCCGAAAATATTTTCGACGGGAGCTCGGCCGGCACCGAAAATATCTTCAACAGGATCTCGGCCGGCACCGAAAATATTTTCGACGGAAGCTCGTCCGGCGCCAGAAATATTTTCGACGGGAGCTCGGACGGCCCCGAAAATATTTTCGACGGTACCTCGACCGGTGCCGAAAATATTTTCGACGGGGGCCCAGCTGGCACCGAAAATATTTTCGATGGAGGCTCGGTTGGCATCCAAAATATTTTCGACGGAAGCTCGGCCGGCACCGAAAATATTTTAGACAGGAGCTCGGCCGGCACAGAAAATATTTTAGATAGGAGCTCGGCCGGCACAGAAAATATTTTCGACGGGAGCTCGGCCGGCTGCGAAAATGTTTTCGATTGGAGCTCGGCCGGCACCGAAAATATTTTCAATGGGGGCTTGGCCGGCACCAAAAATATTTTCAACGGCATGTTGGCCGGTACCAAAATGTTTTCGATGGAGGCTCGGACGGCCCCGAAAATAGTTTCGACGGGAGCTCGGATGGCCCCGAAAATATTTTAGACGGGAGCTCGGATGGCCCCAAAAATATTTTCGACAAGGTTCTGACCGGCACCGAAAATATTTTAGATGGGGGCCCGGCCGGCACCGAAAATATTTTCGTCGGTGTCTCATCCGGCACCGAAAATATTTTCGATGGGGGCTCGGCCGGTGCCTAAAATATTTTCGAAGGCGGCTCGGCCGGCACCGAAAATATTTTCGACGGGATCTCGGCCGGCACCGAAAATATTTTCGACGGAAGGTCGGCTGGCGTCAAAAATATTTTCAACGGGAGCTCGGACGGCCCCGAAAATATATTCGACGGGGCCTCGGCCGGCTCCGAAAATATTTTCGACGGAAGCTCGTCTGGCGTCAGAAATATTTTTGACGGGAGCTCGGATGGCCCCGAATATATTTTCGACAGTACCTCGGCCGGCCCCGAAAATATTTTCGACAAGGTTCTGACCGGCTCCGAAAATATTTTAGATGGGGGCCCGGCCGGCACCGAAAATATATTCGTCGGTGTCCCATCTGGCACCGAAAATATTTTCGATGGGGGCTCGGATGGCATCCAAAATATTTTCGACGGAAGCTCAGCCGGCGTCAAAAATATTTTCGATGGGAGCTCGGACGGCCCCGAAAATATTTTCGACAGTACCTCGACCGGTGCCGAAAATATTTTCGAAGGGAGCTCGGCCGGCACAGAAAATATTTTAGATAGGAGCTCGGCCGGCACAGAAAATATTTTTGACGGGAGCTCGGCCGGCTGCGAAAATGTTTTCGATTGGAGCTCGGCCGGCACCGAAAATATTTTCAATGGGGGCTTGGCCGGCACCAAAAATATTTTCAACGGCATGTTGGCCGGTACCAAAATGTTTTCGACGGAGGCTCGGACGGCCCCGAAAATAGTTTCGACGGGACCTCGAACGGCGCCGAAAATATTTTCGACGGGAGCTCGGATGGCCCCGAAAATATTTTCGACAGTACCTCGACCGGTGCCGAAAATGTTTTCGACGCCTGCTCGGCCGGCACCAAAAATATTTTAGACGGGAGCTCGGACGGCCCCGAAAATATTTTCGACAGTACCTCGACCGGTGCCGAAAATATTTTAGACGGGAGCTCGGATGGCCCCAAAAATATTTTCGACAAGGTTCTGACCGGCACCGAAAATATTTTAGACGGGGGCCCGGCCGGCACCGAAAATATTTTCGTCGGTGTCTCATCCGGCACCGAAAATATTTTCGATGGGGGCTCGGCCGGTGCCTAAAATATTTTCGAAGGCGGCTCGGCCGGCACCGAAAATATTTTCGACGGGATCTCGGCCGGCCCCGAAAATATTTTCGACGGAAGGTCGGCCGGCGTCAAAAATATTTTCAACGGGAGCTCGGACGGCGCCGAAAATATATTCGACGGGGTCTCAGCCGGCTCTGAAAATATTTTCAACGGAAGCTCGTCTGGCGTCAGAAATATTTTTGACGGGAGCTCGGATGGCCCCGAAAATATTTTCGACAGTACCTCGACCGGTGCCGAAAATATTTTCAACGGGACCGCGAACGGCGCCGAAAATATTTTAGACGGAAGCTCGGCCGGCACCGAAAATATTTTTAACGGGGGCTCGGACGGCCCCGACAATATTTTCGACAGTACCTCGACCGGTGCCGAAAATATTTTCGACGGCGACTACGCCGGCACCGAAAATATTTTAGACGGGAGCTCGGCCGGCACCGAAAATATTTTTGACAGTACATTGACCGGTGGCGAAAATATTTTCGACGGCAGCTCAGCCGGCTCCGAAAATATTTTCGATTGCAGCTCGGCCGGCACCGAAAATATTTTAGACGGGAGCTCGGCCGGCACCGAAAATATTTTAGACGGGAGCTCGGCCGGCGTCAAAAATATTTTCGACGGGAGCTCGGATGGCCCCGAAAATATTTTCGTCAGGACCTCGACCGGTGGCGAAAATATTTTCGACAGCAGCTCAGCCGGCTCCGAAAATATTTCAGACGGGAGCTCGGCCGGCTCCGAAAATATTTTCGACGGAAACTCGGACAGCCCCGAAAATATTTTCGACAGGACCTTGACCAGTGCCGAAAATATTTTCGATGGTGTCTCGGCCAGCACCGAAAATATTTTCAACGGAAGCTCCGCCGGCGTCAAAAATATTTTCGACGGGAGTTCAGACGGCCCCGAAAATATTTTCGACAGTACCTCGACCGGTGCAGAAAATATTTTCGACTGCGGCTCGGACGGCACCGAAAATATTTTAGACGGGAGCTCGGCCGGCACCGAAAATATTTTTGACAGTACCTTGACCGGTGGCGAAAATATTTTCGACGGCAGCTCAGCCGGCTCCGAAAATATTTCAGACGGGAGCTCGGCCGGCACCGAAAATATTTTTGACAGTACCTTGACCGGTGGCGAAAATATTTTCGACGGCAGCTCAGCCGGCTCCGAAAATATTTTCGACCGAAGCTCGGCCGGCGTCAAAAATATTTTCGATGGGAGCTCGGATGGCCTCGAAAATATTTTCGACAGTACCTCGTCCGGTTCCGAAAATATTTTCGATGGGAGCTCGGCCGGCACCGAAAATATTTTAGACGGGAGCTCGGCCGGCACCGAAAATATTTTTGACAGTACCTCGACCGGTGCGGAAAATATTTTCGATTGCAGCTCGACCGGCACTGAAAATATTTTCAACGGCGTGTTGGCCGGTGCCAAAAATGTTGTTGACGGAGGCTCGGAGGGCCCCGAAAATACATTTGACGGGGTCTCGGCCGGCTCCGAAAATATTTTCGAACGGGATCTCGGCCGGCACCGAAAATATTTTCAACGGAAGCTCCGCGGCATAAAAAATATTTTCGACGGGAGCTCGGACGGCCCCGAAAATATTTTCGACAGTACCTCGGCCGGCTCCAAATATATTTTCGACGGGAGCTCGGCCGGCTCCGAAAATATTTCGAATTGGAGCTCGGACGGCACCGAAAATATTTTCAACGGGGGCTCGGCCGGCACCAAAAATATTTTCTACGGCGTGTTGGACGGTGCCAAAATGTTTTCAACGGAGGCTCGGACGGCCCCGAAAATAGTTTTGACAGTACCTCGACCGGTGCCGAAAATGTTTTCGACGGGATCTCGGACGGCCACGAAAATATTTTCGACAGGGTCTCGGCCGGCTCCGAAAATATTTTCAACGGGGGCTCGGACGGCACCAAAAATAGTTTCGGCGGAAGCTCCGCCGGCGTCAAATAAATTTTCGACGGGAGCTCGGATGGCCCCAAAAATATTTTCGACAGTACCTCGTCCGGTGCCGAAAATATTTTCGATGGGAGCTCGGACGGCACCGAAAATATTTTAGACGGGAGCTCGGACGGCCCCGAAAATATTTTCGACAAGGTCTCGGCCGGCACCGAAAATATTTTCGACGGGACAGCGAACGGCGCCGAAAATATTTTCAACGGCGTGTTGGCCGGTGCCAAAAATATTTTCGACGGCGGCTCGGCCGGCACCGAAAATATTTTCGACGGAGGCTCGGCTGCAATCCAAAATATTTTCGACGGAAGCTCGGTCGGCGTCAAAAATATTTTCGACGGGAGCTCGGACGGCCCTGAAAATATTTTCAACAGGACCTTGACCGGTGCCAAAAATTTTTTCGATGGGAGCTCGGCCGGCTCCGAAAATATATCGAATTGGAGCTCGGCCGGCACCGAAAATATTTTCAACGGGGGCTCGGCCGGCACCGAAAATATTTTCGATGGCGTGTTGGACGGTGCCAAAATGTTTTCAACGGAGGCTCGGACGGCCCCGAAAATAGTTTCGACAGTACCTCGACCGGTGCCGAAAATGTTTTCGACGGGAGCTCGACCGGCCCCGAAAATATTTTCGACAGGGTCTCGGCCGGCTCCGAAAATATTTTCGACGGGAGCTCGGATGGCCCCAAAAATATTTTCGACAGTACCTCGTCCGGTGCCGAAAATTTTTTCGATGGGAGCTCAGCCGGCACCGAAGATATTTTCGACGGGAGCTCGGACGGCACCGAAGATATCTTCGACAGTATCTCGGCCGGCCCCGAAAATATTTTCGACAAGGTTCTGACCGGCACCGAAAATATTTTAGACGGGGGCCCGGCTGGCACCGAAAATATTTTCATCGGTGTCTCATCTGGCACCGAAAATATTTTCGATGGAGGGTCGGCCGGTGCCTAAAATATTTTCGACGGGAGCTCGGCCGGCACCGAAAATATCTTCGACAGGATCTCGGCCGGCACCGAAAATATTTTCGACGGGTTCTTGGCCGGCTCCGAAAATATTTTCGACAGGAGCTCGGCCGGCACCGAAAATATTTTCAACGGGGGCTCGGCCGGCACCAAAAATATTTTCGACGGCGTGTTGGCCGGTGCCAAAATGTTTTCGACGGAGGCTCGGACGGCCCCGAAAATAGTTTCGACGGGAGCTCGGACGGCGCCGAAAATATTTTAGACGGGATATCGGCTGGCACCGAAAATATTTTCGATGGAAGCTCCGCCGGCGTCAAAAATATTTTCGATGGGAGCTCGGATGGCCCCGAAAATATTTTTGACAGTACCTTGACCCGTGGCGAAAATATTTTCGACGGCAGCTCTGCCGGCTCCGAAAATATTTCAGACGGGAGCTCGGCCGGCTCCGAAAATATTTTCAACGGGATCTCGGCCGGCACCGAAAATATTTTCGACGGAAGCTCGGCCGGCGTCAAAAATATTTTCGACGGGAGCTCGGACGGCACCAAAAATATTTTCGACAGGACCTCGACCGGTGCCGAAAATATTTTCGACGGCAGCTCAGCCGGCTCCGAAAATATTTTAGATGGGAGCTCAGCCGGCACCGAAAATATTTTTGACAGTACCTTGACCGGTGGCGAAAATATTTTCGACGGCAGCTCAGCCGGCTCCGAAAATATTTCAGACGGGAGCTCGGCCGGCTCCGAAAATATTTTCGATTGGATCTCGGCCGGCACCGAAAATATTTTCAATGGGGGCTCGGCCGGCGTCAAAAATATTTTCGATGGGAGCTCGGATTGCCCCGAAAATATTTTCGACAGTACCTCGTCCGGTTCCGAAAATATTTTCGATGGGAGCTCGGCCGGCTCCGAAAATATTTTAGATGGGAGCTCAGCCGGCACCGAAAATATTTTTGACAGTACCTCGACCGGTGCGGAAAATATTTTCGATTGGAGCTCGGACGGCACTGAAAATATTTTCAACGGGGGCTCGGCCGGCACCAAACATATTTTCGACGGCGAGTTGGCCGGTGCCAAAAATGTTTTCGACGGAGGCTCGGACGGCCCCGAAAATAGTTTCGAGGGGACCTCGAACGGCGCCGAGAATATTTTCGACGGGAGCTCGGACAGCACCGAAAATATTTTTAACGGGGGCTTGGACGGCCCCGAAAATATTTTAGACGGGGGCCCGGCCGGCACCGAAAATATTTTCGTCAGTGTCTCATCCGGCACCGAAAATATTTTCGATTGAGGCTCGGCCGGTGCCTAAAATATTTTCGACGGGGGCCCAGCTGGCACCGAAAATATTTTCGACGGAGGCTCGGCTGGCATCCAAAAGATTTTCGACAGGATCTCGGCCGGCACCGAAAATATTTTCGACGGCGTGTTGGCCGGTGCCAAAAATGTTTTCGACGGAGGCTCGGCCGCCCCCGAAAATATTTTCAACAAGGTTCTGACCGGCACCGAAAATATTTTAGATGGGGGCCCGGCTGGCACCGAAAATATTTTCGTCGGTGTCTCATCCGGCACCGAAAATATTTTCGATGGAGTCTCGGCCTGTGCCTAAAATATTTTCGACGGCGGCTCGGCCGGCTCCGAAAATATTTTCGATGGGATCTCGGCCGGCACTGAAAATATTTTCGACGGAAGCTCGGCCGGCGTCAAAAATATTTTCAACGGGAGCTCGGACGGCCCTGAAAATATATTCGACAGTACCTCGACCGGTGCCAAAAATATTTTCGACGGGAGCTCGGCCGGCACCGAAAATATTTTAGACGGGAGCTCGGACGGCCCCGAAAATATTTTCGACAAGGTCTCGGCCGGCATCCAAAATATTTTCGACGGGAGCTCGGAAGGCCCCGAAAATATTTTCGACAGGATCTCAGCCGGCACCGAAAATATTTTCGACGGGACCGCGAACGGCGCCGAAAATATTTTCAACGGCGTGTTGGCCGGTGCCAAAAATATTTTCGACGGGGGCCCAGCTGGCACCGAAAATATTTTCGACGGAGGCTCGGCTGCAATCCAAAATATTTTAGACGGGAGCTCGGCCGGCGTCAAAAATATTTTCGACAAGGTTCTGACCGGCTCTGAAAATATTTTAGACGGGCGCCCGGCCGGCACCGAAAATATTTTCATCGGTGTCTCATCCGGCACCGAAAATATTTTCGACGGGAACGCGAACGGTGCCGAAAATATTTTCGACAGGGTCTCGGCTGGCTCCGAAAATATTTTCGACGGGATCTCGGCCGGCACCGAAAATATTTTCGACTGAAGCTCGGCTGGCGTCAAAAATATTTTCGACGGGAGTTCGGACGGCCCCGCAAATATTACCGACAGTACCTCGACCGGTGACGAAAATATTTTCGACGGCGGCTCGGCCGGCACCGAAAATATTTTAGACGGGAGCTCGGCTGGCACCGAAAATATTTTTGACAGTACCTTGACCGGTGGCGAAAATATTTTCGACGGCAGCTCAGCCGGCTTCGAAAATATTTTTGACGGGAGCTCGGCCGGCTCCGAAAATATTTATGATTGGAGCTCGGCCGGCACCAAAAATATTTTCAACGGGGGCTCGGCCAGCACCAAAAATATTTTCGACGGCATGTTGGACGGTGCCAAAATGTTTTCAACGGAGGTTGGGTCGGCCCCGAAAATAGTTTCGACGGGACCTCGAACGGCGCCGAAAATATTTTCGACGGGAGCTCGGATGGCCCCAAAAATATTTTCGACAGGACCTCGACCGGTGCCAAAAATATTTTCGACAGTACCTTGTCCGGTGCCGAAAATATTTTCGATGGGAGCTCGGCCGGTGCCTAAAATATTTTCCACGGTGGCTCGGTTGGCTCCGAAAATATTTTTGACGGGAATTCGGCCGGCACCGAAAATATTTTAGACGGGGGCTCGGCCGGCACCGAAAATATTTTCGACGGAAGCTTGGCCGGCGTCAAAAATATTTTCGACGGGAGCTCGGCCGGCACCGAAAATATCTTCGACAGGATATCGTCCGGCACCGAAAATATTTTCGACAGCGGCTCCGCCGGCACCGAAAATTTTTTCGACGGGGTCTCGGCCAGCATCCAAAATATTTTCGACGGGAGCTCAGACGGCCCCGAAAATAGTTTCGACGGGACCTCGAACGGCACCGAAAATATTTTCGATGGGAGCTCGGACGGCCCCGAAGATATTTTCGAGAGGGTCTCGGCCGGCACCAAAAATATTTTCGACGGCGTGTTGGCCGGTGCCAAAAATGTTTTCGATGGCGGCTCAGCCGGCTCCGAAAATATTTTCAACGGGAGCTCGGCCGGCACCGAAAATATTTTCGATTGGAGCTCGGCCGGCTCCGAAAATATTTTCAACGGGATCTCGGCCAGCGTCGAAAATTTTTTCGACGGGGTTTCGGCCGGCGTCCAAAATATTTTCGACGGGAGCTCGGACGGCCCCGAAAATATTTTCGACGGGGTCTCGGCCGGCACCGAAAATATTTTTGACGGAAGCTTGGCCGGCGTCAAAAATATTTTCGACGGGAGCTCGGCTGGCCCCGAAAATATTTTCGACAAGGTTCTGACCGGCAACGAAAATATTTTAGACGGGGGCCCGGCTGGCACCGAAAATATTTTCGTCGGTGTCTCTTCCGGCACCAAAAATATTTTCGATGGAGGCTCGGCCGGTGCCTAAAATATTTTCGACGGGAGCTCGGCCGGCACCGAAAATATCTTCGACAGGATCTCGGCCGGCACCGAAAATATTTTCGACGGAAGCTCGGCCGGCGTCAAAAATATTTTCAACGGGAGCTCGGACGGCCCCGAAAATATTTTCGACAGGACCTCGACTGGTGCCGAAAATATTTTCAATGGGAGCTTGTCCGGCACCGAAAATATTTTCGACAGGATCTCGGCCGTCACCAAAAATATTTTTGACGGAAGCTCGTCCGGCGTCAGAAATATTTTCGACGGGAGCTCGGACGGCCCCGAAAATATTTTCGACAGTACCTCAACCGGTGCCGAAAATATTTTCAACGGGACCGCGAACGGCGCCGAAAATATTTTCGACGGCGTGTTGGCCGGTGCCAAAAATATTTTCGACGGGGGCCCAGCTGGCAATGAAAATATTTTCGATGGAGGCTCGGCTGGCATCCAAAATATTTTCGACGGAAGCTCGGCCGGCGTCAAAAATATTTTCGATGGGAGCTCGGACGGTCCCGGAAATATTTTCGACAGTACCTCGACCGGCCCCGAAAATATTTTCGACAGTACCTCGGCCGGCACCAAAAATATTTTAGACGGGAGCTCGGCCGGCTCCGAAAATATTTTCGATTGGAGCTCGGCCGGCACCGAAAATATTTTCGATTGGAGCTCGGCCGGCACCGAAAATATTTTCAACGGGGGCTCGGCCGGCACTGAAAATATTTCAGACGGGAGCTCGGCCGGCACCGAAAATATTTTCGACGGGAGCTCGGCCGGCACCGAAAATATTTTCGACGGCCTCTCGTCTGGCTCCGACAATATTTTCGACGGGACCTCGAACGGCGCCGAAAATATTTTCGATGGGGGCTCGGCCGGCACCGAAAATATTTTCGACGGGGGCCCGCCTGGCACTGAAAATATTTTAGACGGGACTCAGCCGGCACCGAAAATTTTTTCGACGGGGTCTCAGCCGGCGTCCAAAATATTTTTGACGGGAGCTCGGATGACCCCGAAAATATTTTCGACGGGTTCTCGGCCGGCTCCAAAAATATTTTCAACGGGATCTCAGCCGACACCGAAAATATTTTCGACGGCGTGTTGGCCGGTGCCAAAAATGTTTTCGACGGAGGCTCGGACGGCCCCGAAAATATTTTCGACGGAAGCTCCGCCGGCGTCAAAAATATTTTCGACGGGAGCTTGGACGGCCCCGAAAATATTTTCGGCAGGACCTCGACCGGTGCCGAAAATATTTTCGATGGGAGCTCGGACGGCCCCGAAAATATTTTCGACAGGACCTCGACCGGTGCCGAAAATATTTTCGACGGCGTGTTGGCCGGTGCCAAAAATGTTTTCGACGGAGGCTCGGAGGGCCCCGAAAATATATTCGATGGGGTCTCGGCCGGCTCCGAAAATATTTTCAACGGGATCTCGGACGGCCCCGAAAATATTTTCGATGGAAGCTCGGCCGGCGTCAAAAATATTTTCGACGGGAGCTCGGACGGCCCCGAAAATATTTTTGACAGGACCTCGACCGGTGCCGAAAATATTCTCGATGGGAGCTCGGCCGGCACCGAAAATATTTTCGATTGGAGCTCGGCCGGCACCGAAAATATTTTTAACGGCGGCTGGGACGGCCCCGAAAATATTTTCGACAGTATCTCGACCGGCGTCAAAAATATTTTCGACGGAAGCTCGGCCGGTGTCAAAAATATTTTCGACAGTACCTCGGCCGGTGCCAAAAATATTTTCGATGGGAGCTCGGCCGGCACCGAAAATATTTTAGACGGGAGCTCGGCCGGCTCCGAAAATATTTTTAACAGGGCTCAGCCGGCACCGAAAATATTTTCGACGGGAGCTCGGTCGGCACCAAAAACACTTTCGACAAGGTGCCGGCCGGCACCGAAAATAGTTTCGACGGCGGCTCGGCTGGCTCCGACAATATTATCGAAGGGAGCTCGGCCAGCAACGAAAATATTTTCGACGGGAGCTCGGCCGGCACCTAAAATATTTTCGATGGCGTGTTGGCCGGTGCCAAAAATATTTTCGACGGAGGCTCGGACGGCCCCGAAAATATTTTCGACGGGGTCTCGGCCGGCTCTGAAAATATTTTTGATTGGAGCTCGGCAGGCACCGAAAATATTTTGAATGGGGGCTCGGCCGGCACCAAAAATATTTTCGACGGCGTGTTGGCCGGTGCCAAAATGTTTTCGACGGAGGCTCGGACGGCCCCGAAAATACTTTTGTCGGGACCTCGAACGGCGCCGAAAATATTTTCGACGGAGGCTCAGACGGCCCCGAAAATATTTTCGACAGGATCTCGGCTGGCTCCGAAAATATTTTCAATGGAAGCTCGGCCGGCTCCGAAAATATTTTCCACAGTACCTTTACCGGTACCAAAAATATTTTCGACGGCAGCTCAGCCGGCTCCGAAAATATTTTCGACGGGAGCTCGGCCGGCTCCGAAAATATTTTCGAAGGGAGCTCGGCCGGCACCAAACATATTTTCGACGGCGAGTTGGCCGGTGCCAAAATGTTTTCGACGGAGGCTCGGACGGCCCCGAAAATAGTTTCGAGGGGACCTCGAACGGCGCCGAGAATATTTTTGACGGGAGCTCGGACGGCACCGAAAATATTTTTAACGGGGGCTCGGACGGCCCCGAAAATATTTTAGACGGGGGCCCGGCCGTCACCGAAAATATTTTCGTCAGTGTCTCATCCGGCACCGAAAATATTTTCGATGGAGGCTCGGCCGGTGCCTAAAATATTTTCGACGGGGGCCCAGCTGGCACCGAAAATATTTTCGACGGAGGCTCGGCTGGCATCCAAAAGATTTTCGACAGGATCTCGGCCGGCACCGAAAATATTTTCGACGGCGTGTTGGCCGGTGCCAAAAATGTTTTCGACGGAGGCTCGGCCGCCCCCGAAAATATTTTCAACAAGGTTCTGACCGGCACCGAAAATATTTTAGACGGGGGCCCGGCCGGCACCGAAAATATTTTCGTCGGTGTCTCATCCGGCACCGAAATTATTTTCGACGGAGGCTCGGCTGGCATCCAAAAGATTTTCGACAGGATCTCGGCCGGCACCGAAAATATTTTCGACGGCGTGTTGGCCGGTGCCAAAAATGTTTTCGACGGAGGCTCGGCCGCCCCCGAAAATATTTTCAACAAGGTTCTGACCGGCACCGAAAATATTTTAGACGGGGGCCCGGCCGGCACCGAAAATATTTTCGTCGGTGTCTCATCCGGCACCGAAAATATTTTCGATGGAGGCTCGGCCTGTGCCTAAAATATTTTCGACGGCGGCTCGGCCGGCTCCGAAAATATTTTCGATGGGATCTCGGCCGGCACTGAAAATATTTTCGACGGAAGCTCGGCCGGCGTCAAAAATATTTTCAACGGGAGCTCGGATGGCCCTGAAAATATATTCGACAGTACCTCGACCGGTGCCAAAAATATTTTCGACGGGAGCTCGGCCGGCACCGAAAATATATTCGACAGGATCTCGGCCGGCACCGAAAATATTTTCGACGGGACCGCGAACGGTGCCGAAAATATTTTCGACGGCGGCTTGGCCGGTGCCAAAAACGTTTTCGACGGAGGCTCGGAGGGCCCCGAAAATATATTCGATGGGGTCTCGGCCGGCTCCGAAAATATTTTCAACGGGATCTCGGACGGCCCCGAAAATATTTTCGATGGAAGCTCGGCCGGCGTCAAAAATATTTTCGACGGGAGCTCGGACGGCCCCAAAAATATTTTTGACAGGACCTCGACCGGTGCCGAAAGTATTCTCGATGGGAGCTCGGCCGGCACCGAAAATATTTTCAACGGGATCTCGGCCAGCGTCGAAAATTTTTTCGACGGGGTTTCGGCCGGCGTCCAAAATATTTTCGACGGGAGCTCGGACGGCCCCAAAAATATTTTCGACGGGGTCTCGGCCGGCACCGAAAATATTTTTGACGGAAGCTTGGCCGGCGTCAGAAATATTTTCGACGGGAGCTCGGACGGCCCCGAAAATATTTTCGACAGGACCTCGACCGGTGCCGAAAATATTTTCGATGGGAGCTCGGCTGGCACCGAAAACATTTTAGACGGGAGCTCGGCCAGCACCGAAAATATTTTAGACAGTACCTTGACCGGTGCCAAAAATATTTTCGACGGCGGCTCAGCCGGCTCCGAAAATATTTTCGACGGGAGCTCGGCCGGCTCCGAAAATATTTTCGACAGTACCTCGACCGGTGCCGAAAATATTTTCGACGGGACCGCGAACGGCGCCGAAAATATTTTCGACGGCGTGTTGGCCGGTGTCAAAAATGTTTTCGACGGGGGCTCAGCTGGCACCGAAAATATTTTCGACGGAGGCTCGGCTGGCATCCAAAAGATTTTCGACAGGATCTTGGCCGGCACCAAAAATATTTCCGACGGCAGCTCATCCGGCTCCAAAAATATTTTCGATGGGAGTTCGGCCGGCTCCGAAAATATTTTCGATTGGAGCTCGGCCGGCACCGAAAATATTTTAGACGGGAGCTCGGCCGGCACCGACAATATTTTTGACAGTACCTTGACCGGTGCGGAAAATATTTTCGACGGCGGCTCAGCAGGCTCCGAAAATATTTTCGACGGGAGCTCGGCCGGCTCCGAAAATATATTCGATTGGAGCTCGGCCGGCACCGAAAATATTTTCGACAGAAGCTCGGCCGGCGTCAAAAATATTTTCGACGGGAGCTCGGCCGGCACCAAAAATATTTTAGACGGGAGCTCGGCCGGCACCGAAAATATTTTCGACGGCGGCCCGCCTGGCACCGAAAATATTTTCGATGGAGGCTCGGCCGGTGCCTAAAATATTTTCGACGGGAGCTCGGCCGGCACCGAAAATATCTTCGACAGGAACTCGGACGGCCCCGAAAATATTTTCGACAGGACCTCGACCGGTGGCGAAAATATTTTCGACGGCAGCTCAGCCGGCTCCGAAAATATTTTCGACGGGAGCTCGGCTGGCTCCGAAAATATTTTCGATTGGAGCTCGGCCGGCGTCAAAACTATTTTCGACAGTACCTCGACCGGTACCGAAAATATTTTAGACGGGAGCTCGGCCGGCACCGAAAATATTTTTGACAGTACCTTGACCGGTGCGGAAAATATTTTCGACGGCGACTCAGCCGGCTCCGAAAATATTTTCGACGGGAGCTCGGCCGGCTCCGAAAATATTTTCGATTGTAGCTCAGCCAGCACCGAAACTATTTTCAATGGGGGCTCGGCCGGCACCAAAAATATTTTCGACGGCGTGTTGGCCAGTGCCAAAAATGTTTTCGACGGAGGCTCGGACGGCCCCGAAAACAGCTTCGACGGGACCTCGAACGGCGCCGAAAATACTTTAGACGGAAGCTCGGACGGCCCCGAAAATATTTTCGACAGGATCTCGGCCGGCTCTGAAAATATTATCGACGGAGGCTCGGCTGGCGTCCAAAATATTTTCGACGGGGTCTCGGCCAGCTCCGAAAATATTTTCAACGGGATCTCGGATGGCACCGAAAATATTTTCGACGGAAGCTCGGCCGGCGTCAAAAATATTTTCGACGGGAGCTCGGACGGCCCCGAAAATATTTTCGACAGGACCTCGACCGGTGCCTAAAATATTTTTGATGGGAGCTCGGCCGGCACCGAAAATATTTTTGACAGTACCTTCACCGGTGGCGAAAATATTTTCGAAGGCAGCTTAGCCGGCTCCGAAAATATTTTCGACGGCAGCTCAGCCGGCTCCGAAAATATTTTCGACAGGAGCTCGGCAGGCTCCGAAAATATTTTCGATTGGAGCTTGGCCGGCACCGAAAATATTTTCAACGGGGGCTCGGCTGGCACTGAAAATATTTTCGACGGCGTGTTGGCCGGTGCCAAAATGTTTTCGATGGAGGCTCGGACGGCCCCGAAAATAATTTCGACGGAACCTCTAACGCAGCCGAAAATATTTTCGATGGGAGCTCGGACGGCCCCGAAAATATTTTCGACAGGGTCTCGGCTGGCTCCGAAAATATTTTAGACGGGATCTCGACCGGCACCGAAAATATTTTCGACGGAAGCTCGGCCGGCGTCAAAAATATTTTCGACGGGAGCTCGGATGGCCTCGAAAATATTTTCGACAGTACCTCGTCCGGTGCCAAAAATATTTTCGATTGCAGCTCGGCCGGCACCGAAAGTATTTTCAACGGGGGCTCGGCCGGCACCATAAATATTTTCGACAGTACCTCGACCGCTGCCAAAAATATTTTTGACGGCGGCTCGGCCAGAACCGAAAATATTTTCGACGCTGTCTCAGCCGGCACCGAAAATATTTTCGACGGAGGCTCGGCTGGCACCGAAAATATTTTCGACGCTGTCTCAGCCGGCACCGATATATTTTCGACGGCAGCTCGGCCGATACAGAAAATATTTTCGTCGGGACCTCAGCCGGCACCAAAAATATTTTAGACGGGGGGCCAGCCAGCACTGAAAATATTTTCGATGGTGTCTCTGCCAGCACCGATATATTTTCGACAGCAGCTCGGCCGATACAGAAAATATTTTCGACGGGACCTCAGCCGGCACCAAAAATATTTTCGTCGGGACCTCAGCCGGCACCGAAAATATTTTCGTCGGCAGCTCAGCCTGCAACGAAAATATTTTCGACGGCGGCTCGGCCGGCACCGAAAAAATTTTTGACGGCGGCTCAGCCGGCACTGAAAATATTTTCGATGGGGGCTCAGCCGGCACTGAAAATATTTTCGACCGGGACTCGGCTGGCACCGAAAATATTTTTGACAAGATTCCGGCCGGCACCGAAAATATTTTCGTCGGGACCTCAGCCGGCACCGAAAATATTTTCGACGGGAGCTCGGCCGGTTCCGAAAATATTTTCGACGGGAACTCGACCGGCACTGAAAACATTTTCGACGGGACCTCAGCCGGCACCAAAAATATTTTCGTCGGGACCTCGGCCAGCACCGAAAATATTTTCGACAAGGTTCTGGCTGGCACGGAAAATATTTTCGATGGAGCTTGGCCGGCATCCAAAATATTTTCGACGGGAGCTCGGACGGCGCCGAAAACACTTTCGACGGGACCTCAGCTGGCACCAAAATATTTTAGACGGGGCCCCGGCCGGCACTGAAAATAGTTTCGAAGGGACCTCGGCCGGCACCGAAAAAATTTTTGACTAGGACTCGGCCGCCGCCGAAAATATTTTCGATGGGAGCTCGGCCGGCCCTGAAAATATTTTCGACAATACCTCGACCGGAGCCGAAAATATTTTTGATGGTGTCTCAGCCGGCACCGAAAATATTTCCGACGGAGGCTCGGCCGGCATCCAAACTATTTTCGACAGCAGTTCGGCCGATACAGAAAATATTTTCGACGGGAGCTCGGCCGGCACCGAAAAAATTTTTGACGATGTCTCAGCCGGCACCCAAAATATTTTCGACGGCAGCTTGGCCGATACAGAAAATATTTTCGACAGGAGCTCGGCCGGCATCGAAAATATTTTCGACAAGGTTCTGGCCAGCACCGAAAATATTTTCGACGGTGTCTGAGACGGCACCGAAAATATTTTCGACCGGGACTCGGCTGGCACCGAAAATATTTTGGACAAGATTACGGCTGGCACCGAAAATATTTTCGACGGGACCTCAGCCGGCACCAAAAATATTTTTGACGGATCCTCAGCCGGCACTGAAAATATTTTCGATGGTGTCTCAGCCGGCACCGATTTATTTTCAAAGGCAGCTCGACCGATAGAGAAAATATTTTTGTCGGGACCTCAGCCGGCACCAAAAATATTTTCGTCGGGACCTCAGCCGGCACCGAAAATATTTTCGACGGCGGCTCGGCCGGCACCGAAAATATTTTAGACAGGGGGCCAGCCGGCACTGAAAATATTTTCTTTGGTGTCTCAGCCAGCACCGATATATTTTCGAAAGCAGCTCGGCTGATACAGAAAATATTTTCATCGGAACCTCAGCCGGCACCAAACATATTTTAGATGGGGGGCCAGGCGGCACTGAAAATATTTTCGATGGTGTCTCAGCTGGCACCGAAAATGTTTTCGACCGGGACTCGGCTGGCACCGAAAATATTTTTGACAAGATTCCGGCCGGCACCGAAAATATTTTCGACGGTGTCTCATCCGGCACCGAAAAAATTTTCGACGGAGGCTCGGCCGGCACCGAAAATATTTTCGAAGGTGTCTCATCCGGCACCGAAAAAATTTTCGACGGGAGCTCGGCCGGCACCGAAAATATTTTTGACAGTACCTTGACCGGTGGCGAAAATATTTTCGACGGCAGCTCAGCCGGCTCCGAAAATATTTTCGACGGGAGCTCGGCCGGCTCCGAAAATATTTTCGATTCGAGCTCGGCCGGCAGCGAAAATATTTTCAACGGGGGCTCGGCCGGCACCAAAATTATTTTCGACGGCGTGTTGGCCGGTGCCAAAATGTTTTCGACAGAGGGTCGGACGGCCCCGAAAATATTTTCGACGGGGTCTCGGCCGGTTCCAAAAATATTTTCGACGGGATCTCGGCCGGCACCGAAAATATTTTCGATGGAAGCTCAGCCGGCTCCGAAAATATTTTCGACGGGAACTCGGACGGCCCTGAAAATATTTTCGACAGGACCTCGACCGGTGCCGAAAATATTTCCGATGGGAGCTCGGCCGGCACCGAAAATATTTTCGACGGGAGCTCGGCCGGCTCCGAAAATATTTTCGATTGGAGCTCGGCTGGCACCGAAAACATTTTCAACGGGGGCTCGGCGGCAGCAAAAATATTTTCGACGGCGTGTTGGCCGGTGCCAAAAATGTTTTCGACGGAGGCTCAGACGGCCCCGAAAATAGTTTCGACGGGACCTCGAACGGCGCCGAAAATATTTTCGACGGGAGCTCGGACGGCGCCGAAAATATTTTCAACGGAAGCTCCGCCGGCTCCGAAAATATTTTCAAAGGAAGCTCCGCCGGCGTCAAAAATATTTTCAACGGGAGCTCGGACGGCCCCGAAAATATTTTCGACAGGACCTTGACCAGTGCCGAAAATATTTTCGATGGTGTCTCGGCCGGCACCAAAAATATTTTCAACGGAAGCTCCGCCAGCGTCAAAAATATTTTCGACGGGAGCTCGGACGGCCCCGAAAATATTTTCGACAGTACCTCGACCGGTGCCGAAAATATTTTCGACTGTGGCTCGGCCGGCACCGAAAATATTTTAGACGGGAGCTCGGCCGGCACCGAAAATATTTTTGACAGTACCTTGACCGGTGGCGAAAATATTTTCGACGGCAGCTCAGCCGGCTCCGAAAATATTTCAGACGGGAGCTCGGCCGGCACCGAAAATATTTTCGATGGGAGCTCGGATGGCCCCGAAAATATTTTCGACAGTACCTCGTCCGGTTCCGAAAATATTTTCGATGGGAGCTCGGCCGGCCCCGAAAATATTTTCGACGGGAGCTCGGCCGGCACCGAAAATATTTTTGACAGTACCTCGACCGGTGCGGAAAATATTTTCGATTGCAGCTCGACCGGCACTGAAAATATTTTTAACGGGGGCTCTGCCGGCACCAAAAATATTTTCAACGGCGTGTTGGCCGGTGCCAAAAATGTTGTTGACGGAGGCTCGGAGGGCCCCGAAAATACATTTGACGGGGTCTCGGCCGGCTCCGAAAATATTTTCAACGGGATCTTGGCTGGCACCGAAAATATTTTAGACGGCGTGTTGGCCGGTGCCAAAATGTTTTCGACAGAGGCTCGGACGGCCCCGAAAATACTTTTGTCGGGACCTCGAACGGCGCCGAAAATATATTCGACGGAGGCTCAGACGGCCCCGACAATATTTTCGACAGGGTCTCGGCCGGCTCCGAAAATATTTTCGACGGGATCTCGGCCGGCACCGAAAATATTTTCAACGGAAGCTCCGCCGGCGTCAAAAATATTTTCGACGGGAGCTCGGACGGCCCCGAAAATATTTTCGACAGTACCTCGGCCGGCACCGAAAATATTTTCGATGGGAGCTCGGCCGGCACCGAAAATATTTTTGACAGTACCTTGACCGGTGGCGAAAATATTTTCGATGGCAACTCAGCCGGCTCCGAAAATATTTCGAATTGGAGCTCGGCCGGCACCGAAAATATTTTCGACGGCGTGTTGGCCGGTGCCAAAATGTTTTCGACAGAGGGTCGGACGGCCCCGAAAATATTTTCGACGGGGTCTCGGCCGGCTCCAAAAATATTTTCGACGGGATCTCGGCCGGCACCGAATATATTTTCGACGGAAGCTCAGCCGGCGTCAAAAATATTTTCGACGGGAACTCGGACGGCCCTGAAAATATTTTCGACAGGACCTCGGCCGGCACCGAAAATATTTTCGATGGGAGCTCGGCCGGCACCAAAAATATTTTTGACAGTACCTTGACCGGTGGCGAAAATATTTTCGATGGCAGCTCAGCCGGCTCCAAAAATATTTTCGACGGGAGCTCGGCCGGCTCCGAAAATATTTCGAATTGGAGCTCGGCCGGAACCGAAAATATTTTCAACGGGGGCTCGGCCGGCACCAAAAATATTTTCGACGGCGTGTTGGCCGGTGCCAAAATGTTTTCGACAGAGGGTCGGACGGCCCCGAAAATATTTTCGACGGGGTCTCGGCCGGCTCCAAAAATATTTTCGACGGGATCTCGGCCGGCACCGAAAATATTTTCGACGGAAGCTCAGCCGGCGTCAAAAATATTTTCGACGGGAACTCGGACGGCCCTGAAAATATTTTCGACAGGACCTCGGCCGGCACCGAAAATATTTTCGATGGGAGCTCGGCCGGCACCAAAAATATTTTTGACAGTACCTTGACCGGTGGCGAAAATATTTTCGATGGCAGCTCAGCCGGCTCCAAAAATATTTTCGACGGGAGCTCGGCCGGCTCCGAAAATATTTCGAATTGGAGCTCGGCTGGAACCGAAAATATTTTCAACGGGGGCTCGGCCGGCACCGAAAATATTTTCGACAGTACCTCGTCCGGTGCCGAAAATATTTTCGATGGGAGCTCGGCCGGCACCGCAAATATTTTCGATTGGAGCTCGGCCGGCACCGAAAATATTTTCGACGGCGTGTTGGCCGCTGCTAAAAATGTTTTCGACGGAGGCTCGGAGGGCCGAGAAAAATAATTTCGACGGGACCTCGAACGGCGCCGAAAATATTTTCGACGGGAGCTCGGACGGCCCGAAAGTATTTTCGACAGGGTCCCGGCCGGCTCCGAAAATATTTTCGACGGAAGCTCGGCCGGCGTCAAAAATATTTTCGACGGGAGCTCGGATGGCCCCAAAAATATTTCCGACAGGACCTCGACCGGTGCCAAAAATATTTTCGACAGTACCTTGTCCGGTGCCGAAAATATTTTCGATGGGAGCTCGGCCGGTGCCTAAAATATTTTCCACAGCGGCGCGGCCGGCTCCGAAAATATTTTTGACAGGATCTCGGCCGGCACCGAAAATATTTTCGACGGAAGCTCGGCCGGCGTCAAAAATATTTTCAACGGGAGCTCGGACGGACCCGAAAATATTTTCGACGGAAGCTTGGCCGGCGTCAAAAATATTTTCGACGGGAGCTCGGCTGGCCCCGAAAATAGTTTCGACGGGACCTCGAACGGCGCCGAAAATATTTTCGACAGCAGCTCAGCCGGCTCCGAAAATATTTTCGACGGCAGCTCGGTCGGCTCCGAAAATATTTTCGATTGGAGCTCGGCCGGCACCGAAAATATTTTCAACGGGGGCTCGGCCGGCACCAAAAATATTTTCGATGGCGTCTTGGCCGGTGCCAAAAATGATTTCGACGGAGGCTCGGATGTCCCCGAAAATAGTTTCGACGGGACCTCGAACGGCGCCGAAAATATTTTCGACAGGGTCTCGGCCGGCTCCAAAAATATTTTCGACGGGATCTCGGCCGGCACCGAAAATATTTTCGACGGAAGCTCGGCCGGCGTCAAAAATATTTTCGACGGGAGCTCGGATGGCCTCGAAAATAGTTTCGACAGTACCTCGACCGGTGCCGAAAATATTTTCAATGGGAGCTCGGCCGGCTCCGAAAATATTTTAGACGGGAGCTCGGCCGGCTCCGAAAATATTTTTAACGGGGCTCGGCCAGCACCGAAAATATTTTCGACGGCGTGTTGGCCGGTGCCAAAAATGTTTTCAACGGAGGCTCGGACGGCCCCGAAAATGTTTTCGACGGGGTCTCGGCCGGCACCGAAAATATTTTCGACGGAAGCTTGGCCGGCGTCAAAAATATTTCCGACGGGAGCTCGGCCTGCCCCGAAAATATTTTCGACAAGGTTCTGAAAGGCACCGAAAATATTTTAGACGGGGGCCCGGCCGGCACCGAAAATATTTTCGATGGCGGCTCGGCCGGCTCTGAAAATATTTTCGACGGGGTCTCGGCCGGCCCCGAAGATATTTTCGACAGGGTCTCAGCCGGCACCGAAAATATTTTTGACAGTACCTTGACCGGTGCGGAAAATATTTTCGACAGCGGCTCAGCAGGCTCCGAAAATATTTTCGACGGGAGCTCAGCCGGCTCCGAAAATATATTCGATTGGAGCTCGGCCGGCACCGAAAATATTTTCGACAGAAGCTCGGCCGGCGTCAAAAATATTTTCGACGGGAGCTCGGCCGGCACCGAAAATATTTTAGACGGGAGCTCGGCCGGCACCGAAAATATTTTCGACGGGAGCTCGGCCGGCTCCGAAAATATTTTCGATGGGAGCTCGGCCGGCTCCGAAAATATTTTCGACGGGAGCTCGGCTGGCTCCTAAAATATTTTCGATTGGAGCTCGGCCGGCACCGAAAATATTTTAGACGGGAGCTCGGCCGGCACCGAAAATATTTTCGATGGAAGCTCGGCCGGCGTCAAAAATATTTTCGACAGTACCTCGACCGGTACCGAAAATACTTTCGACGGCAGCTCGGCCGGCTCCGAAAATATTTTCGATTGGAGCTCGGCCGGCACCGAAAATATTTTCAACGGGGGCTCGGCCGGCACCAAAAATATTTTTGACGGCGTGTTGGCCGGTGCCAAAAATGTTTTCGACGGAGGCTCGGAGGGCCCCGAAAATATTTTCGACGGGTCTCGGCCGGCACCGAAAATATTTTCTACGGAATCTCGGCCGGCGTCAAAAATATTTTCGACGGGAGCTCGACCGGTGCCGAAAATATTTTCGATGGGAGCTCGGCCGGCACCGAAAATTTTTTATATGGGAGTTCGGCCGGCACCGAAAATAATTTTAACAAGGGCTCGGCCGGCACCGAAAATATTTTCGACGGCATGTTGGCCGGTGGCAAAAATGTTTTCGAAGGAGGCTCGGAGGACCCGAAAATATTTTCGACGGGATCTTGGCCGGCACCGAAAATATTTTCGACGGAAGCTCGTCCGGCGTCACAAATATTTTCGACGGGAGCTCGGATGGCATCCAAAAGATTTTCGACAGGATCTCGGCCAGCTCCGAAAATATTTTCGACAGTACCTCGTCCGGTGCCGAAAATATTTTCGATGGGAGCTCGGCCGGCACCGCAAATATTTTCGATTGGAGCTCGGCCGGCACCGAAAATATTTTCGACGGCATGTTGGCCGGTGCCAAAAATGTTTTCGAAGGAGTCTCGGAGGACCCGAAAATATTTTCGACGGGATCTCGGCCAGCACTGAAAATATTTTCGACGGGAGCTCGGCTGGCTCCTAAAATATTTTCGATGGGAGCTCGGCCGGCACCGAAAATATTTTCAACGGGGGCTCGGCCGGCACCGAAAATATTTTCGACGGCGTGTTGGCCGGTGCCAAAATGTTTTCGACGGAGGCTCGGACGGCCCCGAAAATATTTTCGACAAGGTTCTGACCAGCACCGAAAATATTTTAGACAGGGGACCGGCCGGCACCGAAAATATTTTCGTCGGTGTCTCATCCGGCACCAAAAATATTTTCGATGGAGGCTCGGCCGGTGCCTAAAATATTTTCGACGGCTGCTTGGCCGGCTCCGAAAATATCTTCGACAGGATCTCGGCCGGCACCAAAAATATTTTCGACGGAAGCTCGGCCGGTGTCAGAAATATTTTCGACGGGAGCTCCGATGGCCCCGAAAATATTTTCGACAGGACCTCGACCGGTGCCGAAAATATTTTCGATGGGAGCTCGGCCGGCACCGAAAATATTTTCGACGGAGGCTCGGCCGGCACCAAAAATATTTTCGACCGGGACTCGGCTGGCACCGAAAATATTTTCGACGGCGGCTTGGCCGGCACCGAAAAAATTTTCGACCGGGACTCGGCTGGCACCGAAAATATTTTTGACAAGATTCCGGCCGGCACCGAAAATATTTTCGACGGGACCTCAGCCGGCACCAAAAATATTTTTGACGGAGCCTCGGCCGGCCCCGAAAATATTTTCGATGGTCTCTCAGCCGGCACCGATATATTTTCGATGGCAGCTCGGCCGATACATTAAATATTTTTGTCGGGACCTCAGCCGGCACCAAATATATTTTCGTCGGGACCTCAGCCGGCACCGAAAATATTTTCGACGGCGGCTCGGCCGGCACCGAATAAATTTTCGACAGCGGCTCGGCCGGCACCGAAAAAATTTTTGACGGGACCTCAGCCGTCACTGAAAATATTTTCGATGGTGTCTCAGCCGGCACCGATATATTTTCGACAGCAGCTCGGCCGATACAGAAAATATTTTCATCGGGACTTCAGCCGGCACCAAATATATTTTAGACGGGGGGCCAGCCGGCACCGAAAATATTTTCGACGGTGGCTCAGCCGGCACTGAAAATATTTTCGACCGGGACTCGGCTGGCACCAAAAATATCTTAGACAAGGTTCCGGCCGGCACCGAAAATATTTTCAACGGTGTCTCGGCCGGCACCAAAAATATTTTCGACGGGGGCTCGGCCGGCTCTGAAAATATTTTTGACGGGAGCTCGACCGGCACCAAAAAAGTTTTCGACGGGTCCTCAGCCGGCACCAAAAATATTTTCAACAAGAGCTCGGCCGATACAGAAAATATTTTCGACGGTGTCTCAACCGGCACCGAAAATATTTTCGACCGGGACTCGGCTGGCACCGAAAATATTTTCGACAAGATTCCGGCCGGCACTGAAAATATTTTCGACGGGACCTCAGCCAGCGCCGAAAATATTTTCAACAAGGTTCCCGCCGGCACCGAAAATATTTTCGACGGGACCTCAGCCGGCACCAACAATATTTTTGACGGGGGCTCGGCCGGCACTGAAAATATTTTCGACGGTGTCTCAGCCGGCACCAAAAAAATTTTCGACTGGGACTCGGGGGTCGCCGAAAATATTTTCGACGGCAGCTCGGCCTGCACCGAAAATATTTTCGACGGGACCTCAGCCGGCACCAAAAATAGTTTTGACGGGGGGCCAGCCGGCACTGAAAATATTTTCAACGGTGTCTCATCCGACACCGAAAATATGTTCGACGGAGGCTCGGCCAGCGTCAAAAATATTTTCAACGGGAGCCCGGCTGGCACCGAAAATATTTTCGACGGTGTCTCAGCCGGCACCGAAAATAATTTCGACAGAGGCTCGGCCGGCATCCAAAATATTTTCGACGGGAGCTCGGCCAGGCCTGAAAATATTTTCAACGGGGGCTCGACCAGGACCGAAAACACTTTTGACGGGACCTCGGCCGGCACCAAAAATATCTTAGACAAGGTTCCGGCCTGCACCGAAAATATTTTCGACGGTGTCTCGGCCGGCACCGAAAATATTTTCGACGGGGGCTCGGCCGGCTCTGAAAATATTTTTGACGGGAGCTCGACCGGCGTCCAAAATATTTTTGACGGGATCTCACACGGCGCCGAAAATATTTTCGACCGGGTCTCGGCCGGCTCCGAAAATATTTTCGACGGGACCTCAGCCGGCACCAAAAATATTTTTGACGGAGCCTCGGCCGGCACCGAAAATATTTTCGATGGTCTCTCAGCCGGCACCGATATATTTTCGATGGCAGCTCGGCCGATACATTAAATATTTTTGTCGGGACCTCAGCTGGCACCAAATATATTTTCGTCGGGACCTCAGCCGGCACCGAAAATATTTTCAACGGCGGCTCGGCCGGCACCGAAAAAATTTTCGACAGCGGCTCGGCCGGCACCGAAAAAATTTTTGACGGCAGCTCAGCCGTCACTGAAAATATTTTCGATGGTGTCTCAGACAGCACCGATATATTTTCGACAGCAGCTCGGCCGATACAGAAAATATTTTCGTCGGGACTTCAGCCGGCACCAAATATATTTTAGACGGGGGGCCAGCCGGCACCGAAAATATTTTCGACGGTGGCTCAGCCGGCACTGAAAATATTTTCGACCGGGACTCGGCTGGCACCGAAAATATTTTCGACAAGATTCCGGCCGCCAGCGAAAATATTTTCGACGGGACCTCAGCCGGCACCAGAAATATTTTTGACGGAGCCTCGGCCGGCACTGAAAATATTTTCGATGGTGTCTCACCTGGCACCGATATATTTTCGACGGCAGCTCGGCCGATACATAAAATATTTTCATCGGGACCTCAGCCGGCACTAAAAATATTTTAGACGGGGGGCCAGCCGGCAACGAAAATATTTTCGACGGTGTCTCAGCCAGCACCGAAAATATTTTTGACCGGGACTCGGCTGGCACCGAAAATATTTTGGACAAGATTCCGGCCAGCACCGAAAATATTTTCGACAGAGCCTCGGCCGGCACTGAAAATATTTTCGATGGTGTGTAAGCCGGCACCGATATGTTTTCGACGGCAGCTCGGCCGATACAGAAAATATTTTCATCGGGACCTCAGCCGGCACCAAAAATATTTTAGACGGGGGGCCAGCCGGCACCGAAAATATTTTCGACGGTGTCTCAGCCAGCACCGAAAATATTTTCGACCGGGACTCGGCTGGCACCGAAAATATTTTCGACAAGATTCCAGCCGGCACCGAAAATATTTTCGACGGTGTCTCAGCCGGCACCGAAAATATTTTCGACCGGGACTCGTCTGGCACCGAAAATATTTTCGACAAGATTCCGGCCACCAGCGAAAATATTTTCGACGGGACCTCAGCCGGCACCAGAAATATTTTTGATGGAGCCTCGGCCGGCACTGAAAATATTTTCGATGGTGTCTCACCTGGCACCGATATATTTTCGACGGCAGCTCGGCCGATACATAAAATATTTTCATCGGGACCTCAGCCGGCACTAAAAATATTTTAGACTGGGGGCCAGCCGGCACCGAAAATATTTTCGACGGTGTATTAGCCGGCACCGAAAATATTTTCGACGGCAGCTCGGCCGATACAGAAAATATTTTCGACTGGATTTCAGCCGGCTCCGAAAATATTTTTGACGGGAGCTCGACCGGCACCGAAAATATTTTCGGCAAGGTTCCGGCCAACACCGAAAATATTTTCAATGGAGATTCAGCTGGCACCGAAAAATTTTTCGACGGGGGCTTGGCAGGCACCGGAAATATTTTCGACAGTACCTCGACCGGTGCCGAAAATATTTTCGACGGCAGCTCGGCCGATACAGAAAATATTTTCGTCGGGACCTCTGCCGGCAGCAACAATATTTTAGACGGGGGGCCAGCCGGCACCGAAAATATTTTCAACAAGGTTCCCGCAGGCACCGAAAATATTTTCGTCGGGACCTCAGCCGGCACCAAAAATATTTTTGACGGGGGCTCAGCCGGCACTGAAAATATTTTCGACGGTGTCTCAGCCGGCACCGAAAAAATTTTCGACTGGGACTCGGGGGCCGCCAAAAATATTTTCGACGGCAGCTCGGCCTGCACCGAAAATATTTTCGACGGGACCTCAGCCGGCACCAAAAATATTTTCGACGGGGGGCCAGCCGGCACTGAAAATATTTTCAACGGTGTCTCATCCGACACCGAAAATATGTTCGACGGAGGCTCGGCCAGCGTCAAAAATATTTTCGACGAGAGCTCGGCCGGCACCGAAAATATTTTCGACGGTGTCTCAGCCAGCACCGAAAATAATTTCGACAGAGGCTCGGCCGGCATCCAAAATATTTTCGACGGGAGCTCGGCCAGGCCTGAAAATATTTTCAACGGGGGCTCGACCAGGACCGAAAACACTTTTGACGGGACCTTGGCCGGCACCAAAAATATCTTAGACAAGGTTCCGGCCGGCACCGAAAATATTTTCGACGGTGTCTCGGCCGGCACCGAAAATATTTTCGACGGGGGCTCGGCCGGCTCTGAAAATATTTTTGACGGGAGCTCGACCGGCACCGAAAAAGTTTTCGACGGAGTCTCGGCCGGCGTCCAAAATATTTTTGACGGGATCTCAGACAGCGCCGAAAATATTTTCGACCGGGTCTCGGCCGGCTCCGAAAATATTTTCGACGGGGTCTCGGCCGGCATCAAAAATATTTTCGACGGGAGCTCGGCCGGCCCTGAAAATATTTTCGACATTACCTCAACCGGTGCCGAAAATATTTTCGACGGTGTCTCAGCCGGCACCAAAAATATTTTCGACCGGGACTCGGCTGGCACCGAAAATATTTTCAACAAGATTCCAGCCAGCACAGAAAATATTTTCGATGGTGTCTCAGCCGGCACCGAAAATATTTTCGACGGACGCTCAGACGGCGTCCAAAATATTTTTGACGGGAGCTCGGCCGATACAGAAAATATTTTCGACGGGAGTTTGGCCGGCTCCGAAAATATTTTCGGCAAGTTTCCGGCCAACAGCGAAAATATTTTCAATGGAGACTCAGCTGGCACCGAAAAATTTTTCGACGGGGGTTTGGCAGGCACTGAAAATATTTTCGACGGTGTCTCGGCCGGCACCGAAAATATTTTCGACGGGGGCTCGGCCGGCTCTGAAAATATTTTTGACGGGAGCTCGACCGGTACCGAAAAAGTTTTCGACGGTGTCTCAGCCGGCACCAAAAATATTTTCGACGGAGGCTCGGCCGGCGTCCAAAATATTTTTGATGGGATCTCACACGGCGCCGAAAATATTTTCGACCGGGTCTCGGCCGGCTCCGAAAATATTTTCGACAGATCCTCGGCCGGCATCAAAAATATTTTCGACGGGAGCTCGGCCGGCCCTGAAAATATTTTCGACATTACCTCGACCGGTGCCGAAAATATTTTCGACGGTGTCTCAGCCGGCACCAAAAATATTTTCAACCGGGACTCGGCTGGCACCGAAAATATTTTCGACGGCGGCTTGGCCGGCACCGAAAAAATTTTTGACGGGGTCTCGGCCGGCTCCGAAAATATTTTCGATGGTGTCTCAGCCGGCACCGATATATTTTCGATGGCAGCTCGGCCGATACAGAAAATATTTTTGTCAGGACCTCAGCCGGCACCAAATATATTTTCGTCGGGACCTCAGCCGGCACCGAAAATATTTTCGACGGCGGCTCGGCCGGCACAGAAAAAATTTTCGACAGCGGCTCGGCCGGCACCGAAAAAATTTTTGACGGCGGCTCAGCCGTCACTGAAAATATTTTCGATGGTGTCTCAGCCGGCACTGAAAATATTTTCGACGGGGACTCGGGTGGCACCGAAAATATTTTCGACAAGATTCCGGCCGGCACCGAAAATATTTTCGACGGTGTCTCAGCCGGCACCGAAAATATTTTCGACCGGGACTCGGCTGGCACCGAAAATATTTTGGACAAGATTCCGGCCGGCACAGAAAATATTTTCGACGGGACCTCAGCCGGCACCAGAAATATTTTTGACGGTGTCTCATCCGGCACCGAAAATATTTTCGATGGAGGCTCGGCAGGTGCCTAAAATATTTTCGAAGGCGGCTCAGCCGGCACCGAAAATATTTTTGACAGTACCTCGACCGGTGGCGAAAATATTTTCGACGGAAGCTCAGCCGGCTCCGAAAATATTTTCGACGGGAGCTCAGCCGGCTCCGAAAATATTTTCGACACTACCTTGACCGGCGCCGAAAATATTTTAGACGGGAGCTCGGCCGGCACCGAAAATATTTTCGACAGTACCTCGACCAGTGCCAAAAATATTTTCGACGGCGACTCGGCCGGTGCCGAAAATATTTTAGACTGGAGCTCGGCCGGCACCAGAAATATTTTCGAAAAGGTGCCGGCCGGCACCGAAAATAGTTTCGACGGCGGCTCGGCCGGCTCCGACAATATTTTCGACGGGAGCTCGGCCGGCACTGAAAATAGTTTCGATGTCGGCTCGGTCGGCTCCGACAATATTTTCGATGAGAGCTCGTCCGGCACCGAAAATATTTTAGACGGGAGCTCGGCCGGCACCGAAAATATTTTTAACGGGACCTCGAACGGCGCCGAAAATATTTTCAATGGGGGCTCCGCCGGCACGAAAAAAATTTTCGACGGGGGCCCGCCTGGCACCGAAAATATTTTAGACGGGACTCAGCCGGCTCCGAAAATATTTTCGACGGGATCTCGGCCGGCTCTGAAAATATTTTCAATTGGAGCTCGGCCGGCACCGAAAGTATTTTCGATGGAAGCTCGGCCGGCGTCCAAAATATTTTCGACGGGAGCTCGGACGGCCCCGAAAATATTTTCGACGGGGTCTCGGCCGGCTCCAAAAATATTTTCGACGGGATCTCAGCCGGCACCGAAAATATTTTCGACGCCGTGTTGGCCGGTGCCAAAAATGTTTTCGACGGAGGCTCGGACGGCCCCGAAAATATTTTCGACGGTGTCTCGGCCGGCACCGAAAATATTTTCGACGGAAGCTTGGCCGGCGTCAAAAATATTTTCGACGGGAGCTCGGCGGCCCAGAAAATATTTTCGACGGCGGTTCTGACCGGCACCGAAAATATTTTAGACGGGGGCCCGGCCGGCACCGAAAATATTTTCGTCGGTGTCTCATCCGGCACCGAAAATATTTTCGTTGGAGGCTTGGCCGGTGCCTAAAATATTTTCGAAGGCGGCTCGGCCGGCACCGAAAACATTTTCGACGGGTTCTCGGCCGGCACGGAAAATATTTTCGACGGAATCTCGGCTGGCGTCAAAAATATTTTCGACGGGAGCTCGGCCGGCACCGAAAATATTTTTGACAGTACCTCGACCGGTGGCGAAAATATTTTCGACGACGACTCAGCCGGCTCGGAAAATATTTTCGACGGGATCTCGGCCGGCTCCGAAAATATTTTAGACTGGAGCTCGGCCAGCACCAGAAATATTTTCGAAAAGGTGCCGGCCGGCACCGAAAATATTTTCGACGGCGGCTCGACCGGCTCCGACAATATTTTCGACGGGAGCTCGGCTGGCACCGAAAATAGTTTCGATGTCGGCTCGGTCGGCTCCGACAATATTTTCGATGGGAGCTCGTCCGGCACCGAAAATATTTTAGACGGGAGCTCAGCCGGCTCCGAAAATATTTTCGATGGGAGCTCGGCCGGCTCCGAAAATATTTTCAATTGGAGCTCGGCCAGCACCGAAAATATTTTCGACGGGAGCTCGGTCGGCACCGAAAATATTTTTAACAGGGGCTCGGCCGGCACCGAAAATATTTTCGACGGCGTGTTGGCCGGTGCCAAAAACGTTTTCGACGGGGTATCGGCCGGCACCGAAAATATTTTCGACGGAAGATTGGCCGGCGTCAAAAATATTTTCGACGGGAGCTCGGCTGGCCCCGAAAATATTTTCGACAAGGTTCTGACCGGCACCGAAAATATTTTCGACGGGGGCCCGGCCGGCACCAAAAATATTTTCGAAGGCGGCTCGGCCGGCTCCGAAAATATTTTCGACGGGAGGTCGGTCGGCACCAAAAATATTTTCGACAAGGTGCCGGCCAGCACCGAAAATACTTTCGACGGCGGCTCGGCCGGCTCCGACAATATTTTCGACAGGAGCTCGGCCGGCACCGAAAATATTTTCGATGAGAGCTCGGCCGGCACCGAAAATATTTTCGACGGGATCTCGGCCGGTGGTGAAAATATTTTCGACGGAAGCTCAGCCGGCTCCGAAAATATTTTCGACGGGAGCTCAGCCAGCTCCGAAAATATTTTCGACACTACCTTGACTGGCGCCGAAAATATTTTAGACGGGAGCTCGGCCGGCACCGAAAATATTTTTAACGGGGGCTCGGACGGCCCCGAAAATATTTTCAACAGTACCTCGACCAGTGCCGAAAATATTTTCGACGGCGACTTGGCCGGTGCCGAAAATATTTTAGACTGGAGCTCGGCTGGCACCAGAAATATTTTCGAAAAGGTGCCGGCCGGCACCGAAAATAGTTTCGACGGCGGCTCGGCCGGCTCCGACAATATTTTCGACGGGAGCTCGGCCGGCACCGAAAATATTTTAGAAGGGAGCTCGGCCGGCACCGAAAATATTTTTAACGGGGGCTCGGATGGCCCCGAAAATATTTTCGATGGGAGCTCGGCCGGCTCCGAAAATATTTTCAATTGGAGCTCGGCCAGCACCGAAAATATTTTCGACGGGAGCTCGGTCGGCACCGAAAATATTTTTAACAGGGGCTCGGCCGGCACCGAAAATATTTTCGACGGCGTGTTGGCCGGTGCCAAAAACGTTTTCGACGGGGTATCGGCCGGCACCGAAAATATTTTCGACGGAAGATTGGCCGGCGTCAAAAATATTTTCGACGGGAGCTCGGCTGGCCCCGAAAATATTTTCGACAAGGTTCTGACCGGCACCGAAAATATTTTCGACGGGGGCCCGGCCGGCACCAAAAATATTTTCGAAGGCGGCTCGGCCGGCTCCGAAAATATTTTCGACGGGAGGTCGGTCGGCACCAAAAATATTTTCGACAAGGTGCCGGCCAGCACCGAAAATACTTTCGACGGCGGCTCGGCCGGCTCCGACAATATTTTCGACAGGAGCTCGGCCGGCACCGAAAATATTTTCGATGAGAGCTCGGCCGGCACCGAAAATATTTTCGACGGGATCTCGGCCGGTGGTGAAAATATTTTCGACGGAAGCTCAGCCGGCTCCGAAAATATTTTCGACGGGAGCTCAGCCAGCTCCGAAAATATTTTCGACACTACCTTGACTGGCGCCGAAAATATTTTAGACGGGAGCTCGGCCGGCACTGAAAATATTTTTAACGGGGGCTCGGACGGCCCCGAAAATATTTTCAACAGTACCTCGACCAGTGCCGAAAATATTTTCGACGGCGACTTGGCCGGTGCCGAAAATATTTTAGACTGGAGCTCGGCTGGCACCAGAAATATTTTCGAAAAGGTGCCGGCCGGCACCGAAAATAGTTTCGACGGCGGCTCGGCCGGCTCCGACAATATTTTCGACGGGAGCTCGGCCGGCACCGAAAATATTTTAGAAGGGAGCTCGGCCGGCACCGAAAATATTTTTAACGGGGGCTCGGATGGCCCCGAAAATATTTTCGATGGGAGCTCGGCCGGCTCCGAAAATATTTTCAATTGGAGCTCGGCCAGCACCGAAAATATTTTCGACAGCGACTCGGCCGGTGCCGAAAATATTTTAGACTGGAGCTCGGCCAGCACCAGAAATATTTTCGAAAAGGTGCCGGCCGGCACTGAAAATAGTTTCGACGGCGGCTCGGCCGGCTCCGACAATATTTTCGACGGGAGCTCGGCCGGCACCGAAAATAGTTTCGATGTCGGCTCGGTCGGCTCCGACAATATTTTCGATGAGAGCTCGTCCGGCACCGAAAATATCTTCGACAGGATCTCGGCCGGCACCGAAAATATTTTTAACAGGGGCTCGGCCGGCACCGAAAATATCTTCAACAGGATCTCGGCCGGCACCGAAAATATTTTCGACGGGAGCTCGGCAGGCACCGAAAATATTTTTGACAGTACCTTGACCGGTGGCGAAAATATTTTCGACGGCAGCTCAGCCGGCTCCGAAAATACTTTCGACGGGAGCTCGGCCGGCTCCGAAAATATTTTCGATTGGAGCTCGGCTGGCACCGAAAATATTTTCGTCGGTGTCTCATCTAGCACCGAAAATATTTTCGATGGAGGCTCGGCCGGTGCCTAAAATATTTTCGAAGGCGGCTTGGCCGGCTCCGAAAATATTTTCGACGGGATCTCGGCCGGCTCCGAAAATATTTTCAACGGGGGCTCGGCCGGCACCAAAAATATTTTCGCCGGCGTGTTGGCCGGTGCCAAAATGTTTTCGACGGAGGCTCGGACGGCCCCGAAAATAGTTTCGACGGGACCTCAAACGGCGCCGAAAATATTTTCGACGGGAGCTCGGACGGCACCGAAAATATTTTCGACAAGGTTCTGACCGGCACCGAAAATATTTTAGACGGGGGCCCGGCCGGCGTCGAAAATATTTTCGTCGGTGTCTCATCCAGCACCGAAAATATTTTCGATGGAGACTCGGCCGGTGCCTAAAATATTTTCGAAGGCGGCTCGGCCGGCTCCGAAAATATTTTCGACGGGATCTCGGCTGGCAGCGAAAATATTTTCGACAGAAGCTCGGCCGGCGTCAAAAATATTTTCGATGGGAGCTAGAATGGCCCCGAAAATACTTTCGACAGTACCTCGTCCGGTGCCGAAAATATTTTCGATGGGAGCTCGGCCGGCACCGAAAATATTTTAGATGGGAGCTCGGCCGGAACCGAAAATATTTTTGACAGTACCTTGACCGGTGCGGAAAATATTTTCAACGGCAGCTCCGCCGGCTCCGAAAATATTTTCGACGGGAGCTCGGCCGGCACCAAAAATATTTTCGATTGCAGCTCGGCCGGCACTGAAAATATTTTCAACGGGGGCTCGGCCGGCACCAAAAATATTTTCAACGGCGTGTTGGCCGGTGCCAAAAATGTTTTCGATGGAGGCTCGGACAGCCCCGAAAATATTTTCGACGGGGTCTCGGCCGGCATCCAAAATATTTTCAACGGGAGCTCGGACGGCCCCGAAAATATTTTCGACAGTACCTCGACCGGTGCCGAAAATATTTTCGACGGCGGCTCGGCCACCACCGAAAATATCTTCGACAGGATCTCGGCCGGCACCGAAAATATTTTCGACGGAAGCTCGTCCGGCGTCAGAAATATTTTCGACGGGAGCTCGAACGGCCCCGAAAATATTTTCAACAGTACCTCGACCGGTGCCGAAAATATTTTCGACGGGACCGCGAACGGCGCCAAAAATATTTTCGACGGCGTGTTGGCCGGTGCCAAAAATATTTTCGACGGGGGCCCAGCTGGCACCGAAAATATTTTCGACGGAGGCTCGGCTGGCATCCAAAATATTTTCGACAGGAGCTCGGACGGCCCCGAAAATATTTTCGACAGTACCTCGACCGGTGCCGAGAATATTTTCTACGGCAGCTCGGCCTGCACCGAAAATATTTTTGACGGCAGCTCAACCGGCTCCAAAAATATTTTCGACAGGACCTGAACCGGTGAAGGAAATATTTTCGACGGCGGCTCGGCCGGCACCGAAAATATTTTCGACGGGACCGCGAACGGCGCCAAAAATATTTTCGACAGCTTGTTGGCCGGTGCCTAAAATATTTTCGACGGGATCTCGGCCGGCACCGAAAATATTTTCGATGGGATCTCGGCCGGCTCCGAAAATATTTTCGACGGTTTCTCAGACGGCACCAAAAATATTTTCGACGGCGTGTTGGCCGGTGCCAAAAATGTTTTCGATGGAGGCTCGGAGGGCCCCGAAAATATTTTCGACGGGGTCTCGGCCGGCATCCAAAATATTTTCAACGGGAGCTCGGACGGCCCCGAAAATATTTTCGACACTACCTCGACCGGTGCCGAAAATATTTTCGACGGCGTGTTGGCCGGTGCCAAAAATATTTTCGACGGGGGCCCAGCTGGCACCGAAAATATTTTCGACGGAGGCTCGGCTGGCATCCAAAATATTTTCGACAGGAGCTCGGACGACACCGAAAATATTTTCAACGGAAGCTCCGCCGGCATCAAAAATATTTTCAACGGCAGCTCGGACGGCTCCGAAAATATTTTCGACAGTACCTCGACCGGTGCCGAAAATATTTTCGACAGGAGGTCGGCCGGCACCGAAAATGTCTTCGACAGGATCTCGGCCGGCACCGAAAATATTTTCGACGGAAGCTCGTCCGGCGTCAGAAATATTTTCGACGGGACCGTGAACGGCGCCAAAAATATTTTCGACAGCGTGTTGGCTGGTGCCTAAAATATTTTCGACGGGATCTCGGCCGGCACCGAAAATATTTTCGACGGAAGCTCCACCGGCGTCAAAAATATTTTTGACGGGAGCTCGGACGGCCCCGAAAATATTTTCGGCAGGACCTCAACCAGTGCCGAAAATATTTTCGATGGGAGCTCGGCTGGCCCCGAAAATATTTTCGACAGTACCTCGACCGGCACCGAAAATATTTTAGATGGGGGCCCGGCCAGCCCCGAAAATATTTTCGACAAGGTGCAAGCCGGCACCGAAAATAGTTTCGACGGCTGCTCGGCCGGCTCCGACAATATTTTCGACGGGACCTCGGCCGGCACCGAAAATATTTTCGACAGGAGCTCGGCCGGCACCAAAAATATTTTCGACGGGATCTCGGCCGGCTCCGACAATATTTTCGACGGGACCTCGAACGGCGCCGAAAATATTTTCGACGGTGTGTTGGCCGGTGCCAAAAATGTTTTCGACGGGGTCTTGGCCGGCACCGAAAATATTTTCGACGGAAGCTCCACCGGCGTCAAAAATATTTTTGACGGGAGCTCGGACGGCCCCGAAAATATTTTCGGCAGGACCTCAACCAGTGCCGAAAATATTTTCGATGGGAGCTCGGCTGGCCCCGAAAATATTTTCGACAGTACCTCGACCGGCACCGAAAATATTTTAGATGGGGGCCCGGCCAGCCCCGAAAATATTTTCGACAAGGTGCAAGCCGGCACCGAAAATAGTTTCGACGGCTGCTCGGCCGGCTCCGACAATATTTTCGACGGGACCTCGGCCGGCACCGAAAATATTTTCGACAGGAGCTCGGCCGGCACCAAAAATATTTTCGACGGGATCTCGGCCGGCTCCGACAATATTTTCGACGGGACCTCGAACGGCGCCGAAAATATTTTCGACGGTGTGTTGGCCGGTGCCAAAAATGTTTTCGACGGGGTCTTGGCCGGCACCGAAAATATTTTCAACGGAAGCTTGGCCGGCGTCAAAAATATTTTCGACGGGAGCTCGACCGGCCCCGAAAATATTTTCGACAAGGTTCTGACCGGCACCGAAAATATTTTAGACGGGGGCCTGGCCGGCACCGAAAATATTTTTGTCGGTGTCTCATCCGGCACCGAAAATATTTTCGATGGAGGCTCGGCCGGTGCCTAAAATATTTTCGAAGGCGGCTCGGCCGGCTCCGAAAATATTTTCGACGGGATCTCGGCCGGCACCGAAAATATTTTCGACGGAAGGTCGTCCGGCGTCAGAAATATTTTCGACGGGAGCTCGGACAGCCCCGAAAATATTTTCGACAGTACCTCGACCGGTGCCGAAAATATTTTCGACGGCGGCTCGGCCACCACCGAAAATATCTTCGACAGGATCTCAGCCGGCACCGAAAATATTTTCGACGGAAGGTCGTCCGGCGTCAGAAATATTTTCGACGGGAGCTCGGACAGCCCCGAAAATATTTTCGACAGTACCTCGACCGGTGCCGAAAATATTTTCGACGGGACCGCGAACGGCGCCGAAAATATTTTCGATGGCGTGTTGGCCGGTGCCAAAAATATTTTCGATGGGGGCCCAGCTGGCACCGAAAAAATTCTCGACGGAGGCTCGGCTGGCATCTAAAATATTTTCGACGGGAGCTCGGACGGCCCCGAAAATATTTTCGACAGTACCTCGACCGGTGCCGAAAATATTTTCGACGGGACCGCAAACGGCGCCAAAAATATTTTCGACGGCGTGTTGGCCGGAGCCAAAAATATTTTCGACGGGGGCCCAGCTGGCACCGAAAATATTTTCGACGGAGGCTCGGCTGGCATCCAAAATATTTTCGACAGGAGCTCGGACGGCCCCGAAAATATTTTCGACAGTACCTCGACCGGTGCCGAGAATATTTTCAACGGCTGCTCCGCCGGCTCCGAAAATATTTTCGACGGGAGCTCGGCCGGCACCAAAAATATTTTCGATTGCAGCTCGGCCGGCACCGAAAATATTTTCAACGGGGGCTCGGCCGGCACCAAAAATATTTTCAACGGCGTATTGGCCGGTGCCAAAAATGTTTTCGACGGCGGCTCGGAGGGCCCCGAAAATATTTTCGACGGGGTCTCGGCCGGCTCCGAAAATATTTTCAACGGGATCTCGGCCGGCACCGAAAATATTTTAGACGGGAGCTCGGCCGGCACCGAAAATATTTTAGACGGGAGCTCGGCCGGCACCGAAAATATTTTTAACAGGGGCTCGGCCGGCACTGAAATTATTTTCGACGGCGTGTTGGCCGGTGCCAAAAATGTTTTCGACGGAGGCTCAGACGGCCCCGAAAATGTTTTCGACAGGGTCTCGGTCGGCACTGAAAATATTTTCGACGGAAGCTTGGCCAGCGTCAAAAATATTTTCGACGGGAGCTCGGCCGGCCCCGAAAATATTTTTGACAAGGTTCTGACCGGCACCGAAAATATTTTCAACGGGGGCTCGGCCGGCACCAAAAATATTTTCGCCGGCGTGTTGGCCGGTGCCAAAATGTTTTCGACGGAGGCTCGGACGGCCCCGAAAATAGTTTCGACGGGACCTCGAACGGCGCCGAAAATATTTTCGACGGGAGCTCGGACGGCACCGAAAATATTTTCGACAAGGTTCTGACCGGCACCGAAAATATTTTAGACGGGGGCCCGGCCGGCACCGAAAATATTTTCGTCGGTGTCTCATCCAGCACCGAAAATATTTTCGATGGAGACTCGGCCGGTGCCTAAAATATTTTCGAAGGCGGCTCGGCCGGCTCCGAAAATATTTTCGACGGGATCTCGGCTGGCAGCGAAAATATTTTCGACAGAAGCTCGGCCGGCGTCAAAAATATTTTCGACGGGAGCTAGAATGGCCCCGAAAATACTTTCGACAGTACCTCGTCCGGTGCCGAAAATATTTTCGATGGGAGCTCGGCCGGCACCGAAAATATTTTAGATGGGAGCTCGGCCGGAACCGAAAATATTTTCGACAGTACCTTGACCGGTGCGGAAAATATTTTCAACGGCAGCTCCGCCGGCTCCGAAAATATTTTCGACGGGGGCTCGGCCGGCACCAAAAATATTTTCAACGGCGTGTTGGCCGGTGCCAAAAATGATTTCGACGGCGGCTCGGAGGGCCGCGAAAATATATTCGACGGGGTCTCGGCCGGCTCCGAAAATATTTTCAACGGGATCTCAGCCGGCACCGAAAATAGTTTCAACGGCGGCTCGGCCGGCTCCGACAATATTTTCGACGGGAGCTCGGCCGGCACCGAAAATATTTTCGACGGGGTCTCGGCCGGCACCGAAAATATTTTCAACAGGACCTCAAACGGCGCCGAAAATATTTTCGAGGGGGGCCCGTCTGGCACCGAAAATATTTAAGACAGGACTCGGCCGGCACCGAAAATATTTTCGATGGAAGCTCGGCAGGCGTCAAAAATATTTTCAACGGGATCTTGGCCGGCGTCGAAAATTTTTTCGACGGGGTCTCGGCCGGCGTCCAAAATATTTTCGACGGGATCTCGGACGGCCCCGAAAATATTTTCGATGGGATCTCGGCCGGCTCCGAAAATATTTTCGACGGTTTCTCAGACGGCACCGAAAATATTTTCGACGGCGTGTTGGCCGGTGCCAAAAATGTTTTCGATGGAGGCTCGGAGGGCCCCGAAAATATTTTCGACGGGGTCTCGGCCGGCATCCAAAATATTTTCAACGGGAGCTCGGACGGCCCCGAAAATATTTTCGACACTACCTCGACCGGTGCCGAAAATATTTTCGACGGCGTGTTGGCCGGTGCCAAAAATATTTTCGACGGGGGCCCAGCTGGCACCGAAAATATTTTCGACGGAGGCTCGGCTGGCATCCAAAATATTTTCGACAGGAGCTCGGACGACACCGAAAATATTTTCAACGGAAGCTCCGCCGGCATCAAAAATATTTTCAACGGCAGCTCGGACGGCCCCGAAAATATTTTCGACAGTACCTCGACCGGTGCCGAAAATATTTTCGACAGGAGGTCGGCCGGCACCGAAAATGTCTTCGACAGGATCTCGGCCGGCACCGAAAATATTTTCGACGGAAGCTCGTCCGGCGTCAGAAATATTTTCGACGGGAGCTCGAACAGCCCCAAAAATATTTTCGACGGGACCTCAACCGGTGCCGAAAATATTTTCGACGGGACCGTGAACGGCGCAAAAATTATTTTCGACAGCGTGTTGGCCGGTGCCTAAAATATTTTCGACGGGAGCTCGGCCGGCACCGAAAATATTTTCAACGAGGGCTCGGCCGGCACCAAAAATATTTTCGACGGCGTGTTGGCCGGTGCCAAAAATGTTTTCGACGGAGGCTCGGAGGGCCCCGAAAATATATTCGACGGGGTCTCGGCCGGCTCCGAAAATATTTTCATTGGGATCTCGGACGGCGCCAAAAACATTTTCAACGGGAGCTCGGACGGCCCCGAAAATATTTTCGATGGGAGCTCGGCCGGCACCGAAAATATTTTTAACGAGGGCTCGGATGGCACCGAAAATATTTTCGACAGGACCTCGACCGGTGCCGAAAATATTTTCAAAGGGAGCTCGCCCGGCACCGAAGATATTTTACACGGGAGCTCGGCAGGCATCGAAAATATTTTTAACAGCGGCTCGGACGGCCCTGAAAATATTTTCGACAGTACCTCGACCGGTGCCGAAAATATTTTCGACGGCGGCTCGGCCGGCACCGAAAATATTTTAGACGGGAGCTCGGATGGCCCCGAAAATATTTTTGACAGTACCTTGACCGGTGGCGAAAATATTTTCGACGGGAGCTCAGCCGGCTCCGAAAATATTTTCGACGGGAGCTCGGCCGGCTCCGAAAATATTTTCGATTGGAGCTCGGCCGGCACCGAAAATATTTTCAACGGGGGCTCGGCCGGCACCAAAAATATTTTCGACGGCGTGTTGGCCGGTGCCAAAAATGTTTTCGACGGAGGCTCGGACGGCCCCGAAAATAGTTTCGAAGGGACCTCGAACGGCGCCGAAAATATTTTCGACGGGAGCTCGGACGGCGCCGAAAATATTTTCGATGGGATCTCGGCCGGCACCGAAAATATTTTCAACGGAATCTCCGCCGGCGTCAAAAATATTTTCGACGGGTGCTCGGACGGCCCCGAAAATATTTTCGACAGTACCTCGACCGGTGCCGAAAATATTTTCGACTGCGGCTCGGCCGGCACCGAAAATATTTTAGACGGGAGCTCGGCCGGCACCGAAAATATTTTTGACAGTACCTTGACCGGTGGCAAAAATATTTTCGATGGCAGCTCAGCCGGCTCCGAAAATATTTTCGACGGGAGCTCGGCCGGCTCCGAAAATATTTTCGATTCGAGCTCGGCCGGCACCGAAAATATTTTTGAGAGTACCTTGACCCGTGGCGAAAATATTTTCGACGGCAGCTCTGCCGGCTCCGAAAATATTTCAGACGGGAGCTCAGCCGGCTCCGAAAATATTTTCGACGGGAGCTCGGACGGCCCCGAAAATATTTTCGACGGGGTCTCGGCCGGCTCCGAAAATATTTCAGACGGGGGCCTGGCTGGCACCGAAAATATTTTCATCGGTGTCTCATCCGGCACCGAAAATATTTTCGATGGAGGCTCGGCCGGTGCCTAACATATTTTCGAAGGCGGCTCGGCCGGCGTCAAAAATATTTTCGATGGGAGCTCGGCCGGTGCCTAAAATATTTTCGACGGGATCTCGGCCGGCACCGAAAATATCTTCGACAGGATCTCGGCCGGCACCGAAAATATTTTCGACGGGTTCTCGGCCGGCTCCGAAAATATTTTCGACAGGAGCTCGGCCGGCTCCGAAAATATTTTCAACGGCAGCTCGGCCGGCACCGAAAATATTTTCAACGGGGGCTCGGCCGGCACCAAAAATATTTTCGACGGCGTGTTGGCCGGTGCCAAAATGTTTTCGACGGAGGCTCGGACGGCCCCGAAAATAGTTGCGACGGGAGCTCGGACGGCGCCGAAAATATTTTCGACAGGGTCTCGGCCGGCTCCGAAAATATTTCAGACGGGAGCTCAGCCGGCTCCGAAAATATTTTCAACGGGATCTCGGCCGGTGCCGAAAATATTTTCGACGGAAGCTCGGCCGGCGTCAAAAATATTTTCGACGGGAGCTCGGACGGCCCCGAAAATATTTTCGAGAGGACCTCGACCAGTGGCGAAAATATTTTCGACGGCAGCTCAGCCGGCTCCGAAAATATTTCAGACGGGAGCTCGGCCGGCTCCGAAAATATTTTCGATTCGAGCTCGGCCGGCACCGAAAATATTTTCAACGGGGGCTCGGCCGGCACCAAAAATATTTTCGACGGCGTGTTGGCCGGTGCCAAAAATGTTTTCGACGGAGGCTCGGACGGCCCCGAAAATATTTTTGACAGGGTCTCGGCCTGCTCCGAAAATATTTTCAAAGGAAGCTCCGCCGGCGTCAAAAATATTTTCAACGGGAGCTCGGATGGCCCCGAAAATATTTTCGACAGGACCTTGACCAGTGCCGAAAATATTTTCGATGGGATCTCGGCCGGCACCGAAAATATTTTCAACGGAATCTCCGCCGGCGTCAAAAATATTTTCGACGGGTGCTCGGACGGCCCCGAAAATATTTTCGACAGTACCTCGACCGGTGCCGAAAATATTTTCGACTGCGGCTCGCCCGGCACCGAAAATATTTTAGACGGGAACTCGGCCGGCACCGAAAATATTTTTGACAGTACCTTGACCGGTGGCGAAAATATTTTCGACGGCAGCTCAGCCGGCTCCGAAAATATTTTCGACGGGAGCTCGGCCGGCTCCGAAAATATTTTCGACGGGAGCTCGGCCGGCTCCGAAAATATTTTCGACGGCAGCTCAGCCGGCTCCGAAAATATTTTCAACGGGGGCTCGGCCGGCACCAAAATTATTTTCGACGGCGTGTTGGCCGATGCCAAAATGTTTTCGACAGAGGGTCGGACGGCCCCGAAAATATTTTCGACGGGGTCTCGGCCGGCTCCGAAAATATTTTCATTGGGATCTCGGACGGCGCCAAAAACATTTTCAACGGGAGCTCGGACGGCCCCGAAAATATTTTCGATGGGAGCTCGGCCGGCACCGAAAATATTTTTAACGAGGGCTCGGATGGCACCGAAAATATTTTCGACAGGACCTCGACCGGTGCCGAAAATATTTTCAAAGGGAGCTCGCCCGGCACCGAAGATATTTTACACGGGAGCTCGGCAGGCATCGAAAATATTTTTAACAGCGGCTCGGACGGCCCTGAAAATATTTTCGACAGTACCTCGACCGGTGCCGAAAATATTTTCGACGGCGGCTCGGCCGGCACCGAAAATATTTTAGACGGGAGCTCGGCCGGCACCGAAAATATTTTTGACAGTACCTTGACCGGTGGCGAAAATATTTTCGACGGGAGCTCAGCCGGCTCCGAAAATATTTTCGATGGGAGCTCGGCCGGCTCCGAAAATATTTTCGATTGGAGCTCGGCCGGCACCGAAAATATTTTCAACGGGGGCTCGGCCGGCACCAAAAATATTTTCGACGGCGTGTTGGCCGGTGCCAAAATATTTCCGAAGGAGGCTCGGACGGCCCTGAAAATAGTTTCGACGGGACCTCGAACGGCGCCGAAAATATTTTCAAAGGGAGCTCGGCCGGCACTGAAGATATTTTAGACGGGAACTCGGCCGGCACCGAAAATATTTTCAAAGGGAGCTCGCCCGGCACCGAAGATATTTTACACGGGAGCTCGGCAGGCATCGAAAATATTTTTAACAGCGGCTCGGACGGCCCTGAAAATATTTTCGACAGTACCTCGACCGGTGCCGAAAATATTTTCGACGGCGGCTCGGCCGGCACCGAAAATATTTTAGACGGGAGCTCGGATGGCCCCGAAAATATTTTTGACAGTACCTTGACCGGTGGCGAAAATATTTTCGACGGGAGCTCAGCCGGCTCCGAAAATATTTTCGACGGGAGCTCGGCCGGCTCCGAAAATATTTTCGATTGGAGCTCGGCCGGCACCGAAAATATTTTCAACGGGGGCTCGGCCGGCACCAAAAATATTTTCGACGGCGTGTTGGCCGGTGCCAAAAATGTTTTCGACGGAGGCTCGGACGGCCCCGAAAATAGTTTCGAAGGGACCTCGAACGGCGCCGAAAATATTTTCGACGGGAGCTCGGACGGCGCCGAAAATATTTTCGATGGGATCTCGGCCGGCACCGAAAATATTTTCAACGGAATCTCCGCCGGCGTCAAAAATATTTTCGACGGGTGCTCGGACGGCCCCGAAAATATTTTCGACAGTACCTCGACCGGTGCCGAAAATATTTTCGACTGCGGCTCGGCCGGCACCGAAAATATTTTAGACGGGAGCTCGGCCGGCACCGAAAATATTTTTGACAGTACCTTGACCGGTGGCAAAAATATTTTCGATGGCAGCTCAGCCGGCTCCGAAAATATTTTCGACGGGAGCTCGGCCGGCTCCGAAAATATTTTCGATTCGAGCTCGGCCGGCACCGAAAATATTTTTGAGAGTACCTTGACCCGTGGCGAAAATATTTTCGACGGCAGCTCTGCCGGCTCCGAAAATATTTCAGACGGGAGCTCAGCCGGCTCCGAAAATATTTTCGACGGGAGCTCGGACGGCCCCGAAAATATTTTCGACGGGGTCTCGGCCGGCTCCGAAAATATTTCAGACGGGGGCCTGGCTGGCACCGAAAATATTTTCATCGGTGTCTCATCCGGCACCGAAAATATTTTCGATGGAGGCTCGGCCGGTGCCTAACATATTTTCGAAGGCGGCTCGGCCGGCGTCAAAAATATTTTCGATGGGAGCTCGGCCGGTGCCTAAAATATTTTCGACGGGATCTCGGCCGGCACCGAAAATATCTTCGACAGGATCTCGGCCGGCACCGAAAATATTTTCGACGGGTTCTCGGCCGGCTCCGAAAATATTTTCGACAGGAGCTCGGCCGGCTCCGAAAATATTTTCAACGGCAGCTCGGCCGGCACCGAAAATATTTTCAACGGGGGCTCGGCCGGCACCAAAAATATTTTCGACGGCGTGTTGGCCGGTGCCAAAATGTTTTCGACGGAGGCTCGGACGGCCCCGAAAATAGTTGCGACGGGAGCTCGGACGGCGCCGAAAATATTTTCGACAGGGTCTCGGCCGGCTCCGAAAATATTTCAGACGGGAGCTCAGCCGGCTCCGAAAATATTTTCAACGGGATCTCGGCCGGTGCCGAAAATATTTTCGACGGAAGCTCGGCCGGCGTCAAAAATATTTTCGACGGGAGCTCGGACGGCCCCGAAAATATTTTCGAGAGGACCTCGACCAGTGGCGAAAATATTTTCGACGGCAGCTCAGCCGGCTCCGAAAATATTTCAGACGGGAGCTCGGCCGGCTCCGAAAATATTTTCGATTCGAGCTCGGCCGGCACCGAAAATATTTTCAACGGGGGCTCGGCCGGCACCAAAAATATTTTCGACGGCGTGTTGGCCGGTGCCAAAAATGTTTTCGACGGAGGCTCGGACGGCCCCGAAAATATTTTTGACAGGGTCTCGGCCTGCTCCGAAAATATTTTCAAAGGAAGCTCCGCCGGCGTCAAAAATATTTTCAACGGGAGCTCGGATGGCCCCGAAAATATTTTCGACAGGACCTTGACCAGTGCCGAAAATATTTTCGATGGGATCTCGGCCGGCACCGAAAATATTTTCAACGGAATCTCCGCCGGCGTCAAAAATATTTTCGACGGGTGCTCGGACGGCCCCGAAAATATTTTCGACAGTACCTCGACCGGTGCCGAAAATATTTTCGACTGCGGCTCGCCCGGCACCGAAAATATTTTAGACGGGAACTCGGCCGGCACCGAAAATATTTTTGACAGTACCTTGACCGGTGGCGAAAATATTTTCGACGGCAGCTCAGCCGGCTCCGAAAATATTTTCGACGGGAGCTCGGCCGGCTCCGAAAATATTTTCGATTCGAGCTCGGCCGGCACCGAAAATATTTTCAACGGGGGCTCGGCCGGCACCAAAATTATTTTCGACGGCGTGTTGGCCGATGCCAAAATGTTTTCGACAGAGGGTCAGACGGCCCCGAAAATATTTTCGACGGGGTCTCGGCCGGCTCCAAAAATATTTTCGACGGGATCTTGGCCGGCACCTAAAATATTTTCGACGGAAGCTCAGCCGGCGTCAAAAATATTTTCGACGGGAACTCGGACGGCCCTGAAAATATTTTCGACAGGACCTCGACCAGTGCCGAAAATATTTCCGATGGGAGCTCGGCCGGCACCGAAAATATTTTAGACGGGAGCTCGGCCAGCACCGAAAATATTTTCGACAGGGTCTCGGCCGGCACCGAAAATATTTTTGACGGGAGCTCGGCCGGCACCGAAAATATTTTTGACAGTACCTTGACCGGTGGCGAAAATATTTTCGACGGCAGCTCAGCCGGCTCCGAAAATATTTTAGACGGGAGCTCGGCCAGCACCGAAAATATTTTCGGCGCGAGCTCGGCCGGCACCGAAAATATTTTCGACGGGAGCTCAGCCGGCACCGAAAATATTTTTGACAGTACCTTGACCGGTGGCGAAAATATTTTCGACGGCAGCTCAGCCGGCTCCAAAAATATTTTCGACGGAAGCTCGGCCGGCGTCAAAAATATTTTCGATGGGAGCTCGGATGGCCCCGAAAATATTTTCGACAGTACCTCGTCCGGTTCCGAAAATATTTTCAATGGGAGCTTGGCTGGCACCGAAAATATTTTAGACGGGAGCTCGGCCGGCACTGAAAATATTTTTGACAGTACCTCGACCGGTGCGGAAAATATTTTCGATTGCAGCTCGGCCGGCACCGAAAATATTTTCAACGGGGGCTCGGCCGGCACCAAAAATATTTTCGACGGCGTGTTGGCCGGTGCCAAAAATGTTTTCGACGGAGGCTCGGCCGGCGCCGAAAATATTTTCGACGGGGTCTCGGCCGGCTCCGAAAATATTTTCGACGGAAGCTTGGCCGGCGTCAAAAATATTTTCGACGGGAGCTCGGATGGCCCCGAAAATATTTTCGACATGGTTCTGACCGGCTCCGAAAATATTTTAGACGGGGGCCTGGCCGGCACCGAAAATATTTTCGTCGGTGTCTCATCCGGCACCGAAAATATTTTCGATGGAGGCTCGGCCGGTGCCTAAAATATTTTCGAAGGCGGCTCGGCCGGCCCTGAAAATATTTTCGACGGGATCTCGTCCGGCACCGAAAATATTTTCGACGGAAGGTCGGCCGGCATCAAAAATATTTTCAACGGGAGCTCGGACGGCCCCGAAAATATTTTTGACAGTACCTCGACCGGTGCCGAAAATATTTTCGACGGGAGCTCGGCCGGCACCGAAAATATCTTCGACAGGATCTCGGCCGGCACCAAAAATATTTTCGAAGGAAGCTCGTCCGGCGTCAGAAATATTTTTGACGGGAGCTCGGACGGCCCCGAAAATATTTTCGACAGTACCTCGACCGGTGCCGAAAATATTTTCGACGGTACCTCGACCGGCTCCGAAAATATTTTCGATTGCAGCTCTGCCGGCACCGAAAATATTTTCAACGGGGGCTCGGACGGCACCAAAAATATTTTCGACGGCGTGTTGGCCGGTGCCAAAAATGTTTTTCACGGAGGCTCGGAGGGCCCCGAAAATATATTCGACAGGGTCTCGGCCGGCTCCGAAAATATTTTCATCGGGATCTCGGCCGACACCGAAAATATATTCTATGGAAGCTCGGCCGGCACCGAAAATATTTTCGATAGGAGGTCGGCCGGCACCGAAAATATTTTCAACGGCGTGTTGGCCGGTGCCAAAATGTTTTCGACGGAGGCAGAATGGCCCCGAAAATAGTTTCGACGTGACCTCGGCCGGCACCGAAAATATTTTCGACGGGAGCTCGGCCGGTGCCTAAAATATTTTAGACGGTGGCTCGGCCGGCTCCGAAAATATTTTCGACGGGGGCTCGGCCGGCACCAAAAATATTTTCGACGGGAGCTCAGATGGCCCCAAAAATATTTTTGACAGTACCTCGACCGGTGGCGAAAATATTTTCGACGGCAGCTCAGCCGGCTCCGAAAATATTTTAGACGGGAGCTCGGCCGGCACCGAAAATATTTTTGTCGGTGTCTAATCTGGCACCGAAAATATTTTCGATGGAGGCTCGGCCGGTGCCTAAAATATTTTCGACGGGATCTCAGCCGGCACCGAAAATATTTTCGACGGGTTCTCGGCCGGCTCCGAAAATATTTTCAACGGGAGCTCGGATGGCCCCGACAATATTTTCAACGGGGGCTCGGCCGGCACCAAAAATATTTTCGACGGCGTGTTGGCCGGTGCCAAAAATGTTTTCGACGGAGGCTCGGACGGCCCCGAAAATAGTTGCGACGGGAGCTCGGACGGCGCCGAAAATATTTTCGACAGGGTCTCGGCAGGCTTTGAAAATATTTTAGACGGGATATCGGCTGGCACCGAAAATATTTTCGACGGAAGCTCCGCCGGCGTCAAAAATATTTTCGATGGGAGCTCGGATGGCCCCGAAAATATTTTTGAGAGTACCTTGACCCGTGGCGAAAATATTTTCGACGGCAGCTCTGCCGGTGCCGAAAATATTTCAGACGGGAGCTCAGCCGGCTCCGAAAATATTTTCAACGGGATCTCGGCCGGCACCGAAAATATTTTCGACGGAAGCTCGGCCGGCGTCAAAAATATTTTCGACGGGAGCTCGGACGGCCCCGAAAATATTTTCGAGAGGACCTCGACCGGTGGCGAAAATATTTTCGACGGCAGCTCAGCCGGCTCCGAAAATATTTCAGACGGGAGCTCGGCCGGCTCCGAAAATATTTTCGACGGGATCTTGACCGGCACCGAAAATATTTTCGACGGAAGCTCCGCCGGCGTCAAAAATATTTTCGACAGGAGCTCGGACGGCCCCGAAAATATTTTCGACAGGACCTTGACCGGTGCCGAAAATATTTTCGATGGCAGCTCAGCCGGCTCCGAAAATATTTTCGACGGGAGCTCGGCCGGCACCGAAAATATTTTTGACAGTACCTTGACCGGTGGCGAAAATATTTTCGACGGCAGCTCAGCCGGCTCCGAAAATTTTTTCGACGGGAGCTCGGCCGGCTCCAAAAATATTTTCGATTGGAGCTCGGCCGGCACCGAAAATATTTTCAACGGGGGCTCGGCCGGCACCAAAAATATTTTTGACTGCGTGTTGGCCGGTGCCAAAAATGTTTTCGACGGAGGTTCGGACGGCCCCGAAAATAGTTTCGACGGGACCTCGAACGGCGCCGAAAATATTTTCAAAGGAAGCTCCGCCGGCGTCAAAAATATTTTCAACGGGAGCTCGGATGGCCCCGACAATATTTTCAACAGGACCTTGACCAGTGCCGAAAATATTTTCGATGGGATCTCGGCCGGCACCGAAAATATTTTCAACGGAAGCTCCGCCGGCGTCAAAAATGTTTTCGACGGGAGCTCGGACGGCCCCGAAAATATTTTCGACAGTACCTCGACCGGTGCCGAAAATATTTTCGACTGCGGCTCGGCTGGCACCGAAAATATTTTAGACGGGAGCTCGGCCGGCACCGAAAATATTTTTGACAGTACCTTGACCGGTGGCGAAAATATTTTCGACGGCAGCTCAGCCGGCTCCGAAAATATTTTCGACGGGAGCTCGGACGGCTCCGAAAATATTTTCGATTCGAGCTCGGCCGGCACCGAAAATATCTTCGACGGCGTGTTGGCCGGTGCCAAAATGTTTTCGACAGAGGGTCAGACGGCCCCGAAAATATTTTCGACGGGGTCTCGGCCGGCTCCAAAAATATTTTCAACGGGATCTCGGCCGGCACCGAAAATATTTTGGACGGAAGCTCAGCCGGCGTCAAAAATATTTTCGACGGGAACTCGGACGGCCCCGAAAATATTTTCGACAGGACCTCGACCGGCGTCAAAAATATTTTCGATGGGAGCTCAGATGGCCCCGAAAATATTTTCGACAGTACCTCATCCGGTTCCGAAAATGTTTTCGATGTGAGCTCGGCCGGCACCGAAAATAATTTAGACGGGAGCTCGGCCGGCACCGAAAATATTTTTGACAGTACCTCGACCGGTGCGGAAAATATTTTCGATTGCAGCTCGACCGGCACTGAAAATATTTTCAACGGGGGCTCGGATGGCCCCGAAAATATTTTTGACAGTACCTTGACCGGTGGCGAAAATATTTTCAACGGCAGCTCGGCCGGCACCGAAAATAGTTTCGAGGGGACCTCGAACGGCGCCGAGAATATTTTCGACGGCAGCTCGGACGGCACCGTAAATATTTTTAACGGGGGCTCGGACGGCCCCAAAAATATTTTAGACGGGGGCCCGGCCGACACCGAAAATATTTTCGTCAGTGTCTCGTCCGGCACCGAAAATATTTTTGATGGAGGCTCGGCCGGTGCCTAAAATATTTTCGACGGGGGCCCAGCTGGCACCGAAAATATTTTCGACGGAGGCTCAGCTGGCATCCAAAAGATTTTCGACAGGATCTCGGCCGGCACCGAAAATATTTTCGACGGCGTGTTGGCCGGTGCCAAAAATGTTTTCGACGGAGGCTCGGCCGCCCCCGAAAATATTTTCGACAAGGTTCTGACCGGCACCGAAAATATTTTCGACGGCGGCTCGGCCGGCTCCGAAAATATTTTCGATGGGATCTCGGCCGGCACCGAAAATATTTTCGACGGAAGCTCGGCCGGCGTCAAAAATATTTTCAACGGGAGCTCGGACGGCCCCGAAAATATATTCGACAGTACGTCGACCGGTGCCGAAAATATTTTCGACGGGAGCTCGGCCGGCACCGAAAATATATTCGACAGGATCTCGGCCGGCACCGAAAATATTTTCGACGGGACCGCGAACGGTGCCGAAAATATTTTCGACGGCGGCTTGGCCGGTGCCAAAAATATTTTCGACGGGGGCCCAGCTGGCACCGAAAATATTTTCGACGGAGGCTCGGCTGGCATCCAAAAGATTTTCGACAGGATCTCGGCCGGTTCCGAAAATATTTCGAATTGGAGCTCGGCCGGCACGGAAAATATTTTAGACGGGAGCTCGGACGGCCCCGAAAATATTTTCGACGGAAGCTCGGCCGGTGCCAAAAATATTTTCGATGGGATCTCGGCCGGCAACGAAAATATTTTCGACGGAAGCTCCGCTGGCGTCAAAAATATTTTAGACGGGAGCTCGGACGGCCCCGAAAATATTTTCGACAGTACCTCGGCCGGCACCGAAAATATTTTAGACGGGAGCTCGGCCGGCACCGAAAATATTTTTGACAGTACCTTGACCGGTGGCGAAAATATTTTCGATGGCAGCTCAGCCGGCTCCAAAAATATTGTCGATGGGAGCTCGGCCGGCTCCGAAAATATTTCGAATTGGAGCTCGGCCGGCACCGAAAATATTTTCAACGGGGGCTCGGCCGGCACCGAAAATATTTTCGACGGCGTGTTGGACGGTGCCAAAATGTTTTCAACGGAGGCTCGGACGGCCCCGAAAATAGTTTTGACAGTACCTCGACCGGTGCCGAAAATGTTTTCGACGGGAGCTCGGACGGCACCGAAAATATTTTCGACTGCGGCTCGGCCGGCTCCGAAAATATTTTCAACGGGGGCTCGGACGGCACCAAAAATAGTTTCGGCGGAAGCTCCGCCGGCGTCAAATATATTTTCGACGGGAGCTCGGATGGCCCTAAAAATATTTTCGACAGTATCTCGTCCGGTGCCGAAAATATTTTCGATGGGAGCTCGGCCGGCACAGAAAATATTTTAGACGGGAGCTCGGACGGCACCAAAAATATTTTTGACAGGGTCTCGGCCGGCATCCAAAATATTTTCGACGGGAGCTCGGCCGGTGCCTAAAATATTTTAGACGGCGGCTCGGCCGGCTCCGAAAATATTTTCGACGGGATCTCGGCCGGCACCGAAAATATTTTCGACGGCGTGTTGGCCGGTGCCAAAAATATTTTCGACGGGGGCCCAGCTGGCACTGAAAATATTTTCGATGGAGGCTCGGCTGCAATCCAAAATATTTTCGACGGAAGCTCGGTCGGCGTCAAAAATATTTTCGACAGGGTCTCGGCCGGCCCCGAAAATATTTTCAACAGGACCTTGACCGGTGCTGAAAATTTTTTCGATGGGAGCTCGGCCGGCACCGAAGATATTTTAGACGGGTGCTCGGCCGGCACCGAAAATTTTTTTAACAGTACCTTGACCGGTGGCGAAAATATTTTCGACGGCAGCTCAGCCGGCACCGAAAATATTTTAGACGGGAGCTCGGCCGGCACCGAAAATATTTTTGACAGTACCTTGACCGGTGGCGAAAATATTTTCGACGGCAGCTCAGCCGGCTCCGAAAATATTTTCGATGGGAGCTCGGCCGGCTCCGAAAATATTTTCGATGGGAGCTCGGCCGTTACCGCAAATATTTTCGACGGGAGCTCGGACGGCACCAAAAATATTTTCGACGGCGTGTTGGCCGGTGCCAAAATGTTTTCGACGGGAACTCGGACGGCCCCGAAAATATTTTCGACAGGACCTCGACCGGTGCCGAAAATATTTTAGATGGGAGCTCGGCCGGCACCGAAAATATTTTTGACAGTACCTTGACCGGTGCCGAAAATATTTTCGACGGCAGCTCGGACGGCCCCGAAAATATTTTCGACAGTTCCTCCGCCGGCGTCAAAAATATTTTCGACGGGAGCTCGGACGGCCCCGAAAATATTTTCGACAGGACCTCGACCGGTGCTGAAAATATTTTCGACGGCGTGTTGGCTGGTGCCAAAAACGTTTTCGACGGAGGCTCAGACGGCCCCGAAAATGTTTTCGACAGGGTCTCGAACGGCGCCGAAAATGTTTTCGACGGAAGCTTGGCCGGCGTCAAAAATATTTTCAACGGGAGCTCGGCCGGCCCCGAAAATATTTTCGACAAGGTTCTCACCGGCACCGATAATATTTTAGACGGGGGCCTGGCCGGCACCGAAAATATTTTCGACAGCGGCTCGTCCGGCTCCGAAAATATTTTCGACGGGAGCTCGGCCGGCACCAAAAATATTTTCAACGGAAGCTCCGCCGGCGTCAAAAATATTTTCAACGGGAGCTCGGACGGCCCCGAAAATATTTTCGACAGTACCTCGGCCGGCACCGAAAATATTTTAGACGGGAGCTCGGCCGGCACCGAAAATATTTTTGACAGTACCTTGACCGGTGGCGAAAATATTTTCGATGGCAGCTCAGCCGGCTCCAAAAATATTTTCGACGGGAGCTCGGCCGGTTCCGAAAATATTTCGAATTGGAGCTCGGCCGGCACCGAAAATATTTTAGACGGGAGCTCGGACGGCCCCGAAAATATTTTCGACAAGGTCTCGGCCGGCATCCAAAATATTTTCGACGGGAGCTCGGACGGCCCCGAAAATATTTTCGACAGGATCTCGGCCGGCACCGAAAATATTTTCGACGGGACCGCAAACGGCGCCGAAAATATTTTCAACGGCGTGTTGGCCGGTGCCAAAAATATTTTCGACGGGGGCCCAGCTGGCACCGAAAATATTTTCAACGGAGGCTCGGCTGCAATCCAAAATATTTTCGACGGAAGCTCGGTCGGCGTCAAAAATATTTTCGACGGGAGCTCGGACGGCCACGAAAATATTTTCGACAAGGTTCTCACCGGCACCGATAATATTTTAGACGGGGGCCTGGCCGGCACCGAAAATATTTTCGACAGCGGCTCGTCCGGCTCCGAAAATATTTTCGACGGGAGCTCGGCCGGCACCAAAAATATTTTCAACGGAAGCTCCGCCGGCGTCAAAAATATTTTCAACGGGAGCTCGGACGGCCCCGAAAATATTTTCGACAGTACCTCGGCCGGCACCGAAAATATTTTAGACGGGAGCTCGGCCGGCACCGAAAATATTTTTGACAGTACCTTGACCGGTGGCGAAAATATTTTCGATGGCAGCTCAGCCGGCTCCAAAAATATTTTCGACGGGAGCTCGGCCGGTTCCGAAAATATTTCGAATTGGAGCTCGGCCGGCACCGAAAATATTTTAGACGGGAGCTCGGACGGCCCCGAAAATATTTTCGACAAGGTCTCGGCCGGCATCCAAAATATTTTCGACGGGAGCTCGGACGGCCCCGAAAATATTTTCGACAGGATCTCGGCCGGCACCGAAAATATTTTCGACGGGACCGCAAACGGCGCCGAAAATATTTTCAACGGCGTGTTGGCCGGTGCCAAAAATATTTTCGACGGGGGCCCAGCTGGCACCGAAAATATTTTCAACGGAGGCTCGGCTGCAATCCAAAATATTTTCGACGGAAGCTCGGTCGGCGTCAAAAATATTTTCGACGGGAGCTCGGACGGCCACGAAAATATTTTCAACAGGACCTTGACCGGTGCCGAAAATTTTTTCGATGGGAGCTCGGCCGGCTCCGAAAATATTTCAAATTGGAGCTCGGCCGGCACCGAAAATATTTTCAACGGGGGCTCGGCCGGCACCAAAAATAGTTTCGACAGTACCTCGTCCGGTGCCAAAAATATTTTCGATGGGAGCTCGGCCGGCACCGAAAATATTGTTGACAGTACCTTGACCGGTGCGGAAAATATTTTCGACGGCGGCTCATCCGGCTCCGAAAATATTTTCGACGGGAGCTCGTCCGGCGTCAAAAATATTTTCGATTGGAGCTCGGCCGGCACTGAAAATATTTTCAACGGGGGCTCGGCCGGAACCAAAAATATTTTCGACGGCGTGTTGGCCGGTGCCAAAATGTTTTCGACGGAGGCTCGGACGGCCCCAAAAATATTTTCGACGGGACCTCGAACACCGCCGAAAATATTTTCGACGGGAGCTCGGACGGCCCTGAAAATATTTTCGACGGGGTCTCGGCCGGCTCCGAAACTATTTTCGATGGAAGCTCGTCTGG